>NW_027331997.1:932360-1257211 GCF_048418815.1 Hemitrygon akajei | reverse complement strand
GGAGGAGCACAAACTGTGGTCCCAGATGGGGTGCCAGAAAGACCCCGACCTGGGTTTTTGGATCACCTAGCGGGACAGGTTTGTGTTCCTACACAGTTTTTACTAATATTGGTCGATTATACAATATTTTACATAATTGTATGCACATGGGAAAGGAGGGAATAGTTGGTAACCTGTACCCTGCACATCGGGTACAACTCCCTTGCCAGGTGGACCTTTTTGTGTCTACAGGATGATTTTATTGAATTGCCTAGAGTACATTGCTATAGATGCTGCTTAGATATTATAGATGTGTTTAGTAGATGGGTTGAAGCTGTTCCAACTACCAATAATACTGTTATGACTGTTGTGAGGGTATTATTACGGGAAATACTTCCCAGGTACGGCCTGCCAGAGATGCTGAGCTCTGACAATGACCCACACTTCGTGATGAAGGTAAACAAAGGCATACGTAACAAACTAGCTATCAAGCAACAATTCCACTGTGTACACCACCCACGGGCCGCTGGCACAGTGCAGAGAGCCAATGGCATTCTGAAGAGTAAACTGGCCAATCTAACAGTGGAGACTGGACTCGGTTGAAGGTCCTACCGTCACCCAGTTCCACATGAGGGTTACCCCACAGGGGAAAACAGGGTTGTCACCAGCTGAAATCATTTATGGATGGTCCATGAAAACACCCTGGGGACTAAGACCTTGTGTATCATTGCTCCCAGAAAGTCTACCAGCCAAATTGGATATTCATACGCGAGGGGAAGACATGGGGAAATATATATGCCAACTAACCAAGATTTTCCAAGCATACATTCACAGGTATGACAGGCTTACAAGGAAGAGAACTACTCCGCACCATGGAACCTGGGATTTTTTTTCCTGATGAAGAACTGGAATTAAGGGAATCTTGGACCTCGGAGGAGAGGACCATATCAGGTGTTACCGACCATTCCCACGGCTGTGAAACTGAAGGGGCAATCTCGGTGGATACATCAATTAGGTGCCAAACATGTTACTGAAGGAACTGAGTAGAAGGTCTCTCTCGGACTAATGGAAAATGTATTGGTTGTTAGTGGTGTTCATGTTTATGTCTTTGAGAGGGCTCACCCCAGCATCCGGGGGCCCCCATGTTAACACATTTCTGTCTTTCTGCCATACCTATGCCAAACAGGTAGAACTAGGGGCCTGCTGGGTTTGTGCTGAAATTCCACAGCATGGTAAAACTATGGTTCCAATGTCAGTAATCCTGCTCAACCAGAGTGAGGAACTCTCAGCCTGGGCTTTCTCAAATAACATCCGGGGAAGTGAGATGAGGACCTGTGGTCCAGACAGAGATGACTGTGGCTGTCAGTGTTTTGAGGGATGGTGTCTCAGGCCCCCATCAAACTGAACTTCCTATACTGGGAAACATGCAGGAGCCCAGCAGCCAAGAGGAACAACTGAGACTGATTGATTTTGGATGATTACTTTTCTCTCCTATGGAGTAGCCAGGAATTCATCAGAGATAATCAATTTGAATACAGCACTTGAGGAGCTGGCCACAATATTGCAGGGGCCCTGACAGAAACACAGGCCCAAGTAACAGAAATATCCACTGAAATGATTGCAAACTGGCAAACAGTCAGACAGAATCGTATAGCTTTAGAGTTTATCCCAGCTGAGAAATAGGGAACCTGTGCTGTTATTGACACAGAATGCTGCACGTATATCCCTGATGAATCTACTAACATTACACCCCTCTCCGAGCACACTGCAAAGGAGATTGACAGCATCAAGAAAGCAGGGCAGGATTTACACGGGTTCACCGAAGGGTCGAAATGGTGATCTTTGAAGGCCTGTTTGGTAATATGTGGGGCATGATACTGCATTATGTCCTAATAGTTGTACATATCTTTGTTACAATTACTGTTGTATACTGTCTTTACCCATTGATAAGTCAATGCTGTCGTCAGTTGCTTTCTCTGTAAAAAGTTACTGCGTTGTTGATAATGTAATGATCAAAAGGAGGGAAGGATAAAGTCTGTAAAATGGTTAACACTTCGTTAAACAATAGCAGCCTGTTTTTTCTGAAAGAAACTGCTGATAATCAACCGATGTGCTGAGCCATATTTCTTCTTGCAGGTAGCTAGCTAGGGTTTCAAGATGCTTATCTCCTTGCGCAATCACATGTAGAGATAGGACAGCTTCAATCTGTACTGTGTGTGTAAACCATTATGACTATTTTGTAGTTTGTCTTTAGGGGCTCCAGCCTGTCATGTAGTAAATATCTTTGGCTCCAGCCTGTCTTGTGTGGGGGTATCTGGATGGATATATCTGTGGTGTAAGGGGAATTGTTAGTCAGTTAGTGGATTGGGTGGGAACAGTCACAGACTGTTCCTGTTTGAGCGACTAACTAAGTAAGCCCCGGGTGCTTGGAATAAAGAGTTTGTACTGTACGGTCTCTGAGTGACTTTATCCGGATTCGACTTCCACAGAATGGGAGTGGTTTTAAAGGCTGGGCTGCTGGAAGCTCATTACCGGACCTGGAGTGATTGCAACTGGGTCTCACAGAGGCAAAACTGGTTGTTCTAGGCACATTCAGTCTCACTGCAACTATATCCCACCTTCCCTTATACAGGTATGTAATGTCTAAAGGACCAGTGTTTGAGTAAATGAGACTCACCAAACTTTCTCCTGACTGAATCAATGGAATCTCCGAGTCAGATTGGTTCTCTCCAGTTAATGCTCTCAGTCCTCAGGCTGGTTCACTTGTTGCTGTTCCCTCGTCTTCAGCCGTGGTTTGCTTCTAGTTGGAGTTTTTCTTCCAATAAACCTCTCACCGCAGGTCTAATTTTAACCAGAGAGGCAATGAAGCACAATAACAATAAAAAGGAGAACCAAACATTTCTGGTTAATGTTACTAAGAACAAAACATTGTAGGCTGATATAATGATCTCAGTAAACATTTTTTTATTGTCACTCACACATCACAAAACAATATGGGATAAGGAGGAGCAATCATTCAGTCAGGAGCAGAATTAGGTGATTCTATCCATCTGGTCTGCCCCATCATTTAACCATGGCTGATTTTCATTCCAACACCATATTCCTGCCTTCCTCCTGTAACCCTGAGCTACTCAGCAATCATGAATATGTTGATCTCTGTCATAAATATACCCAAATGGCAGCTTCAACCAACCTCTGTGGCAACAAATTCCACAGATCAGACATCTTCTGGCCAAATTTTTTTCTTCTCTCAGTTTTAAAGGGAAGCTTCTTTATTCCAAGACTGTGCTGTCAGATCACAGTCTAATGGAAACATCGTCTCCATGTCCACTGTATCCAGGCTTTTCAACATATGGTAGGTTTACTTAACCAAACATCCCCCACTGTCCCTCTGAACTCCATTGAGCACAAGTCCAAAATAATCAAATGCTCCTTATACATAACGCTGAACATTTCTGAGATTATTCTTGTAAACCTTGTTCACAACAACTGGACTGAACACATTTCTAGGAATAACAAACTAATTGGCACCAGGGTAATTTGCAGGGAAATGTTGTGGTTACTTTATTGTTCAACTATCACAGAGTGAGCCATTTCCACTTCCACATTAAAACTGGTACATTTCAGGAAACATAAACCAATCCAGAGTGAATGTAATAAAAAGAAATTGTAATTACCAAACTGCTCAGCATGTAAGGAACAGCTGTGGCGAGAGGAACAATCTTTACAATTCAGCTTAATAACATTTTGTCAGGATGACTTCAAACATTTTCAGTTTTTAGTGCAGATCTCCAGCAACTTGAGATTCTGCCCGATTTCCACCACTTTATCCAGATTTGACTTCCACAAAATGCGAGTGATTTTAAAGGGCTGGGCTGCTGGAAACACATTACCAGACCTGGTGTGATTGCAACTGTGTCTGACAGAGGCATAAATGGTTCTTCTGGGCACATTCAGTCTCACCAACTATTTCCCACCTTCTATTGTACAGGTACGTAATGTATAAAGGACCAGTGTTTGAGTAAATGAGAATTACCAAACTTCCTCCTCACTGACTCACTGGGAACTCCAAGTCAGCTGATTCAGAGTTGTTCTCTCCAGTTGATGCGCTCAGTCCTCAGTCCTCGGGCCAGTTCACTTGTTGTTATTCCCACATCTTTAGCCATGGTTTGCTTCCACTTGGGGTTTTTTTTCCAATAAACCTCTCACCGCAGGTCTAACATTAACCAGAGAGATAATGAAGCACATTAACAATGAAAAGGAGAACCAAACATTTCTGCTTAATGTTACTAAGAACAAAACTCACTGAAATTTAAACGTTGAAGCCAAATATAATAATCTCAGTGAACAATCTTTTATTGTCCCTCACACATCACAAAACAATATGGGATAAGAAGGAGCTATCATTCTGTCATGGTAATACATAAGACACAGGAACAGGATTAGGTGATTTGATCCATCTGGGCTATAAACGTGCAGGAGCAATGTGTGGTTAAGTGCCATGCTCAAGGATACAACGCACTGCCTGGCCTGAGGCTCGAACTCATGACCTTCAGATTGCTAAACCACTCGGCCATGTGCACATCACAGAAACCACTCTCCCGCCTAGACTTCCCAGTCCCTCAGTAAAGCAGGCAGCGAAATCAAAGATCCCCACAACCTGGGACATTCTCCTTCCTCACGCACCCCAGTCCGGGAGAAGACACAACAGCCATAAAGCTCCAGGACAAATGTGAGCAGCCTCAGAAAACGAGGCGAGTTGGGTGAAGTTAACGGGACTCAGTGACCAACGTCAGATTCCCCAACACAACATAGAGGAAGCATCCTGACCCAGCCAGGGACTCTGAGCACACACCACGTCATCTTGCATCACAAAGTGAAGGGTAGGGCAGATCTGCAGTAAACAGCCTCACGTGACCTGTTGGCGGGTCTCCCGTTTCAACTCTGCGGAAATAGACAGCCTGGGCTCCAGGTTTGGATCGTTCAATGCAGATTAAGTGAAGTCTACACATTTTTGACCAGCCCAGATAATCAGAACATAAATGAGTAACTGGCCCTCAGTTCGCGGCTCACGGACAAAATCGGATCTCCCCGCTTGGGATCGGTCATAATACCCACCGATGGGAACGCAATATCTTTGGCCCACAGACAGTGATCCCGACCCCTAGCTCCCCCACCCAGGAGGTGAGGACCCTTCGCTCGATCCCACAGATGATGCACTTCAGCACTGAGCGGAAAAGAAAACACCGCCCGGCCGGAGACAGTGAACATGCGCAAAGTGAGTGTCACATCATCCGGAGGGCAGGGCCTCGGAAACAGATGCACAGGTGCTGCCCATCTGCTGTTAAATGGGAGGGGCAAACGGGATCACGTGACCAGTCGGGTCTCCCACCCCAGGCAGAGTTTTCAAGCTACCCACCACTCTGTGTAAAGAAACAAACTTCCTGCTTACATCTCCTCTCACCGTAAATATATTAGACATTTCAACCCCCAGGAAAAATAGATTGTCTGTCCACTCAGTATCAGAATCAGGTTTATTATCACCAGTGTGTGTCATGAAATTTGAAAACTGTGCAGCAGCAGTTCAATGCAATACATATTATAGAAGGAAAAAAAAACAAAATAAAATAATAAAAATAAACAACTAAATCATTTACAGTATATCTGGGACCCTTACTCTTTGTGATTTTGATAAATGACCTGGATGAGGAAGTGGAGGGATGGGTTAGCAAGTTTGCTGATGACACAAAGGTTGGGGGAGTTGTGGATAGTGTGGAGGGCTGTCAGAGGTTTCAGTGGGACATTGATAGGATGCAAAACTGGGCTGAAAAGTGGCAGATGGAGTTCAACCAAGATAAGTGTGAAGTGGCTCATTTTGTTAGGTCAAACATGATGGCAGAATATAACATTAATGGTAAGACTCTTGGCAGTGTGGAGGATCAGAGGGATCCTGGGGTCCCAGTCCATAGGACACTCAAAGTTGCTACGCAGGTTGACTCTGTGGTTAAGAAGGTATATGGTATATTGACCTTCAACAATCGTGGGATTGAATTTAGGAGCTGAGAGGTAATGTTGCAGCTATATGTGATGCTGGTCACACCCCACTGTGCACAATTCTGGTTGCCTCACTACACGAAGCATGTGGAAACCACAGAAATGGTGCAGAGGATATTTACACAGATGTTGCCTGGATTGGGGAGCATGCCTTATTAGAATAGTTTGAGTGGACTCGGCCTTTTCTACTTGGAGCAACGGAGGATGAGAGGTGACCTGATAGAGGTGTATAAGATGATGAGAGGCATTGATTGTGTGGATGGTCAGAGACCTTTTCCCAGGTCTGAAATGGTTATGAAAAGACAGCACAGGTTTAAGGTGCTGGGGAGCAGTTGCAGAGGAAATGTTACGGATAAGTTTTTTTACTCAGAGAGTGGTGAGTGTGTGGAATTGGCTACCAGCAACGGTGGTGGAGGAGGGTAGAATATGGTCTTTTGGATAGGTACCTGGAGACACTGGAGAAAAATAAAGAAATACTAGCTTAGAAAAATAGAAGGCTATGGGTAACCATAGTAATTCCTAAGGTAGGGACATGTTGGCACAACTTTGTGGGCCGAAGGGCTTGTATTGTGCTGTAGGTTTTCTTTGTTTCTGTGAATAAATTAAAAATCGTGCAACAAACAGAAATACTATATATTTTAAATGTGAGGTAGTGTTCAAGGGTTCAATATCCATTTAGCAATCGGATGGCAGAGGGGAAGAAACTGTTCCTGAATCACTGAGTGTGAGCCTTCAGACTTCTGTACCTCCTTACCTGTTGGTAACATTGAGAAAACCACATGCCCTGGGTGCTGGAGGACCTTGATAATGGACGCTGCCTTTCTGAGACACTGCTTCTAATCCTCTGGTAATCTTATAAACGTCTATCCAGTCTCACCCCAGCTGGCACGGCTCCAGAGAAAACAACACAATTTTGTCCAACCTCCCGTTAAAGCTCAGGCCCTCTAATCCAGGCAATATCCTGGTAAACCTTTTCTGCGCCCACTCCAAAGCCCCGACATCCTTCCGAGAATGGGAGCGACCAGAACTGTATGAAACATTCCAGATGTGGTCTAACGAGTTTTATAAAGCTGCAACACAACTTCCCGACTTTTGAACTCAATGCTTCAACTGATAAAGACAACCATGCCATTTGCCTTCTTAACCACCCGATCAATCTGTGCAGTCTCTTTCAGGGAGCGATGAACTTGGAGTCTAAGATCCCTCTGATCATCAACACTGTTCAGGGTTTTGCATTTAACAGTGTACTGTCTCATACATTCGACCTACCGAGCTGCCAAGATGATCATCACTAATCAAATCTCACCGAGATTTCTCAGGTCCTGTTGAATTTATTGCCAAGTGCACAAGTACGGGAAGGTACAGGTACAGAGAAACACTGACTTGTGGCAGCATCACAGGCAAGTACATTCAGATAACACACAGAACAGCAATTATACAATTCTCTGTCAGTAACAGTATAGAAACGTGTTTTACGTCATCCTGCTAATAGGACCAGAACAACAGGGGCTGAGCGGCGGCTCATCTCAGACGGTTCGGTGTGAAGGTCTCACAACCCGGACCGACCCCGGCAGATTCTGTGAAGGAAGCGAGGCGAGGCCGCCAGTTCGGGAAACTTCATCCCCTCCCCCTTCAGGTTTCACCGATCACCTTGTGTTTCTCTCTCCCCTCCCCTCCCCCACCTTTTATTCTCCAGTCCTGCCGAAGGGTTTCGGCCGGTAATGTCGACTGTATTCTTCCCCTAGATGCTGCCCGGACTGCTGAGTTCCTCCAGCATTTTGTGCGCGTTGCTCGCATTTCCAGCATCTGCAGATTTTCTCTTGTTTGAGTTCGGTAAAGTTAACTCACCACTCAAAGTCAGACCTCCCCGCTCGGAACCGGCTTCAATACTCACCGAAGGGAAATTGTTGGTGTTGCCCCGCAGAGAATAATCCGTCTCCGGCTCCCCGTCCAAGGGGGCGAGGACCCCCTCCCGATCCCGAACCCGAACCCGAACCCGGATCCACCGCTGACCCACTTACACAAAGAACGAAAAAAACATCACTGCCTGGCTCGGGCCTGTGAGCATGCGCAATGTGCTTCTTTTGCGTCACAGGTGGTGGGCGGGGCCACGGAAACAAACCCGCAAATGCTGCCGATCTGCGGTAAAACATGATCACGTTTCGCTGGAGGGTCTCCCATGTGATCGGTGACTGTTCCTCGCCCTTCACATACTGCCCTACCCACCGCCGCATTTCCCACATTATTTCATTATTTCCCTATATCATTTCCATACGTATTTAGATTTTCCTTCCATATCTTCCCCGATCCCTTTCCCTCCAGCCCCAGATCACAGAGTTCTCAGAGTTATAGTTTTGATTCACTTCCCATCCCGACACACAATTCAGACCCACACAGAAAATGAGCTGGTTTCTTTTAAATCAGTCAACACACACAAAATGCTGGTGGAACGCAGCAGGTCAGGCAGCATCTATAGGGAGAAGCGCTGTCGACGCTTCGGGCCGAGACCCTTCGTCAGTCCTGAACCGTTCCGAAACGTGGACAGCGCTTCTCCCTATAGATGCTGCCTAACCTGCTGCGTTCCACCGGCATTTTGTGTGTGTTGCTTGAATTTCCAGCATCTGCTAATTTCCTCGTGTTTGTCATTTAAATCAGTCTATGTTTATAAACACTCATTTCTATTCACATTCCTCTGGCCTCACTGGACAGGAACACTGAAGCATTAAGTGAGAAACAGCAGGAGGAGGTCATTCGGCCCGTTTAACCATCAGCAAATGAAGGCTACTCTCCCATCTCAGCCGCTTGCTTCTACCGATCCTCATTTTCTCGATCCCTTGGGTCTCCACACATCTGCCAGCCTCTGTTTTATGTGAGGATGATCACCGAGTTTTCAACACCCTCTGTGGTGGGGATTTACAGACATTCACCACCCTCGGCGTGGAGACATTTCCCCTCATCTCAGTCCCAACATTTTCACTGCCAT
Organism: Hemitrygon akajei; assembly: GCF_048418815.1. Classification (NCBI taxonomy): domain Eukaryota; kingdom Metazoa; phylum Chordata; class Chondrichthyes; order Myliobatiformes; family Dasyatidae; genus Hemitrygon; species Hemitrygon akajei. The sequence continues at coordinate 1,248,195 of NW_027331997.1, read as the reverse complement.
CATATTTGACCTACTAAAATGAACCACTTCACACTTACCTGGGCTGACCTCCACCTGCCACTTCTCAGCCCTGTTCTGCATCCTATCAATGTCCCGCTGTAAACTCTGACAGCCATCCACACTATCCACAAAACATCCAACCTTTGTGTCATCAGCAAACTTACCAACTCATCCCTCCACTTCCTCATCCAGGTCATTTATAAAAAACACAAAGATTAAGGGTCCCAGAACAGATCCCTGAGGCACTCCACTGGTCACCGGCCTCCATGCAGAATATGACCCATCTACAACCACTCTTTGCCTTCAGTGGGCAAGCCAGTTCTGGATCCACAAATAATGTCCCCTTGGATCCCATGCCTCCTTACTTTCTCAATAAGCCTTACATGGGTTACCTTATCAATTGCCTTGCTGAAATCCATATACACTACATCTACTGCTCTTTCTTCATCAATTTGTTTAGTCACATCATCAAAAAATTCAATCGGGCTCGTAAGGCACGACCTGTCCTTCACAAAGTCATGCTGACTATTACTAATCATATTATACCTCTCCAAATGTTCAGATCCATAGCGACTTATCCAACTTGATGCTTTCCAAAAGCTGCAGCACATCCTCTTTCTCAATATCTCCATGCTCAAGCTTTTCAGTCTGCTGCAAGTCATCAGTACAATCACTAAGATCCTTTTCCATAGTGAATACTGAAGTATTCATTAAGTACCTCTGCTATTTCCTCCGGTTCAATACACACTTTCCCACTGTCACAATTGATATTTCAGGGTGAAAGGTGAATTATTTTGGGGGAATCTGAAGGGGGATTCTTCACTCAGAGCTTGATAAGAGTGTGGAATGAGCTGCCAGTGGAAGTGGTGGATGTGGGTTCGAGTTAGACACTAAAGAGAAATTTGGGTGAGGGCATGGATGGGAAGTGTATGCAGGTAGTTGGCAGTAAAAACAAAAACGGGTCCGTATTGACTAGAAGGGCCGAAAAGCCTGTTCCAGTGCTGCTGGGCTCTGTGACTCTAATAATATTCTGATTTGTAATTTCCACAGTCAGTGCTTTGCTGCTAATTACCGAACCCAGTAATTTACAGAATGGATGCAGAGGCTGCCCAGTGACTGTTCCTCTGATCAAAATCACTGGGACATTTCATCACTGAGCAGATAATGTCTTCTCCATTCTCTTTCACTCAACACCTTCCATGTTTACAGGAAATCACAAAACTCACAGAGAAGGAAACCATATCGAACAACACTCTTTTTTGTTACTTCCAAATAAGGGCTTATTTAAGAGAAAAATTAGGTCAAACAATGTTATTGCCGAAATCTAATAAAATAGAAACTTTAATTCAAAAAGGAAAAACCTAAAAATTATTTCTTGTATGTATAGATTCATTCAAAAACAGGCAATTAAACAAGGAATCCATGAGTCAAGACAAAAATGGGAAATTGACTTGAATATTAAAATTGAAGAAACAAATTGGTCAAGACTATGTCTTGATAGTATGACAAATACAATAAATGTTCGGTTAAGATTAGTGCAATATAATTTTTACATCAATTATATATTACACCACAAAAAATAAATTAATTAAACCCAAATGTATCTGATCAGTGTTTCCCATGTAACCAAGAAATTGGTACTTTTTTACATTCTACTTGGTCTTGTTCTAAAATTCAACCTTTTTGGACAAATTTAAGAGTTGTTTTGGAAGAAATTATTGGAACACAACTTCCACATAATCCAATATTATTTTTATTAGGCGATATTGAAGGGATAAAATCGAATAAATATCAGAAAGAATTTATAAATATTGCCCTGGCAGTAGCCAAAAAGGTTATTCCATTTACTTGGAAATCGGATGCATACTTAAGTATAGATCGTTGAAAGAATGAAATTTCCAGCTGTATTGCAGTTGAAAAAATTACTTATAATCTAAGAGATAAATATGAATCATTTTTGAAAATTTGGCGCCCTTAGTTACAAAAGACAGGATTAAATATATAGGTGCTCTGAAGATAAAATAATTGGTTATTTGGGGAAAGAAAGAAATATATATACTAAAGTTATTACGAACTCCGTGGAGCATGTGGGGATCTTCCGATATCCAGGCACTCTTTCTTTCTTTCTTTCTTTCTTCTCTTTCTTTCTTTCTTTCTTTCTTTCTTTCTTTCTTTCTTTCTTTCTTTCTTTCTTTCTTTCTTTCTTTCTTTCTTTCTTTCTTTCTTTCTTTCTTTCTTTCTTTCTTTCTTTCTTTCTTTCTTTCTTTCTTTCTTTCTTTCTTTTTCTATAGGGATGTTAGGGGGAGGGGCTAAGGGGAGGTGGAAGGTTTTTTTTTCTTTCTGTAATTATCTGAAAACTCAATAAAAAAGTTTTTTAAAAAAACAGTTATTTTGGCACTAACCTTCGTCAGTTTCCTTCGCCTGCTACCTTGCCTGTAACCTCGACTGCGTCCTTGCCTGTATCGCCGTCAAGTTCAACCGCCGGAGTGAGACTGGAGCCTCGCCATGCCAAGATATGGAGGTACCTATTGCTGAGTTTGGATCTGTCTCTTTGTGCCTCTGTGTTTAGTGTCCGTCAAGGGAAGAGTCCCGGCCTTAGGAGGGGTCCTGACTCTGTGTAGAACCCCGGCTCTCAGGCCTGTTCCCAAGGAGGGGTCCCGGCTCTGTGACCCTGTACTCCAACACCAAGGCTCTGTGTTCCAAGATCAAGTCAGGGCGCCGTGTTCCAGCCCCGTCCAAGTCCGAGCTTCGTGTCCTCATCCAGTTCTGGTGCCTCACTGAGCCCAGGAGTACCTCGCCCAGCCTGGTGCTGGAGATTCCTCGTCCAGCCCTAGCCACGTCCAAGATCCTGGTCTAGTCCAAGCCACGTCCCTGTGATCCCAGTGCTATCTTGTGTCTAGTCTGTTCCTAGTCCCGAGTCCTCGACTGGATCCGGGTTCCGAGCCCGAGTCAAGACCCATGTTCCGGGTCCCTGTCCAGACTCTGGCTCGGAGTCCTAGTGCAGACATCTAGTTCCAAGTTCCTCATCCAGGTCCCGCTTTCACAGTCTGAGTCCTAGACCAGGCTCGGTCTGCTTGTCTCGTCCAGGGCCTGTGTCCATGTCCAGCGTCCTTTCCTCCTGACTTCCGTTCCATTCTGGATAATCTTAGCCCTGCTCCCAGTACTTCAGTGTCTGTGTCTTGCATTTGGGTCCACTACCAGCGCCCCCCCCCCCGCTTGCAACATACATAAACCAGCCCGTGGCGTTCCTAACTGTGATTTCCTCAATATAACGAACATTACCGAGAATCTGGAATCTGCAGCGTTCGCGGTTACAGAGCTACTGACTTGTTAAGTGATCTTTATATGAGAGTGGAGGTAGATGTAGAACGCTACCTCCCTCCATTGCTGAGAAATGGGAGGAGAGTGAGGTGTTGAGAAAGTTGTGTGTGGAAAGTGGAGAGCGGGTAGCTGCAGATGAAAGTGAGTGTGTGGAGAGATGGTGGGGAAAAGAGAGGAGGAGAAAGAGAGACCATAAGACATGGGAGTAGAATGAGGCCATCTGGCCTATCGAGTCTGTTCCGCTATTTAATCATGACTAAACCTTTTCCCCTCCTCCTCAATCCCAGTTCCCGCTCTTCTCCCCGTAATGTTCATTGTCATGTCTAAACAAGAACTTGTCAATCTCTGCCTTAAACATACCCAATGATCTGGCCACCACCGCTGCATGTGGCAACGAATTCCACACATTCAACATACTTTGGCTCGGGACATTTTTCCGGATCTGTTTTGAAAGGGCGCCCCTCCATCCTGAGACTGTGCTCTCTTGTCCTAGACTGTTCCACGATGGAAAACATCCTTTCCACACCCACTCTGTCCAGGCCTTTCGACATTTGAAAGGTTTCAATGAGATTCCCCCTCATCCTTCTGAATTCCAGCGATACAGACCCAGAGCCATGTAACGCTCCTCGTGTGATAACCCTTTCATTCCTGGAATCATCCTTGTGAACCTCCTCTGAACCCTCTCCAATGGCAGCACATCTTTTCTAAGATGACGGGCTCGAAGCTGTTCAAAATACTCAAGGTGAGGCCTCACCAATGCCTTATAAGGCCTCAGCATTTGATCCTTGCTCTTGTATGCTAGACCTCTTGAAATGAATGCTAACATGGCATTTGCCTTCCTCACCACCGACTGAGCCTGTAAGTTAACCTTCATGGTGTTCTGCACAAGGACTCCCATCTCCCCCTGCATCTTAGATTCCTGGAATTTCTCACAGTTTAAAAAATAGTCCGCACATTTGTTTCTGCTATCAAGTTGCATGACCCTGCATTTTCCCACATTGTACTTCATTTGCCACTTTCTTCCCCATTCTCCTAAACTAAATCATTCTTCATCCTTCCTGTTTCCTCAACACTATTGCCCCTCCGCCAACCTTCGCATCATCTGAAAACTTGGCAGCAAAACAATCTATTTCATCATCTAAATCATTTATATAAAGCATAAAAAGAAGCGGTCCCATTACTGACCCCTGTGGAACTAGTGACTGGCAAACAACCAGAAAAGGGTCCTTTTTATTTTAACTCCCTGCGTCCTGCCAATCAGCCAATGCTCTAACCACTTTAGTGAATTTCCTGTAATACTATGGGCTCTTCACTTGGTAAGCAGTTCATGTGTGTGCACCTGATCAAAGGACTTCTGGAGTTCCAAATGTACAACATCCAATGCATCACCTTTATCTAATCTACTTGTAATCTCCTTCGAGAATTCCGAAAGAGTCATCAGGCAGGATTGTCCCTGAAGGAAACCATGCTGACTTTGTATTATCTTGTCCTGTGTCACCAGGTACTCCATCACCTCACTCTTAACAATTGATTCTAACATCTTCCCAACAACTGAGGTCAGGCTAACTGGTCTATAGTTGCTTTTCTGCTACCTTCCTCCTTTCTTAAAGAGTGGAGTGGCATCTGCAATTTTCCAGTCCTCTGACACCATGCCGGAGTCCAATGATTATTGCAAGATAATTTCTAATGCCAGCAGAATCTCCAATGCTACCTCTTTCAGCACCCCAGGGTGCAGTTCTTCTGGTCACGGTGACTTGTGTAACTTTAGGTCTTTCAGTATTTTGAGCACCTTCTCTCTTGTAATAGTAACTGCACCCACTTCTCTTCCTTCACACACCACAATATCAGGCGTGTTGTTAGTGTCTTCCACAGTGAAGAATGATGCAAAATACTCAATTAGTTTCATCAGCCATCTCATTGTCCCTGGTTATTATTTCTCCTGCCTCGTTTTCTAGCGGTCCTTGATCCATTCTAATTTCTCTTTTATTTTTAATTTACACTTGGGGAAAAACTTTTATATTCCACTTTGATATTATTTCTCAGCTTGCTTTCATATTTCATCTTTTCCGTTCTAATGATTTCAGTTGCTCGCACTCCTGTTGCGATCACATTTTCCAAAGGTTTGTCTACTTTCAGCTCCCTAATCGCCTCCCGTTCATTGTATAGCACCCAATCCAGTACAGCTGATTCCACAGTAGGCTCAACGACAAACTGCTCTGAAAGGCTATCCCTCGGGCATTCAACAAACTCATTCCCTTGAGATCCATTACTAACTTGATTTTCCCAGTTGACCTTCATGTTAACATGTCCCATGACTGCCATAACATTGCCCTTTTGACTCGCCTTTTCTATTACCTGTTGTAACCTGTGGTCCACCTCCCAGCGACTGTTAGAGGCCTCTATATAACTGCCATCAGCGTCTTTTTACACTTGCTGTTTCTTAACTCAATCCACAAGGATTCAACATCTTCTGGTCCTCTGTAACATCACCCTACCTTTACCAGTAGAGCCGCACTACCCACTCTGCCTGCCTTCCTCTCCCTCTTGTATAACATGTAACCTCGGGCATTCAGCTCCCAACTGCAATCATCCTTCAGCCACGATTCAGTGATGGCCGCATCATCATACCTGGCAATGTATGATGTTGAGAGTGGACAGTCACGGGGGATATAGAGAGGGGGATTTAGAGATGGTTGGAGCGAGGGGAGAGAGCTGGAGAGTGAGGAGAGCGAGGTAGAGAGAAAGGGATAGAGGACTAAAAGAAAGGGAGTGGGAGGTTTTTTTTTACGGAGACTGGGATGGAAAGGTGGAATTGGTGGGGGGGGGGAGTCGGCGTGGTGGGCTACAGAAAGGGGTGAGGAAGGATGGGTGTGCAGGATACCGAGGTGGTGGGGGTGAGCTATAGGGGTGGCGAGGAAGGTGAGGTGAGTGAAAATGGCGTCAAGAGAAAGGAGAGGGGGAGACGAGTTTGCAGCGTAAATGAGTGAATGAGTGCAGTGTGGAGGGTGTGGTAAACTGACCGGGTTCATAGAAAGGAGGGTTCAGTGTTTTGGGTGGCGAGGAGAGTGGAGCGATTTGGAAGGGAAGATGGAGAGGCTGGAAGAAGAGTCCACTGCAAAGGGGAACGGCAGTGAGGAGACATGGATGAGTGAGAGGCGGTGCGTCTGCTCAGAATGATTAGACTAACCAGTTATTTATCCACAGTGGCGAATATGTTAGTCATGGTTGAGATTGTGGCCCTCGTCTCGGAATCCCATAGCGAAACTTTTACCGCACATGGTTCCGGTTCTGCAACCCGACGCTGGGGTGGGGTAGGGGGTGTTGTGGGGTGAGCCGGGGGTTGGGGGTATTGCGTTTCCACGCACTGCTCCCGATCACTGTGTCGAACTGTAAATCCGTCAGATCATGCCCTCCCGTCCATGTACTTAACCAAGTTTCTGTATGTACACCAAGTGAGTGTATATTGGACAGCGAAGGAGGCCATCATATCTTGCAGAGGGATTTGGATCAGCTGGATAAATGGCAAATGGACCTTCGGTAGGAACCAGGAGGCTAGGGTTTACAGATTAAAAGTAGGACACTGATGAGTGTGTACAACAATGGATTCGGGGAATACAAGGTCACAATACGTTGGAAATGGCGTCTATGTGGATAGGGTCGTAAGGAAATGTTTTGACGCATTGGACTTCATGTACTGGGATGGAGATGGGATGTTATGTCGAAGTTGGTGAGGCCTAATGTAGAGTATTGTCTGCAGTTTTGGTCACTGAACTGCATGAAATATGTAAATAGGTTTGCAAGAATACTTTGAAAATTTACAAGTATGGTGCCGCGATTGGAGGACCTACGTTATAAGGAAAGATTGAATATGTTAGGACTTTATTCCTTGGAATGTACATTTCCGGGACATTTGATAGAGATTATACAAATTATGAGGCTTACAGGTAGGGTTAATGGAGCGGAGGGATGGGAAGAGAGGGATAGACTGGGGGAAAGGGGAATGAAGGACAAAGGATGTGCAGAGGAGAGTATAGTGGTGGTGAGGGGGGTGCTGACGGAGAGGTGCAGAGCTAGAGGCGAGAGTGTGGGCGGAGAGCGAGGGGGTTGAGAGAGTGCAGAGTGAGTGGAAAGACTTGTGGAGAGAGAGACAGACATCTGAAGGGTAAGTGGAGATGGAGGACACAGGGGTGATGATGGTTTCATTCATCTTTCCTCCTCTTCTCCACTTCGCTTTCCCCACTCTCTTCCCCAATCTCTTCCCATCACCCTCTCCCGCTCTCCATGTCCCCTGCAGAAGGTGGTTTTGATTGACGCTAACCAACTCGCACCTTTAAACCTCGCCTCCAGTTGGCACAGAAATCCATTGAAGACACCTTCCCCGCTCTACAGCCTGAAGAGGTCAGTGCATTTCATCACGGGTGGCCATTTTCAATCCGCGGCTCACTCCTTCGCTGATTGTCAATCAGGTCGCAATACCCTCCCTTCGGGCATTTTAACACAGGTGAAGATTTTCAGTGAATGCATCTCTCCCTCCCAGACGACATTCTGACAACAATTCTTACTGAAGTTCTTGCCTCACTGCCTCCATGGTTCCCAGTTTTGATCAGCCCATCACTCTTTCCCGTGTTAAATCATTTGGCCCTTTGGAATAAGCGACATTCCAAGAGGACATCGAAAGTTTCTTTCGAAACATACAGTCGGAAGCAAAATGCGAGACTAGGTGTCGGACGCTGAGAAAAGACGCTGGAGAGATAGTAATGGGGAAAGGAAATGGCGGACGAACTGATTGAGTGTTTTGCATCAGTCTTCACTGTGGACGACACGAGCAATATGGTGGAATTTCCCGGTGTCATGGTTCATGAAGTGTGTAAAGTTACCATCATTAGAGCGAAGGTTGTTGGGGAACTAAAAGGTCTGAAGGGAGATAAGTCACCTGGACCAGATGGTGAGATCCCAGGATTCTGAAAGAGGTGTCTGAGGAGATTGTGGAAGCATTAGTGATGATCATTCAGGAAGCACTAGGATCTGGAAAGTTTCCGGAACACTGGAATTTTGCATGTGTCACTCCACTCTTCCAGAAGGGAAAGAGTCAGAAGAAAGGAAATTGTCGGCCAGTTAGGCTGACCTCGGGTTGGAAAGGTGTTGGTGTCTATTATTAAGTAGCTCTGACGGTACTTGGAGGCACATGGTAAGATAAGCCGTCGTCAGCATGGTTTCCTCAAAGGACAATCTCGACTGATAAATCTGTTGGAATTATCTGAAGACATAACAAGCAGGAGAGGTAAAGAGGAATCGATCGAAACTGTGTACTCGGATTTTCAGAAGGCCTTTGACAAGATTCCATACATAGAACATAGAATAGTACAGCACATTACAGGCCTTTCGGCCCAGAATGTTGTGCTGACCCTCAAACCCTGCCTCCCATATAACCCCCACCTTAAATTCCTCCATATACCTGTCTAGTAGTCTCTTAAACTTCACTAGTGGATCTGCCTCCACCACTTACTCAGGCAGTGCATTCCACGCAGCAACCACTCTCTGAGTGAAAAACCTTCCTCTAATATCCCCCTTGAACTTCCCTCCCCTTACCTTAAAGCCATGTCCTCTTGTACTGAGCAGAGGTGCCCTGGGGGAGAGGCGCTGGCTATCCACTCTATCTATTCCTCTTAATATCTTGTACACCTCTATCATGTCTCCTCTCATCCTCCTTCTCTCCAAAGAGTAAAGCCCTAGCTCCCTTAATCTCTGATCATCATCCATACTCTCTGAAACAGGCAGCATCCTGGTAAATCTCCTCTGTACTCTTTCGAATGCTTCCACATCCTTCCTATAGTGAGGCTGCTTAACAAGTTACGAACTCGTGGTATTACAGGAAAGATTCTGGCATAGATAAATCAGTGGCAGATTGGTAGGCGGCAAAGAGCGGGAATAAATCGAGCCTATTCTGGTTAGCTGGCGATGGCCAGTGGTGTTCCACAGGGGCAGGTGTTGGGACTGCTTTTTGCGTTGTATGCCAGAATTTGGATGATGTAACTGATTACCTTGTTGAAAAGTTTCAGGTGATATGAAGAAGGGTGGAGGGACAGGTAGTTTTGAGGAAGTTGAGGAGGTACGGGGGGACGGACAGCCAGATTAGGAGAGTGGACAAAGAAATGGTAGTTGGAACACGGTGTCTGCAAATGTACTGTCAGGCACTTTAGTTGAAGAAGTGGAAGGATTGGGTATTTTCGAAACGGAGGGAAATTACGAAAAAACACGAGGGCGCCAATGCACTTGGGAGTCCTTGTGTAGGATTCCCTAAAGGATAGTTTGCAGGGTGAGTCCGTGGTGAAGAACGCAGGTGCAATATTAGCATTCATTTCAAGAGGAATAGAATATAAAAGCAAAGATGTCCTGTTGAGACTTTGTAAAGCACTGGTGAGGCCACACTGTCAGCAGTTCAGGCCATTACCTTAGAAAAAGTGCTGTGAACCTGGAAGGAGTTCAGACGAAGTGGACGAAAACGATTCTGCGATTGAACGGCTTGTCATATGAAAAGTGTTTGACTCTGGGCCTGTATTCACTGGATTTCAGAAGGATAAGAGGTGACGTCATTGAAGCCTGACCGAAGAGTTTGACGGAGTGGATGTGGAGAGGATGTTTCCTCTGGTGGGAGAGTCTGAGACCAGAGGGCACAACCTCACAATGGAGAGGCGTCCTTCTGGAAGGCATTTATTTTGCCAGGAAGCGGTGAATGTGTAGAATTCTTTGTTACAGGCTGCTGTGGAGGCCAAATCTTTATGTATATTTAAGGAAGAGTTTGATCGACTCTTGATTGGTCAGGGCATGAATGGATACACGGAGAAGGCAGGAGACTGGGACTCAGACGGAAACTGAATCAGTCATGATGAAATGGCGGCGCAGACTCGATGGATCTGATGGGCTGATTCTGCACCGATGTCTTATGGTCATTTGTCTTGTGGACTTTCAGGGAGTCAAATTCCACAAATGATTCCGGTTGGGTGGGGTCAACAACCCCTGCTTGTGAAATGAAACCCTCTGTTTACCGTGGAGGGCGTTTCTTGCGACAGCAGTTGTCCGGATGGTATGGCTATAATATGGCTTAAAGTTTGTGTTAAATAATGAACGTGAATAGACTCATTTAGTTCTAGAATCACTGAGAAAATAATTGACAACATTTGTTCCTGTTGAGTGGGAGTTAATTGTCGAACGTGTTTTCTCTAATTTCAGCTGAGATTCTAACTCCCCATCTTCCCGATTTATTAATCTAATACCAAATACACATTGACGGGAGGGATATGAAGGACTCTCCATATTCCAGTTCTAGCTCCAGAGGACCATAAGATCAGAAGACGAAATGTCAGAATTGGGCCATTCAGCCCATCGAGACTGCTCCGCCAGTTCATGGCTGATCCCGGATTCCACACAACCCCATACACCTGTATTCACACTATATCCTTTGATGCCCTGACCGTTCAGGAAACGATAGACTTGCGCTTGAGATGTAAGCAAGACTTGTCCTCCACCGCAGACTGTAGCAGAGCGTTCCACAGACTCTCATGCTCCATGATAGGTAATTGTAGTATGGCAAGCGGCTGCGGATTGTACCATTAACTCCGTGGTCACACTGGCGCTGCTCAGAATTCTGCATTCTGAGAGACATAACTACCTCTCAAAACTTCAGGAGCTTCACCGCACAGTCGGCGGTGACGTCACATGAAGCGGCTGCTGTGCAGAACGATTTTGAGGAACCTGCTTACAATCATGGGCACAGTATATCCCTCGGTTACTGACATAGGTATACAGACAGGGCTCTCCATTACTTTAACCTCAGTAACACCTGTTCTCTATGCTCCGGCAAACATGGAACATTATTCACTGCATTACTAAAATGAATATTTTAAATATCTGGCAAATTGACTTATAAATAAATAACTTCAGACCGTCGTTATATCTGTTTCTGTGCTCCATATTCACTGTCCCTGACGACACTGAAACATTCTTTAATCTCACCGAAGAGCGCATCGCGGAAATTGCGAAACTTCGACGTTGAAGCGGTCGATTGAAGTGGAATATGGACAGAAACTTCACAGAAAGGCCCTGTCCTGTGTTCACATAATCTGTCGCATTGCGCTGTCTATAGTCAGCGCTTAGAATTGATTGGGCAGAAATAGTTTCTGATTGAAACAATATCTGGCACCAATAGAATCTGCTGCTGAACCTAGGTTTTGTCTGAAATCGAGATGGTATGTTGTTTCTGTAATCGGTACTATTGAATGGAAACTAATGCAATGAGCTACCTGCACAATCACAGTTAATTTGCAGGTAGATCCCTGCGCTGTCGCGGTTGTAGCCATTGCTCACGGTCCATTTATATTGTTCCTGTCATTTTTGTACAGATGTACATCTACAACCTGGCCTCGGTTCCGTCACCCAGCTTACAGCATCGCGTCCTCTCTCCCTCATCCCCTCGGGCCGACTCCCCAAAAGCCCGCCAAAACTAGCTTACAGACCCAGAAGAGAGAATAACATTAATCCCAATTGGTTAACAAATGAATGCAATTCTCGCTATCAGTAAATTTTAACCCAAACAAGCTTCCAGATAAAAGTCATGTCCTCATGACTTCTAAATAACTCCCCAACCATTCCTGCCAATACACATCCTAACCCAGGCACAAACAGTGACATTGCTCCCCAAACAGTAGACCTCACGCCCTGTTCCTCAGGCGCTATATAGGTCAACTTATCTGGGAGTTCCTTAACCCTCCGAGACCTCGTAACCCCTCCCCGAAACCATCCAGGCTCGGACACAACCGGGGATACCTCGGGTTCGCTTGCCAACTCCTCTCTCAATCTCTCACTCATGCCCCCACTGCAACTCTGAGCCCCCTGCTGTCCACGGCTAACCCTCCCCACTACACCTGACTCAGTGGTAGAAGGGCTAACGTTATCTTCCTCAATCGAGGAGAAGTTAGCAAAAGGCAGAATGTACCACACATCCAGAGCATCATCCTTCGAATCTGTATTCTTCCTCACTTCTGCGATCGGTAGCTGCTGTTTGATCTTCTCCAAACGGAAGCACGTGGCCTGCACTGCTCCCCCAGCCTCTTCAGCCTCCCGCAATCGAGACATCAGCTTCCCCTCTGGCTCCTCCAACTCCCGCCACAGTCTCAACAATTCTGTATTCACTGCACTTATCTCCAGCTTTTCCTTCCTGATGACTTCTTCAAGGTCAACCTTCAGGGTTTCCACTTCATTTGGACTGTCGATGGTCATCTTCAGGTTCCCTTCAAGCTTCCGCTTCCCTCTTCCAAGATCTGTCCGCAATTGCTTCACCTCCTCAAACTCCCCTCTCCGGGCTCTCGGTTTGCTGTTACTCTGAATCAGATAACGTTCTTGGTCTTCCAACTGATTCCGGATCACTTTCTCCGGTTTCTGCTGAGAATACGGCCTCTCCATCTCCACATCAAACTTGATTCCGTAGAGACAGTCACTCACGAGCTGCGACCTTCGCCAGACCTGACACGTGTCCAGAGAAAGCTTTAGCTCTTTAGTTCTCAGTCGCTCCTGCAACAGTCTCGCTTCAGATTCTCCCGAGGCAAATCCAAATACCAGGAGAACATCCACATACGCCAAAACTCCAAACACCTCCACATCCCCCATGGTATTCCACATGCCCCGCGGGAAGTTTGCAAGGGCTCCGGATATGCCCTCTGGCATCTTTCCGGACGGGAAGAATCCTAGGGGACCTATAAAGGCCGTCTTCTCCTTGTCGGCCTCACTAATCTGGATCTGGCAACATCCACTCCTCAGATCCAGCACCTTAAACCACTTCGCACCACTCAGACAGGCTATCGCCTCTTCGACCCTCAGGGCCCTATTCTGGTCACTATACTCCACACACACGCTGCCTACGTCTCCCACGGCTTCAGGGCCCAGTCGCCGCAACCTCTCCCTCTCACTGAGGTGTCTTCAGCGGTCAACTCCCCTCCCTCGTGGTTTTTCGCAGCGTCCACTAAGAGGGTCTCACCCTGAGATACTTGCCCCAGGCCGTACCACCACCGGCTCTCGTTTGAATTCGGTACCGGCCCGTGGCTATTACACAAGTCCTCCCAAGCAGCTCGAAACTCTGGGTGCATCGACAATGCCTCCAAACAGCCCTCACCCCCCTCCTCCGGGCAGGCCCCCAGGCGCATCCACACCAGCAGGGTGTTGGTCCCCTCCAGAATCGAAACGCTGCCCGTCTCAACAATGTCCGGATACATCAGCATTAACGATTCACGAACCTCAGTCACCCCGCATTGGCCTCTAAGAACTCCATTTTCACTGACCAATAATCGTCGTTGGATAATCACCGGCACTGGTACCCCAAATCTCCAGTGCCCTCATCGTCGTCAAGGGTAAATGCTTCCAATACCGGTTGTAAAACGAACTGTAGAGCAACTTGACCTGCGCCCCGGTGTCGAGGATGGCTTTAACTTGGCTTCCATCCATCCGTAACGACACCTGAGTGCGTGGTCCCTCTAAGCCTTCAGGAATAGGGTCTGTTCCTTTCGGGAGTTCCTTGGTACATTGCTGGGAACGTGCTCCCCCAGAGACCCCAAGCCGTTCCCCCACTGGGCCTCTAAGTTTCTCGACAATCTAGGATCAACTGAACAATTGAGGGAGGAGCTGATCCCCTTGACAGATCCCCCTGGCACCGCAAGCAATTTATCTGCCCCCCCCCCCCAGCCAAAGAAGGTACTCTGGAAACTTTCCACCAATCTCCCGCCACAGATATGGTAAGCCCCCCAGCTGTGGCATTTGAATTCTAGTCGAACCAAACGCATATCCCCCCGCTTTCCCATAACTGGCAGCTGTCACCTCCAGGTAATTGGAACAGACAGTTCTAACAACGTCACAAGCCCGCCTACTCAAACTCTCAACCAATCCCTGTCGCTTTCCCTCAGCCAAGCACTGCCATTCGCCTAACATCTGAGAGGTCCGCTCCACCCACGCCTCCGCCATTTTAGGGCTGGATATTATTCCAACAACCGGGCGGAGCCTACCACAGCTGAAACATCCCAACCTGTCATTCCTCACTCTCCTAACAGTATGGACAGCCCATGGTCCCACCACCATTTCGTCAGCGCTAGTCTGAACTCGAACAATGATCTCCAGGCTACAAAAAGCCACCCCACCCAACATGCACACAGTGATAACCAGCAATCGCACACCAGCAGAGGCACAACAGCATTCCATCCCCGCAGCACGCATAGGTTAAAGAAGGGGGAACACACAGCTCCCGCTTAATTTCAGTCCCGGAGGAGCCCCCACAATGTAGTCCCCTGGCAGGCCTTAGGCTCGTTCAGTTCGCTTCCGTCTAGGGGGAGCAGCCTTCGGCCCCGCCAAACTGGGTAGCCAACCTGTGTGGATGCTGTGCGATGTCCCCACCCCGCCAAATAACAGACAGTACACCATATGCGATTAAATGATTACAGTTTATAGATATTACTATAACTAAGTGATTTATAACGATACAGTATACATGAAGGAAAAGAAAATAAAGAAAAGGCGCCAAACTTATCAAAGTCCAAACCACTTCGTGCACAACTGTTGGAGCTCAATTAACAAAATCTTCTGGTCACCATTTGATCCCCTCCGAACTCCTCGACTCGTAGCTCGGGACCACCCGAAGTGATCAACCAAGCACATCTGTCCTCGTCTCTTCTCCTCGCCGAACATCCTGGCCTCGGACCCCCACTCGGGGTCCGTTCCTCACCCAGTTTACAGCATCGCGTCCTCTCTCTCTCAGCCCCTCTCGCCGACTCCCCAAAAGCCCGCCAACAATAGCTTATAGACCCAGAAGAGAGAATAACATTAATTCCAATTGGTTAACAAATGAATACAATTCTCGTTATCAGTAAATTTAACCCAAACAAGCTTCCAGCACTCTTTTGCAACAAAGAAGCAATTCCTACTTTTAACAAAACAAAGAAGCCATTTTGATTAACATATAGAGTAACAAAAAAGAAAAGAAACCTCACAAAGAAGAAACCCCTTTCCCTTAATAAGAAACCCCCTCTACGCAACATTTCCATGGATGCTGCCCGACCTGCTGAGTTCCTCCAGTGTGTTGTACGTGTTGCCTTTACCAGCGTTTGAAAGCCGCCAATCCTTCAATGTGGGGGCGAAGATGCTGGAGAAGACAGCGCCTCACTCGCTACAAGGAGAGCCCGAACACGTGACAATGTCCGTGATCTGATTGGATACATCGCCATGACGTTCAGAGCACTGTGACGTCATTCACTGGCTCGCATTTTGGAAAGGATTCCATCGGTCATCGCAGATACACCAACAGCTTCGCACTGGGAAGCGGCCGTTCACCTGCTCCGTGTGTGCGAAGAGACTCATTCAGTTAACCCACCTTGTGATGCACCGGTGAGTTCACAATAAATAGAGGCCACATTTCTGTCCGGAGTGAGCAAAGAGTTTTACTCAATCATCCCAGCTGCTGCAACACCAGCAACTTCACATCAGGGAGGAAGTTCAAATCAGCTCCGTGTTAAATGTTTAACCATCACGGTGACTGAAGGCAGCTGCAGGTTCATGAGGGACTGTTACTGTCAGATTCTGCAGTTCTTGCGGCTGCTCATCGTACCCAGGACTGAACCCTGGTCACTGAGCATTGGAGGAGTCTGTTCTGCTGATGTTAGCCTTAAACTAGACTGGTGTTTAATATTGTGGGGCTGTGAAAGATAAATCAGTTCTGTATGAAATCCCATGTGTCAGGTACTTACTGTCTCTACCACACTCACAATGTACACTAGAGAGGCCACTCGGCCCAGCTGGTCCGTGCCCATGTTTCTGTTCCATATCAGTATATGAAAATCTATCCCTGCCATTCCCCTCTCATCCTCCCTGAGATGACAGGTTGCAACTAGTCACCACTCCGTGGGATAGGAGATTCCCCTTGAATTTCATAGAATCA
The DNA here is from genome assembly GCF_048418815.1 of Hemitrygon akajei. NCBI lineage: Eukaryota > Metazoa > Chordata > Chondrichthyes > Myliobatiformes > Dasyatidae > Hemitrygon > Hemitrygon akajei. The sequence continues at coordinate 1,231,904 of NW_027331997.1, read as the reverse complement.
CAGAAATCTACAACATATTACCGATGCTTTGGCCCACAATGTTGTACCAACCATGTAACTTACTCAAGAAACTGCTTAGAATTACCCTACCGCAAAGCCCTCTATTTTCCTAAGCTCCATGTACCTATCTAAGAGTCTCTTAAAAGACCCTATTGTATCCGCCTCTACCACCGTCGCTGGCAGTGCATTCCACACACACACACACCACTCTTTGCTTAAAAAAAAATAGCTCTGACATCTCCTCTGTACCTACTTCCTAGCAGCTTAAACCTATTCCCCCTCGTGTTAACCGTTTCAGCCCTGGGAAAAAGCCTCCGGCTATCCACACGACCAATGCCTCTCATCATCTTATACACCTGCATGAATTCCCTGCATGATTTTCTCCGGGCTGAATAAGACGATGAGCTCACTGTGGTTGTGACGTTCTTCAGGGCTCTGGACGAAGTTGGTTAAACTCCTTCTTCCCTGCTCTTTTCAACGTTTTGGGTCATTTTCACCAATTTTAACGGACTGTGTCTCAGACAGCTGGGTTGTTGCAATTGTTACGTACCAGTACATTAGATCACTAATGGAGTCTGGTTTCGATGTGAAAACGACTATCTTCATTAGTATTGTAACGGGGTCCTGAATTACCCCTATGAACTGTGTTTTTGAAAAGAGAGAGGGAGTTGTTGTTCAACACCGAACACCTTGTTGGAGAGAGGGGGGGGGGGGGGGGGGAGAGAGAGAGAGAGAGAGAGAGAGAGAGAGAGAGAGAGAGAGAGAGAGAGAGAGAGAGAGAGAGAGAGAGAGAGAGAGAGAGAGAGAGAGAGAGATGGTTTCTCTGCAAGCTTGTTTACACTTTTACAAGGACACTGTCAGCTTCTGTGTTACAGAGAGAGAAGGGAGGAACTGTTTGATGGACAGCTGGGGCTCAGCACGGTGAGATAAGTAGGAGGTCCGCTGATAGACCTCCAGACACATGGTTTTGGACACTGAATGATCTTTGTTGTGTCCACAGAAAAAGGTGGGTTTTGGAAGATCGATCAGGAGCATCGATCAGTGGCTCTCGCAGTGTGAAAAGGCTGTGACCGGTGGGGAGTTATTCGTATGCCCATCCCTCGCCTGGGTTAATAACTCCACCACAGAAGAACGGTCCCGTTTGTAGTGTCACAGTCGGTGACTTCCAAAGGATTTCGGAGGAGGACGGGACTATCGACGGCGTCAGCTTACCTGAAGACTCAAACCTCTCCCTCTCTCTCTCTCCATCACTACTCGACTCAATCCCACGAACTGAACTGAATTTCACTCATCTCCGTAAGACGGTATCCATTCACCCCGAGGCGTGAAGAAGCTTGGCTTTCCTATTTCCACACACACATACACACACACACACACACACACACACACACACACACACACACACACACACACACACACACACACACACACACACACACACACACACACACACACACACAAATTGCTAACCTGTTTGATATATCTGCATTTATCTTGCTGTATCGCGTAGTTACTAATAAATAGCATTAGTTTATAGCAATACCAGACTCCACGATGTTTTCTATTTCTGCTGGTTCTTTGACCCGTCACGGGGTTCGTAACAGTATCTACTCCAAATATAAAAGATTAAACGAAATAAACAGGTTAACAGTGTATTGCCTATATATAGCTCCCAAACTATCAAGCTTGGGAAACAATGCTTAAAGTCTTCAGATGGTAAAGTGGAAAAGTTCAGCAATCCACGGAATAAGTGAGTGAGAGGAGAGATTTGTAAATCCACACGAACATGTAGAGAGAAGGCAATTACGAAGAATTCCACACACATTCCACGCTGGGTAAACGAAATAACTGTCGCCGAAGATCTTATCCGTCGATTAGTTCCGAAATCCACTTAGAAATATCACCAGGTGACGGTAACAGGAATATCGTCTTCAAGTGGTTACCACAGAAGACCCCGATTCCAGGTAAGGGCCAACAAAAGTGATACCACAGGATACTCCAGCAAATCCACACACATGGATTATCCGAAGTGACAGTCACACATCCGTTGTGCACTGCGTGCCGATGATCAGATCAACCCAACCTTTTGGGCATGGAAGAGTTGCAGCCTATAGCAGTCACACGCTGAAGTTCCAACAGCTTGTCTCCCTCTCCCTCTCCCGCTCCCTCAGGCTGCCGCAGCTTGTGTCTGACGTCAGAGCCCCGCCTTACTCAGGCACTTAAAGCGACACTCACAGTAAACGAACCTGCGGTCTCGTAACACAAAGCACCTCTAAAGTCTGACAGCAGACTAGCGAGTGAATCTTCGATAGTGCAGAGTCAGAAACCGAAGATTTGCCAGCCTGGGTCAGGGGTTCCAGAGAGAGATGGGGTTCAGAGCAGGAGGACGAATAAGATAGATAGATAGATAGATAGATAGATAGATAGATAGATAGATAGATAGATAGATAGATACTTTATTCATCCCCATGGGGAAATTCAACATTTTTTCCAATGTCCCATACACTTATTGTAGCAAAGCTAATTACATACAATACTTAACTATTTAAATACATTGAATGGTAACTTAAGCTCAGTCCTAACCCCGGCACTTTAACATATCCTACTCCTGGCGGTTGAATTGTAAAGCCGAATGGCATTGGGGAGTAGTGATCTCTTCATCCTCTCTGAGGAGCATTGCATCGATAGCAACCTGTGTAGACCAGCAGGATGTGGTCAAAAGTGAAAGATTAAAAGCATTTGGAAACTGGTTGATCGAAAAAAAGGTGGTTAATTTCTGCAAAACACAGGTGGAAATAAACAGATCAGGAAGAAATTTTGGAGAGGAATAAATAGAAAACGTTTAGGCAGAGCCCCTTCAGCATGCTTAGCCTGTGTACTTCGCTGCTTAGTTGTTCTCTGAATTGCAGAGTTCCTCCAGCGTTTTGTGTGTGTGCGTCTCTGTATTTCCAGTAACTGCAGAATCTCCTGTGTTTTATATCTGCATTTTACTTTGGCATTAGATACACGTTGATATTGAGTATGTTGCTTATGGGAGCCGCTTTCTGCGTTAAAACAGCTGCAGATTTTTCTATCCACACGGTTAAAAAAAAATGAGGTATGGACATTCAACTGGTGCTTGCAGAAATGTTTAATGGCACCGTGATTACCCATAGGGCCATGCGTTAAGAATTTCGCCGGCGCTGAAGCGCCGATGAAATGCGCAGGCGTCAGGCTGAGGACGTCCCCGAGTATCACGCATGCGCGCAGTACACAGAAGACTTTCAAAATGTCGGTTGCAGGTAAGAGCGATTCTCTGTGTTTTTATCTTAAACACCGACTTCGGGATAATTCCTTTGAATTTCTGACACCTTGACCAGCAATCCCGGGACAGTGCTGCCCTCTTCCCTCTCTCTCAGGCCCACGATCTGTACACGGGCCCCGGGGAGCTTCCGGTTGAATGGGAACCGAAGGATCTCTCAGACAGAGCTGAGCTCCAGCTATCTAAATGCAAGGATTAGGAACTCGGAGAAAGGGAACAAAATCTTTTACATCACCAGTTCAGAAAATCGGCATTAGTACTCTTTTCCATAGATGCTGCCTTGCCTGCTGAGCTCCTCCAGTATTTTGTGTGTGTTGCTTCCTCTACCTCCTCTTGCTCTGGACTTTTCTACCGGTGAGAACATGTTTTGTCCCATTCTCTCTGGGTACGTAATGATATCAAACACCTTTGCCCTGGGCAACAAGTAGCTTTCACATCCCAAATGTGCCAGACTCCAATGAGACAGATTACTGCCCTTCCCTTCATATTCATTGGCATTGCATTCACTGAGTTCACCACCGTTAGTCACCCGGGGGAGAGTTCAGAGGGAATATTTATGTAGAATACAGAAAGTAGTGATGCCTGTTTGCATTTGGGTGATGCAAAAGTTGCTGGAGAATTTGCAAGTGGGAAGAAGTGGAGTGATATTTGGAAATCTGACTTTTTAAAGCGTAATTTAGCAAGCAAACCACATATGGGCAATGTGCAAAAGCTCTGGTGAGAAAATCCTCCATTTCCTGTTACAGGCCTGCTACATAGGTTGTGTGAGAGTGCAGATGAACTCGATCAAACCCAGAGGAGATCAAAGTTCCTATTGACAGTGATTTGCTAGATGTTAAAATGAATACCTCTCTATATAAAATTCACTGTGCACATCTTGTCACTGGGTAAAAATTGGGTACAAGATTTATCTGCACACTGGTTATTACAAATTAGAGGGGAGATTATTACAAATTAGAGGGGTATTGGAGGGAAGGAGGGGAGACCTCCAGTGTCCCTGATGCCCTCACCTGCAAGATGTACATCCAGCTGCAGCTTGTAACCCTGCACTTCAATGAGCTGGAACCTGAAATGGGTGAATTCCAGATCATCCAGCAGTTGGAGGGGGTGATATATATGACATGAAGAGAGGTGAGTTACTCCCAAGGTGCAGGACACAGGAAACTGGGTGAGAGTCAGGAAGGGGAATGAGGTTAAATATCCATCGCAGAGTACTCTAGTGGCCATCCCCAACAACAGGTGGACCACTTTAGTAGCTGTTGGGGGGAATTACCTGGCAGAGGAAAGTCAAAAGGCTGATTAGGGATTCGTTAGTTAGAGGAACAGAACAAGAGGGGAGGAATATCCTAGTGGTAAGGCTTGCTAGTGGTAGTGAACAGGGGAGGGGGTGATGTGGTTAAAATAAGTTGTAGGGGGAATGGGAGCCAGAATGACAGAACAGATAGTGGAGAGGGTGAATTGAATTGACTTTATTAAATACATATTTCATAAACATGAGGAGTAGATATATTTACCTTATATCATCTAAATGTGCAATGTGTAATTTATAGTAATTTATAATAGATAGTTTGCACATAGGACAGTCAATATAACATAGAAATGCCACTGTATCAGCATGAATTATTCAGTCTGATGGCCTGGTGGAAGATGATGTCCCGAGGTCTGTGGGTCCTTTTGCTGTGATACCGTTTCCTGGATGGTAGCAGCAGGAACAGTTTGTGGTTCTGGTGAATTAGGCCTGTTTGTCCCCGATATTTGTTGGGCCCTTTTTACACACCTGTCCGTGTAAATGTACTGAATCGTGGAAAGTAGATTGTGCAATGTATAATTTCCTTGTTTATATTTAGAGACATTTTTTGGTGTATAAAATGATGAGGGGTATTGAGCGTGTGAGTGGCCAGAGTAGTGTTTTTTTATTTTCCCAGGGTTGAAATGGTTAATGCCGCTTTTCCACACTCCCATAGACCCTTTGTCCATCTCCTGAATAAATAGAGATGGAAAAATATTTAAGATCTCTCCCATCTGCTTTGTTTCCACACATGGATTGCCATTCCGGTCTTCCAGAGGACCAACTTTGTGCCTTGCAATCCTTTTGCTCTTAACCTATCACTAGAATCCCTGAGGATTATCCTTCACCTTTTCTGTGACAGCAACCTCATGCCATCTTTTAGCCATCCTGATTTATTTCTTATGTGTTCTCTTGCATTTCTTATACTCCATAAGAAACTGACTGCCTATCCCTGTTATGCAATTCCATTTTGTGCTTTACCAGGGTCTCAATATCTCTTGCAATCCAAGTTTCCCTACAGTTTCTATCTTTACCTTTTATTCTGACATACCCGCTTACTACTTTCAAAATTTTGCTTTGAAGTCCTCCCATTTACCAAGCACACCTTTGCCATAAAGCAGCCTGTCCCAATCCACAGTTGCCAGATTCCAGTGTTGATTCCAGGTGTTGATCCATGTCCTGAACGCATCCGCCTTTCCTACGCTGCTCCTTGTATTGAAATATACAGGGCTCAGCATATTCACTGCACCATGCTCAACTTTTTCATTCCTGACTTTGTCTGAGGCCTGAACAACATCTGTCTCCACAACCTCTCCACTATCTGTTCTGTTATTCAGGCTCCCATTCCCCCTGCAACTTTAGTTTAACCCTCCTTACCCCCACCTCCCACCATGCAGATCTATCACCCCTTTGGCTTTCCTCTCCCAGATCAATAAAAAGGAGGTGCATACCAGGTACAGGCAGATAGGAACAAATGGGGTACTTATGAAATACAGGAAATTCAAGTGAACACTTATGAAAGAAATAAAGGCATGAGGTTGCCCCAGCAGACAAGGTGAAGGAGAATCCTCAGGGATTCTGCAGATATGTTAAGAGCAAAAAGATTGCAAAGGAAAAAAAAAATTCTCTGGAAGATCAGAATGGTAATCCATATGAAGGGATAACATAGACTTGTGGAGATATTTTTTGCATCCGTATTTACTCAAGAGATGAACACAGAGTCTATAGAAGTGAGGCAAAGCCACATCAACTTCATGGACCCTGTACAGATTACAGAGGTGGAGGGGTTTGCTGTCTTGAGGCAAATTAATGTGGATCAATCCCCAGGGCCTGACAAATTGTTCACTAGGACCCTGCAGAAGACAAGTGCAGAAATTATTGGGGCCTTAGCACAGATATTTAAATCATCCTTAGTGACAGGTGAGGTACTGGAGGATTGGAGGTCAGACAACGTTGTTCTGCTGTTCTAGAAAGGCTGTAAAAATGAACTAGGAAATTATATGTTTGTGGGCTTGACATCCGTACTGGGAAAGTTATTGGAATGTGTGTGCAGGAACCAAGTATATACTGTAAGTATCTGGATAGGTGTGGACTGATAAAGGATAGACAGCATGGCTCTCGCCAATCTTATAGAGTCTCTCCAGGAAGTTATCAGGGAAGTGGATGAAGGCAAGGCAGTGGATGTTGTCTACATGGACTTTAGCAAGGCACTTGACAAAGTCTCATATGGGAGGTTGGTCAAGAAGGTTCAGTCACTGAGCATTCAAGATTAGACAGTAAATTGAATGAGACACTGTCTTTGGGAGAAGCCAGAGTGTGGTAGCAGATGGTTGCCTCTCTGACTGGAAGCCTGTGACTAGTGGTTGCCACAGGGATCAGTGCTGGATCTGTTGTTGTTTGTCGTCTATATCAGTAATCTGGATGATAGTGTGGTTAACTGGATCAGCAAATTTGTGGGTGACACCAAGACTGGGGGTAGTGGACAGCGAGGAAGACTATCATGGCTTGCAGTGCGATCTGGACCCACTGGGAGAATGGTTTGAGAAATGGAAAATGGAATTTAATGCAGACCAGTGTGAGTTGTTGCACTTTGGAATGACCTACCAAGGGAGGTCTTTCACAGTGATTGGTCGGGTACGGAGGAGTGTTGTGGAAGAAAGGGACCCTGGAATACAAGTCCTTAATTCACTGAAAGTGGTATCACAGTTAGATAGTGACGGAAGGGAAGATTTTAGTTCATTGGCCTTCATGAACCATATACTGACAATAGATGGATGTTATGTTGACTTGTAGAAGACATTGGTGAGGCCTAATTTGGGGAATTCTGTGCAGTTTTGGTCACCTGCCTACAGGAAAGCTGTAAAAGAAGTTCAGAGAGTTCAGAGAAAATTCACGAGGATTTTGCCAGGTCTGGAGGAGTTGGGTTAGAAGGAAAGATTGAACAAATCAGGACTTTATTCCTTAGAGTGTAGAAGATTGAGGGGAGACTTGATTGTGATAGAGAGGCACAGATAGTGTTAATGCAAGCTGGCTTTTTCCACGAAGATTGGGTGGGACGACAACCAGAGGCCATGGGTTAAGGGTGAAAGGTGAAATGTTAGCGGAACATGAGGGGAAACTTCTTCACACAGACGGTCATCCGGCTGTGGAATGAGCAGCCAGCACAAGTGGTACATGCGAGCTCGATTTCAACATTTAAGAGGTTTGTGTTGGTACCTGGATGGTAGAGGTGTGGGAGTGGGCTGTTTAAATAGTTCAGCACTAACCAGATGGCCCAAAGGGCCTGTTTCTGTGTTGAAATTTTCTTTGATCGTGACAAGAACCTGAAATAATACAAGAATTCACTCTATCCCCTTTTGACAGCTGTGTGAACCAACCAGTCATTTCAGCAGGAATTTTTTATATGGCGTTAAAACTGTGGCACTTTAAGTTAATAATACATAAAAGAAGATCCCAGCTGCACGTCAAGAAAGACTATTTGCGTGAGAGTGTTTCACTTACTGTGTGGCCAGGCACCCATGCAGCTCAGCAGGAACAGGGAGTAATACCAATGGAGAGAGTCAGACTGAGCCAAGGCACAGATTGGAGATGGCAGAAATGCCCCATTCTTATAGAGACAGGAAGAGCATCAGGGAATTGATGGTCATTCCAGATACCAGCACTCTGCCCAGTCAGGAGATGATTTCTCTGTCCAACTTTCGTTGAACCTCACTGTAACAGTGTGATACCAGATCAAACCTTGGCAACTCAAGTAATCTCATCTGAAATGTTGTCCTACACCCATTGATGGATTTTGTAAATCTTTTTACAGGTTAAAAATGAGAAGGAATTCGTCTCCAGGAAGCTCAAACATGGCACACCAGTTTTGTTGTCTCTGTCTAGATATTTAAGAAGTGGAACAAGGGATCCAATTGACCACCCTTCCTGCTCAGACAGTGGGGAGGTATTCACTCGCTCATTTGACCAACTGGCATGCCTGTAATTTACACAGGAGAAAGGCCTTTCGCCTGCTCAGACAGTGGGAATGGATTCACTCGGTTATCACATTTGAAGGTACATCAGCAAGTTCACACTGGGCAAGGCCATTCATCTGTTCTGTGTGTGAGAAGGGGTTCAGTTGGTCTTCCCACCTGTTGACACACCAATCAGTTCAGACCACACCGGGCAGAGGCTGGTCAACTGCTGAATTTCTGGGAAAGGATTCACACAGTCATCTGACCTAATGGCTCACCAGCGAGTTCACACTGGGGAGAAGCCATTCACCTGCTCAGTCTGTGGGAAAGGATTCACTCAGTTATCCCACCTACAGAGACACCAGCGAGTTCACACTGGGGAGAGGCCATTCACCTGCTCAGTCTGTGGGAAGAGATTCACTCAGTTATCCCACCTACAGAGACACCAGCGAGTTCACACTGGGGAGAAGCCGTTCACCTGCTCAGTCTGCGGGAAGGGATTCACTCAGTCATTCCACCTACAGAGACACCAGCGAGTTCACACTGGGGAGAAGCCGTTCACCTGCTCAGTCTGTGGGAAGGGATTCACTCAGTCATCTGCCCTACTGGTACATCAGCGAGTTCACACTGGGGAGAAGCCATTCACCTGCTCAGTCTGTGGGAAAGGATTCACTCAGTCATCTGACCTACTGGTACATCAGCGAGTTCACACTGGGGAGAAGCCATTCACCTGCTCAGTCTGTGGGAAAGGATTCACTCAGTCATCTACCCTACTGGTACATCAGCGAGTTCACACTGGGGAGAAGCCGTTCACCTGCTCAGTCTGTGGGAAAGGATTCACACTGTCATCCCGCCTACTGGTACATCAGCAAGTTCACACTGGGGAGAAGCCGTTCACCTGCTCAGTCTGTGGGAAGGGATTCACTCAGTCATCCCACCTACTGGTACATCAGCGAGTTCACACTGGGGAGAAGCTGTTCACCTGCTCAGACTGTGGAAAGGGATTCACTCATTCATCCCACCTACTGAGACATCAGCGAGTTCACACTGGGGAGAAGCCGTTCACCTGCTCAGAATGTGGGAAGGGATACACTGAATCTTACCCCCTACAGAGACATCAGCGAGTTCACACTGGGGAGAAGCCATTCAGCTGCTCAGTCTGTGGGAAGGGATTCACTCGGTCATCCCAACTACAGAGTCATCAGCGAATTCACACTGGGGAGAAGCCGTTCACCTGCTCAGTCTGTGGGAAGGGATTCACTCAGTCATCCAACCTACTGGTACATCAGCGAGTTCACACTGGAGAGAAGCCGTTCACCTGCTCAGTCTGTGGGAACAGATTCACTCATTCATACCACCTACAGAATCATCAGCGAGTTCACACTGGGGAGCGGCCGTTCACCTGCTCAGAATGTGGGAAAGGATTCACTCTGTCATCTACCCTACTGGTACATCAGCGAGTTCACACTGGGGAGAAGCCGTTCACCTGCTCAGAATGTGGAAAGAGATTCACTCATTCATCCCACCTACTGGTACATCAGCGAGTTCACACTGGGGAGAAGCCATTCACCTGCTCAGTCTGTGGGAAAGGATTCAGTCGGTCATCCCACCTACAGAGTCATCAGCGAGTTCACACTGGGGAGAAGCCGTTCACCTGCTCAGACTGTGGGAAGGGATTCACTCAGTCAACCAGCCTACAGATTCATCAGCGAGTTCACACTGGGGAGAAGCCGTTCATCTGCTCAGAATGTGGGAAGAGATTCACTGACTCTTCCACCCTACAGAGACACCAGCGAGTTCACACTGGGGAGAGGCCATTCACCTGCTCAGAATGTGGGAAGGGATTCACTCAGTCATCCAGCCTACAGAGTCATCAGCGAGTTCACACTGGGGAGAAGCCGTTCACCTGCTTAGAATGTGGAAAGAGATTCACTCATTCATCCCATCTACAGAGTCATCAGCGAGTTCACACTGGGGAGAAGCCGTTCACCTGCTCAGAATGTGGGAAGGGATTCACTCAGTCATCCCACCTACAGAGTCACCAGCGAGTTCACACTGGGGAGAGGCCATTCACCTGCTCAGTCTTTGGGAAGGGATTCATTCAGTCATCCAACCTCCAGAGTCATCTGCGAGTTCACACTGGGGAGAAGCCATTGGTGAGGCCTAATTTGAAGTATTGTGTGCCTGGAGGACTTGGGTTATAAGGAAAGATTGAACAGGAACTTTATTCCTTGGAATGTTAGAGATTGAGGTGAGATTTGATTGTGATAGAGGGGCATCGATAGTGTAAACGCAAGCTGGCTTTCTCCACTGAGTTTGGGTGGAACGACAACCAGAGGCCATGGGGTAAGGGTGAAAGGTGAAATGTTAAGGGGAACATGAGGAGAAACTTCTTCACACAGACAGTCATCCGGGTGTGGACTAAGCAGTCAGCACAAGTGGTGCATGCGAGCTCGATTTCAACATTTAAGAGGTTTGTGTTGGTACCTGGATGGTAGAGGTGTGGGAGTGGGTAGTTTAAATAGTTCAGCACAAACCAGATGGCCCAAATAGCCTGTTTCTGTGTTCAATGTGAGTGAATCTGCAGATGCTGGAAATAAATAAAAAAACACAAAATGCTGGCAGAACTCAGCAGGCCAGACAGCATATATGGGAGGAGGTAATAATGACATTTCGGGCCGAAACCCTTCATCAGGAGTGAAGTAACGTGGGATGGTCGGTGGGGGATAAGAAGTGGGGGGAGGGATGAAGTAGAGAGCTTGGAAGTGATGGGCTGGGGGAAGGTGGAGAATTATGGGAAATAAAAGAGAAAGAAAGGTAGGGCTGGGGGGAGAGATTATAGTGAGGGGGGAAAAGAGAGAGAAAGAGAACCGGACTAAAATAATAGATAAGGATGGGGGTAAGGGTGGGGGCAGGGGTATCAACGGAGGTCAGTGATTTGGATGTTCATGCCGGCAGGTAGAAGGTGTGTGACCACAGGGAGATCCCGCCACTGCTGGAGGACCGAGCGCCGGTGTTCCGCGAAACGGTCTCCCAGTCTGCGGCGGGTCTCCCCAATGTATAAATGGCCACAATGGGAGCACCGGGATGGTGGTGAGGGAAGAAGTGTGGGGGCAGGTTTAGCACTTCTTCAGTTTGCAGGAATCAGTGCCCGGAGGGAGGTCTGTGGGGAGGGATGGGGGAGATGAATGGACAAGGGAGTCGCGTAGGGAGCGATCCCTGCGGAAAGCCGAGAGAAGGGGGAAGGTGAAAATGTGGTTGGTGGTGGGATCACGTAGGAGGTGGCGGAAGTTGTGGAGGATTATACGTTGGATCTGTAGGCTGGTAGGGTGATGGGTGAGGACCAGGGGACTCTATCGCTGGTGGGCTGGCAGGGGGATGGGGTGAGGGCAGAGGTGCATGAAATACGGGAGACGCGATGGAGGGCAGAGTTGATAGTGAATGAAGGGAAGCCCCTTTCTTTAAAAAAGGAAGACATCTCCTTTGTCCTAGAATGAAAGGCCTCATCCTGAGAGCAGATGCGACGGAGGCGGAGGAATTGAGAGAAAGGGATAGCATTTTTGCAGGAGACAGGGTGGGAGGAGAAATAGTCTAGGTAGCTGTGGGAGTTAGTTGGTTTGTAGTAGACGTCGGTGGATAGGGTGTCTCCACAGATAGAAACAGAAAGATTTCGAAAGGGGAGGGAGGTGTCGGAAATAGACCAGGTGAATTTGAGGGTGGGGTGAAAGTTGGAGGCGAAGTTAATGAAGTCCAAGGCCCCAGACAGTCCTTTCAGGTGAGGCACCACTTCACCTGCGAGTCAACTGGCGTGATATACTGTATCCGGTGCTCCCGATGTGGCCATTTATACATTGGGGAGACCCGCCGCAGACTGGGAGACCGTTTCGTGGAACACCGGCGCTCGGTCCTCCAGCAGTGGCGGGATCTCCTTGTGGCCACACACTTCAATTCCACAGACCACTCCCACTCTGACATGTCTGTCCATGGCCTCCTCTACCGTCAAGATGAGGCCACACGCAGATCGATGGAGCAATACCTTATCTCCCGCCAAGGTAGCCTCCTTCCTGCCGGATGAATGTCCAATTCACTGACCTCCATTGATACCCCTGCCCCCCCACCCTTACCCCCATCCCTATCTATTATTTTAGTCTGTTTCTGTGTTGTACATTTCTAGAAGAACCTGAAATATTACAAAAATTCACACTAAGCCCTTTTAACAGCTGTGCAGACCAACCATTCATCTCAGCAGGAATTTTTTATATGGCGTTAAAACTGTGGCACTTTAAGTTAATAATACATAAAAGAAAATCCCAGCTGCACGTCAAGAAAGACTATTTGCGTGAGACTGTTTCAGTTACTGTGGGGCCAGGCACCCATGCAGCTCAACAAGAGAAGGGAATAATACCAATGGAGGGAGTCAAACTGAGCCAAGGAACAAATTGGAGATGGCAGAAATGCCCCATTCTTATGGAGACAGGAAGAGCATCAGGGAATTGATGGTCATTCCAGATACCAGCACTCTGACCAGTCAGAAGATGATTTCTCTGTCCAAGTTCGGTTGTACATCACTGTAACAGTGTGATACCAGATCAAACCTTGGCAACTCAAGTAATCTCATCTGAAATGTTGTCCTAAACCCATTGATGGATTTTGAAAATCTTTTTACAGGTTAAAAATGAGAAGGAATTTGTCTCCAGGAATCTCAAACTCGGCACGCCAGTTTTGCTGTTTCTGTCTAGATATTTAAGAAGTGGAGCAAGTGATTCAATCGATCTTCCTTCCTACTCAGACTGTGGGGAGGGATTCACTCGGTCATTTGACGAACTGGCACACCCGTCATTTTACACAGGAGAAAGGCCATTCACCTGCCCAAACAGTGGGAATGGATTCACTCGGTTATCACAATTGAAGGTACATCAGCAAGTTCACACTGGGCAAGGCCATTCATCTGTTCTGTGTGTGAGAAGGGGTTCAGTCGGTCTTCCCACCTGTGGACACAGCAGTCAGTTCACACCACACCGGGCAGAGGCTGGTCATCTGCTGAATTTCTGCGAAAGGATTCACTCTGTCATCTGACCTAATGGCTCACCAGCGAGTTCACACCAGGGAGCGGCCATTCACCTGCGCAGTCTGTGAGAAGAGATTCACTCACTCTTCCACCCTGTGGAAACACCAGCGAGTTCACACTGGGGAGAAGCCGTTCATCTGCTCGATCTGTGGGAAGAGATTCACTGAGTCATCCACCCTACTGGTACATCAGCGAGTTCACACTGGGGAGAGGCCATTCACATGCTCAGTCTGTGGGAAGGGATTCACTCAGTTAACCCACCTACAGTGTCATCAGCGAGTTCACACTGGGGAGAGGCCATTCACCTGCTCAGAATGTGGGAAAGGATTCACTGAGTTATTCGGCCTACAGAGACATCAGCGAGTTCACACTGGGGAGAAGCCATTCACCTGCTCAGACTGTGGGAAGAGATTCACTCAGTCATCCACCCTACAGAGTCATCAGCGAGTTCACACTGGGGAGAGGCCATTCACCTGCTCAATATGTGGGAAGGGATTCACTCAGTTAAGCCACCTACAGAGTCATCAGCGAGTTCACACTGGGGAGAGGCCATTCACTTGCTCAGAATGTGGGAGGAGATTCACCCGCTCTTCCAGCCTACAGAGACATCAGCGAGTTCACACTGGGGAGAAGCCATTCACCTGCTCAGACTGTGGGAAGAGATTCACTCAGTTAAGCCACCTACAGACTCATCAGCGAGTTCACACTGGGGAGAGGCCATTCACTTGCTCAGAATGTGGGAGGAGATTCACCCGCTCTTCCAGCCTACAGAGACATTGGCAAGTTCACACTGGGGAGAAGCCGTCCATCTGCTGAGAATGTGGGAAGGGATTCACTCAGTCATCCCAACTACTGGCACACCAGTCAGTTCACAATGGGGAGTGGCCATTGTTATGAATCCCTATAGGTTTTGTTTGCTGTGGACTGTCATTTTAAGAGAGAGAGAGAGAGAGAGAGATTAAGAAGTTGAATCAGTCTGACTTGCAGATTGTTTACATTGCTCGCAGACTGTTTATTTTTAACCGAGGACACAGACTCTCAGAGTCAGACAGAGATGAAGGAGGAAAAATGGAAGGATCGAAACCAGGGAACTAGTGGCCAAGGGTCACTGTTTGGAATTTTCCTATGCCCACAAGGGTGGGTTAATTATCGATTCAGCGTACATCGAATGTGTGGTTGTTACCTTGTTTGATCCGTAGGAGTGGATGTGATTTGGTGTATCCTGTGAAGACCACTGATGTGTTAACCCTTGCCTGGGTGTGGTGTGGTAATTCACTTGATGATACCTCTTGTGACAAGTCACTTTCAGTGATAATTCGTAAGTGGATTTGAAATGACGACAGATAAAATCTACAGTGACTGTTCTCTCATTTTACCACCATGGAATCTGTGGAATTCAACATAATTGCCTTCTCTCGACATTTACCCTGGATTACAAATATCTCTCTCATCACCTATTCTGTGGATAAACTGAACTTTCATACTTTACCATCTCAAGACCCCGAGCTCAATAGTTTTGGAGTTATATTTACACATGACACTGTTAACTTTTGTTTATCTTCCTTAAGTTACTATATTATAAGTAGATTCTATTAAAGATAGTTTTAACATCAAAAACAGACTCCATTGCTGCTGGTTCGTTTCTAAAGCATTACAATTCAGAATAAAATTGGGGCCTGTGTCCGGAATATGAACAGATTTGGGGGTGTATTGATTAATTATCGATTTCATTTGGGAAATTCCATTTGATTTATTTTTTTGTGGAAAATCAGCAGCAATGGATGTTGGTAGATGTCTGGAAGCACCAACCTCTGAGGCATTAGAAGATACCAGAAGGATTGAGTTGTTGAATACTGCCAGAAGGTTAAAACTTGCTAAGGTGAAATTGACAATGAGGAGGGCACAGATGCAGAGGATAATAGCTGAACATTATGTATCTGAGGGTGTGTTTAAAGTGGAGGAGTTGGAGGAGTTTCCTGAAAGTAAACCTAGTGAGCTTAAGCTCCAGTACGTGAGAAAAATTAAAGATGGAGGCTGTGGAAAGGCAGAGGCAGTTTGAGGCTAGAGAGGCAGAAAAACAGAGGGAGGAATCAGAAAGACAGAGGCTGTTTGAGCTGGAAAAGATAGAGATTGCAGCAAAGGGGTCTAGCGTTGGACTCTGGTGATAAATTGAGGCCAGTCAAGAAGTTAAATTGGTACCTCCATTTGACGAGGCAGAGGTTGATGAATACTTTCAGCATTTTGAGAAGTTTGCTCAGAGTTTAAAGTGGCCAAGAGAGGGTTGGCATATTCTCTTACAAAGTGTAATTCAGGGGAAGGCTTAGAAAGCCGATTCTGCTTTGACAGTTGATGAAGCAGCTGATTATAGAACATAGAATAGTACAGCACAGTACAGGCCCTTCGGCCTACAATGTTGTGCCAATCCTTAAACCCTGCCTCCCATATATCCCCCCCCCCCCCCCCGCCACCTTAAATTTCTCCATATACCTGTCTAGTAGCCTTTTGAATTTCACTATATCTGCCTCCACCACAGACTCAGGCAGTGCATTCCACACACCAACCACTCTGAGTAAAAAAACCTTCCTCTAATATCCCCCTTGAACTTCCCACCCCTTACCTTAAAGCTACATCCTCTTGTATTGAGCAGTGGTGCCCTGGGGAAGAGGTGCTGGCTGTCCACTCCATCTATGCCTCTTAATATTTTTTATACCTCTATCATGTCTCCTTTCATCCTCCTCTCCAGAGAGTAAAGTCCTAGCTCCCTTAATCTCTCATCATAACACATGCTGACTAAACCAGGCAGCATCCTGGTAAATCTCCTCTGTACCCTTTCCAATGTTTCCACATCCTTCCTATAGTGAGGCAACCAGAACTGGACACAATACTCCAAGTGTGGCCTAACCAGAGTTTTATAGAGCTGCATCATTACCTTGCGACTCTTAAACTCTATCCCTCAACATATGAAAGCTAACACCCCATAAGCTTTCTTAACTACCCTATCTACCTATGAGGCAACTTTCAGAGATCTGTGGACATGTACCCCCAGACCCCTCTGCTCCTCCACACTACCAAGTATCCTACCATTTACTTTGTACTCTGCCTTGGAGATTTCACCTTCCAAAGCCTCACACTTCTGAGGGTAGAAGCAAAAAGTAGTAAGGTGAAAAGTAAAAGTGGCAAGCAGGCAAATCCAGGGCAAAAATCAAAAAGGGCCAGTTTTCAACATAATTGTATAAGGGCTAAGAGTGTTTAAATACAAGGCTGAAGGCTTTGTGGGTCAATGCATGGAGCATTTGTAACAAGGTGAATGAATTGAATGTGCAAATAGTTATTAATGAATATGATATAGTTGGGATCAAAGAGACATGGCTCTCGGGTGACCAAGGATGGGAGTTCAACATCCAGGGATATTCAATATTCAGGAGGGATAGATAGGAAAGAAAAGGAGGTGGGGTAGTGTTGCTGGTTAGAGAGGGGATTAACACAATAGAAAGAAAGGACATTAGCCTGGAGGATGTGGAATCAATATGGGTAGATCTGCATAACACTAAGGGGTAGAAAATGCTGGTGGGAGTTGTGTTCATGCCCCCTAACAGTAGTAGTGAGGTTTGGGATGGCATTAAACAGGAAATTAGAAATACGTGCAATAAAGGAATAACAGTTATAATGGGTGAGTTCAATCTACATATAGATTGGCTGCACCAAATTGGTAAGCGTGCTGAGGAAGAGGATTTCTTGGAATGTACGTGAGATGGTCTTCTGAACGAAAATGTTGAGGAACCAACTAGAGAGCAAGCCATTCTAGACTGAGTATTATTGAGCGATGAGGAAGGGTTAGTTAGCAATCTTGTCGTGCGAGGCCCCTTGGGTAAGAGTGACCATAATATAGTGGAATTCTTCATTAAGATGGAGAGTGACGTAGTTAATTCAGAAACAAAGGTTCTGAACTTAAAGAAGGGTAACTTTGAAGGTATGAGACAGGAATTAGCTAAGATAGACTGGCAAATGATACTTAAAGGGTTGACGGTGGATATGCAATCGCAAGCATTTAAAGATCGCATGGATGAACTACAACAAGTGTTAATCCCAGTTGGCAAAAGAATAAACCAGGGAAGGTAGTGCACCCGTGGCTGACAAGGGAAATTAGGGATAGTATTGTAAGATTCAAAATTAAGATGTGCGTTTCTGACAGGTCCGGGTTAAAGTCAAAGGACAACTGTGATTTAATTATGTCTGGGTTAAAGTCTGTAAACAAGTGTGATCTAATTATGAATGCAGAAGCCTTGACAAAATTAACTGTTTGTGGAATCATTGAAGTCCTGAGATATGGACTATTGTTTTACAGAAACGTGTAAAAAAACAACTCCAAATATGGAATGGGATAAGACTATGTACCTCCCGAGTCAGGGAGGAGGGGTGGTAAGGAAGAAGGATAAAACCTGCTGCCCTGTAAGGTTCAGGGTTCCCTTCTCTGAAGGGGCCCAGCTCTGCAGAACTGTTAAACTTTGTTTCCTTGAATTTGTCTTGAAGCCATTATTCGGGAGCGTGGCTCGTTTCTGACAAGTATCAATTCCAAAGAAGAAACATACAAATTAGCCAGAAAATGTGGCACACCTGAGGACTGAGAGAAATTCAGAGTCCAGCAGAGGAGGACAATGGGATTAATTAGGAATGGGAAAAAAGATTATGAGAGAAAGCTGGCAGGGAACATAAAAACTGACTGTAAAAGCTTTTATAGCCTTTTAAAGAAAATGATTGGTTAAGACAAATGTAGGTCCCTTACAGTCAGAAACAGGTGAATTGATCATGGGGAATATGGCAGACCAATTGAATAACTACTTCGGTTCTGTCTTCACGAAGGAGGACATAAATAATCTTCCGGAAATAGTAAGGGACCGAGGGTCTAGTGAGATGGAGGAACTGAGGGAAATACATGTTAGTAAGGAAGTGATAATTTTTCAAAACTCTTTAGATTCTGGATTAATTCCTGAGAATTGAAGGGTGGCTGATGTAACCCCACTTTTTAAAAAAGGAGGGAGAGAGAAACCGGGGAATTATAGACCGGTTAGCCTGACGTCGGTGGTAGGGAAAATGCTAATCAGTTATCAAAGATGTGATAACAGCACATTTGGAAAGCGGTGAAATCATCGGACAAAGTCAGCATGGATTTGTGAAAGGAAAATCATGTCTGACAACTATTTCAGAATTTTTTGAGGATGTATCAGTAGAATGAATAGGGGAGAACTAGTGGATGTATATTTGGATTTTCAAAAGGCTTTTGACAAGGTCTCATACAGGAGATTAGTGTGCAAACTTAAAGCACACGGTGTTGGGGGTATGGTATTGAAGTAGATAGAGAATTGTTTGGCAGACAGGAAGCAAAGAGTGGGAATAAATGGGAACATTTCAGAATGGCAGGCAGTGACTAGTGGGGTACTGCGAGGCTCAGTGCTGGGACCCCAGTTGTTTACAATATTTATCAATGATTTAGACAAGGGAATTAAATGCAGCATCTCCAAGTTTGCAGATGACATGAAGCTGGGTGGCAGTGTTAGCTGTGAGGCGGATGCAGGGTGACATGGATAGGTTTGGTGAGTGGGAAGATTCATGGCAGATGCAATTTAATGTGGATAAATGTGAGGTTCTCCACTTTGGTGGCAAGAGCAGGAAAACAGATTATTATCTAAATTGTGGCCAATTAGCAAAAGGGGAGGTGCAATGAGACCTGGGTGTCATTGTACACCAGTCATTGAAAGTGGGCATGCAGGTACAGCAGGCGGTGAAAAAGGCAAATGGTATGTTGGCATTCATAGCACGAGGATTCAAGTACAGGAGCAGGAAGGTTCTCCTGCAGTTGCCTTGGTGAGAACACACCTGGAGTATTTTGTGCAGTTTTGGTCCCCTTAATCTGAGGAAAGACATTCTTGCCATAGAGGGAGTACAAAGAAGGTTCATCAGATTGATTCCTGGGATGGCGGGACTTTCATATGAGGAAAGACTGGGCTTATACTCACTGGAATTTAGAAGATTGAGGGGGAATCTTATTGAAACGTGTAAAATTCTAAAGGGATCGAACAGGCTAGATGCAGGAAGATTGTTCCCGATGTAGGAGAAGTCCAGAACGAGGGGTCACAGTTTAAGGATAAAGGGGAAGCATTTTGGGACCGAGATGGGGAAAATCTTCTTCACACAGAGAGTGGTGAATCTGTGGAGTTCTCTCCCACAGGAAACAGTTGAGGCCAGTTCATTGCCTATATTTAAGAAGGAGTTAGATATAGCCCTTGTGGCTAAAGGGACCGGGGGTACGGAGAGAAAGCAGGTACAGGGTTCTGAGTTGGATGATTAGCCATGATCATACTGAATAGTGGTGCGTCCTAGAAGGGCCGAATGGCCTACTACTGCACCTATATTCTATGTTTCTATCATCCGAACATCAACTCCCTAATCATTCTGCATCACTTATTAATTCCTTTTTAATTGATTATGGCATAATTACATTTGGAGGGATATGCATCCTAGTGATAGTGAATACTCTTTTTTTCTCACATGTTCATAATAAATATTCGAAAATCGACTATTTTATAGTCGACCCCCGATTTCTATTTAACGTTCTGAAATGTGAATATGATAGATAGATAGATACTTTATTCATCCCCATGGGGAAATTCAACCTTTTTTCCAATGTCCCATACACTTGTTGTAGCAAAAACTAATTACATACAATACATCAGTAAAAATATGATATGATTCTAAATCACTAACTCAAAAAGCATTAATAATAGCTTTAAAAAAAGTTCTTAAGTCCTGGCGGTTGAATTGTAAAGCCTAATGGCATTGGGGAGTATTGACCTCTTCATCCTGTCTGAGGAGCATTGCATCGATAGTAACCTGTCGCTGAAACTGCTTCTCTGTCTCTGGATGGTGCTATGTAGAGGAAGTTCAGGGTTTTCCATAATTGACCGTAGCCTACTCAGCGCCCTTCGCTCAGCTACCGATGTTAAACTCTCCAGTACTTTGCCCACGACAGAGCCCGCCTTCCTTACCAGCTTATTAAGACGTGAGGCGTCCCTCTTCTTAATGCTTCCTCCCCAACACGCCACCACAAAGAAGAGGGCGCTCTCCACAACTGACCTATAGAACATCTTCAGCATCTCACTACAGACATTGAATGACGCCAACCTTCTAAGGAAGTACAGTCGACTCTGTGCCTTCCTGCACAAGGCATCTGTGTTGGCAGTCCAGTCTAGCTTCTCGTCTAACTGTACTCCCAGATACTTGTAGGTCTTAACCTTCTCCACACATTCTCCATTAATGATCACTGGCTCCATATGAGGCCTAGATCTCCTAAAGTCCACCACCATCTCCTTGGTCTTGGTGATATTGAGACGCAGGTAGTTTGAGTTGCACCATATCACAAAGTCCTGTATCTGTTTCCTATACTCCTCCTCCTGTCCATTCCTGACACACCCCACTATGGCCGTGTCATCAGTGAACTTCTGCACATGGCAGGACTCCGAGTTATATTGGAAGTCTGATGTGTACAGGGTGAACAGGACCGGAGAGAGTACGGTTCCCTCCGGCGCTCCTGTGCTGCTGACCATCGTGTCAGTCCTACAGTCTCCCAACCGCACATACTGAGGTCTATCTGTCAAGTAGTCCACTATCCAATCCACCATGTGAGAGTCTACTCCCATCTCCGTTAGTTTGTGCCTTAAGATCTTGGGCTGGATGGTGTTAAAGGCACTAGAGAAGTCAAGGAATGTAATCCTCACAGCACAACTGACCCCATCTAGGTGAGAGAGTGATTTGTGCAACAAATACGTGATAGCATCCTCCACTCCCACCTTCTCCTTATACGCAAACTGAAGCGGATCCCGGGCATGCCTGGTTTGTGGCCTCAGATTCTGTATTATCAGCCGCTCCATGGTCTTCATCACGTGCGACGTCAAGGCAACAGGCCTGAAGTCATTCAACTCCTTTGATTGTGGTTTCTTCGGTACCGGGACAATACAGGATGTTTTCCACTGTCTGGGTACTCTTCTCTGATCTAGGCTCATGTTGAAGATGCGCTGTAGTGGTTCTCCCAGCTCAGTCGCACAGGCCCTCAGTAATCGTGGGGAAACTCCATCCGGTCCAGCCGCCTTGCTGGTACAGATCTTCCTCAGTTGACCTTCCACCTGTGCAGCCGTAATCCTGGGCGTGGGCAAGGTCTCCTGTGAGTGGCTATTTTCCTGTGAGGGAAGTAAGCCTGGTGTAGAGTTCTGCGGTGAGGATGAGATTGTGCTGTCAAACCTATTGAAGAAGTTGTTCAGCTGGTTCGCTTTCTCCACATCTCCACTTATGTTTGCCCCCCGCTTTGCACCGCATCCGGTGATGATCTTCATCCCATCCCACACCTCCTTCATGCTTTTTTTCTGCAGCTTTTGTTCTAGCTTCCTCCTATACTGCTCCTTTGCCTCCCTTATCTGTACTCGGAGTTCCTTCTGAACTCTTTTAAGCTCCAACCGATCACCATCTTTAAAGGCCCTCTTCTTCTGGTTTAGGAGGCCTTTGATGTGACTAGTGATCCAGGGCTTATTATTGGGATAGCAGCGAACAGTTCTAACAGGAACAACGGCATCCACACAAAAATTAATATAGTCCGTTGTGCATTCAGTGACCTCCTCAACGCCCCCACAGAGCCCCCCTTGCAGTACATCCCAGTTAGTAGTACCGAAGCAGTCTCTCAGGGCCTGTTCAGCTTCAGGAGTCCACTTTCTAAAAGAGCGTGTGGTAGTGGGATGCCTCATCACAATTGATTTATATCTGGGCTGTAACAAAACCAGGTTGTGATCAGCTTTCCCCAGTGCAGGCAGCGGGGATGCACTATATGCATCCTCTACGCTTACACCAAAAGATTCTTGCTATTTTCTCGGGCTTATCGTTAAGAGTTTATTGTGAATTTTTGAAGATATGCAAACAGAAATGGCTCTTAGATCCAAAGGACGAGAACCGGGGCGTAACCCGAACGGTAATGGAAAGAAGCAAGCTCAACCGCAACGCACTGAGTTAACTTATGAACTGTTTATGGAGGTTTTGGATAAAAAAAAATCGATGAACTACAAGTTTTTAAACAAGATATAAAGGCTTTTCAAGATTATATGGTTAAGACGGATTCAGTAATTAACCAGCAGCAAGCTCTTATCGCGTCTCTGCAAGAAGAAGCTCGGAAACGAGATTTGACAATCGAAAAATTGCAACAGGATTTAATTTCGACCAATAAACTGGTGGAAACACTTAAAGCCAAGATTGTCGACTTGGAGAATCGGTCCAGAAGACAGAACCTACGTGTACTTGGTCTCCCAGACGGCATAGAAAAAGGCGATCCTTCGAAATATTTTGCTCAACTTTTAAAAGATGCGTTTTCGTCGGTTTTTCCAGAGAACCCCCCCCCCCCCCCATTACTTGACCGAGCACATAGAATTTGGAGTCGTTCATCGAGTGCTTCAGCTAAACCCCCGTTGGTAATTGTCCGGTTTCACTATGTACACGACAAAGAACAACTTATTCGTGAGGCTCGGAGGGCTGGGATGATTACATTTCAAAATTACTACTTCCGTTTGGTGGAAGATTTTAGTCCTGAACTTATGAAAAAAAGGCTTCTTTTTAAACCTCTGATGTCTGAATGTTATGAGAAAAAACTAAAACCTGCGCTCTTATACCCTGCGAAGCTTAGAATATCTCCGTCGAATGCTCCACGCCAGGTTTTTCTTTCTACATTTGAAGCGAGAAAGTATCTGGAGGAGAACTTCCCTACTGCTATAGACACTAATCCCTAATAAATGAGTGATTCTGATTGTGTAAGATGGTTTTCGATTCCTCAAACCAGGGTTAGTCTCTGGTTATTGGTGTAGGTTTATCCTATACTTCATATTTAAGTTAAAGTGTGTTTTCGTTATATTAACCGTTCTGTCTTATACACTTTAACCACTATACTATATTTTTGACTATTATTTTTGTTCCCTTGAAGGTATATTTTTAACCTTTCGAAGGGAATTTTTTTTATTATCAAGATGGTGGTTTTTTGCAAAAATATTCTTGGTTTTGTTTAAGATGGCGTTATTGTTTCTTCTTTCGTCTTCTTCTTCATCGCTTATCATAGTTTAAATACTTCTTGATTTGTTTGGGTTATATCCCGATTTATAAACTTTTAGTGATTGTATTCTTTTTTTTACAACTAAGCATATTAAGAAGCGTAGATTTTAGTATTGTAATCATAATTTTTAAAGTTGGGGTGTTTTTTTAATATATCCTTTAAATACGGAGTGGTCTGCCGCTGATATGGGGGTAGAATTAGTCTCATTTTTTCCTTTTTCTAGCCATATTTTGGCTTTTTTTCTTTTTCTTGTGGGGGTGGGGGTTGGTCTGTTTTCCTTTTTTATTTTTCTTTTATCAGTTTGTTTCAGTTTTTTCATTCGGGCTGTTTTTGAACTACAAATATGTCTACGATGTCGTCACTTCCGGGTACGCTCTTTATTTTTGTTACTCTTCCGGGTGCATGAGTTTATAATTTGGTTAACCCTTTCTATACCAAAGGGTTGACTTTAGAAGCATGGCTCAAACCATTAACTTTGTGTCTTGGAATACTAATGGTTTAAACCATCCGATTAAACGAAAGAAGATTTTCAAAGTATTCCAAAGACTTAATGCTCATATCATTTTTGTACAAGAAACTCATGTGAGGAAGGAGGACAAATATCGCTTTTTTAGGTCTTGGCAGGATCAACAGTATCATTCGAATTCGAATGCCAAAGTTAAGGGAGTTTCAATTTTTATTGACTCCTCTATTGCATTTGTTCAACATGATATCCTTTCGGATCCGAATGGTAGATTTTTGTTAATTACGGGTTTACTCTGTAATAAAAAGGTTGCTATGGTTAATGTTTATGCTCCAAATGTGGATTGTCCTGATTTTTTTAAGTCCTTATTTACTTCTTTACCTAATTTAAATGAATATAAGTTAATAATGGGTGGTGACTTTAATTGTTGTTTGAATCCTTTGATGGACAAATCTATATCTATTCAGACTTTACCCAATAAGTCGGCCACTTGTATTAACTCCTTTTTGACTGATAATGGAGTTTTTGATATTTGGAGATTTCGCCATCCTAATGACAAAGAGTTTTCTTTTTTCTCATATGTTTATCATTCCTATTCGAGAATTGATTATTTTTTTTATTAACTCTTGTTTTATTCCATCGGTAATTGGTTGTAATTATGATATTAGAGCTTTTTCTGACCATGCTCCATTAAAACTTTCTATTAATTTTACGGATACAGCTTCAAGTGCTAGACAATGGCGATTTGACTCTACCTTATTGCAAGATCCGGACTTTATTAAATTTATGAAGGAGCAGATCGATTTCTTCTTTTCAACTAATTCCACAGAAGATATCTCTTACGGAACCCTTTGGGACACTTTTAAAGTGTATATACGTGGACAGATTATCTCTTGCTCTGTTGGTCTGAGAAAACGCATTAAGAAGGAAACTCTTTTATTGGTTGATAAAATTAAAGAGATTGACAAGAAATATTCGACCACTCCTAGTAGGGAGCTTTACAAACAAAGGGTTGAACTTCAAATGGAACATAGTTTATTACTTACATCTCCGATTGAAAATTAATTAATGAAAACCAGATCTGATTTTTATACACATAGTGATAAATCGGGAAAACTGTTAGCTAGTCAGCTGAAGAATGTTTGGGTTAAACGTCAAATCACTAAGGTTCGTCAGCAGAATGGGGATTTGACAGTTAACTATGATGATATAAATAAGTCTTTTCAAGACTTTTATACCTCCCTGTATCAATCTGAATTCCCTCAGGATCATAATACCATGTGTGATTTTCTTGGGAAATTGAATTTTCCAAAATTATCATCCGATGAACTTTCAGTATTAGATACTCCGATCACGGATGCGGAAATTAAAGGGGTTATTTCCTCAATGAATTCTGGGAAAGCACCAGGTCCAGATGGGTATACAGCAGAATTTTTTAAATGTTTTTCTGCTACTCTCTCTCCTTGGCTATGCAAGGTTTTTGAAGAAGCAATTAGATTGGGGAATTTGCCACAATCTTTTTATAGAGCTTCCATTTCCTTAATACTGAAGAAAGATAAAGACCCTACTGACTGCATCTTATAGACCAATATCTTTATTGAATGTGGACTCCAAGATCTTTTCCAAGCTACTGGCTTCCAGGCTGGAGAAGGTATTACCCCAAATTATTTCAGAAGATCAAACCGGTTTTATTAAAAATCGCTATTCTTTTTTCAATGTTAGGAGATTACTGAATATTGTTTATACTCCTTCACATAGCACTTCAGAATGTGTTATTTCATTAGATGCGGAGAAAGCATTTGATAGAGTTGAATGGCCTTACTTATTTTATGTGCTGGAGAAGTTTAATTTTAGTCCGACCTTTATTTCTTGGATTAAACTGATTTATCAAACTCCAGTAGCCTCGGTGTTTACTAATAATCAAAGATCTCCCTTCTTTCGTTTATTTCGGGGCACTAGACAAGGTTGTCCTCTTAGCCCATTACTACTTAACATTGCTTTAGAACCTTTGGCAATTGCCATCAGAGAATCACAGGATATTTTGGGTATTAACCGTGGAACAGATATTCATAAGGTATCTTTGTACGCAGATGATTTATTATTATTCATTTCTAACCCTGAGAAATCTATTCCAGCAGTTTTATCATTGTTGGCTCAATTTAGTGAGTTTTCTGGGTATAAGTTAAATCTTAATAAGAGTGAATTGTTTCCTTTGAATAGACAGGTCCCAAGCTATGGTAATTTACCTTTTAAATTAGTTAATGACTCTTTTATTTACTTAGGGATTAAAATTACAAAAAACCATAAAGAATTATTTAGGTTTAATTTTCTACCCTTAATTGATCAGATTAAAGGCTTGTTTACTAAGTGGTCACCATTATCTTTATCTCTGATAGGTAGGATTAATGCTATTAAGATGGTTATTTTACCTAAGTTTTTATATATTTTTCAAGCGGTACAAATTTTTATTCCGAAATCCTTTTTTACTAATGTTGATTCAAAAATTTCCTCATATATATGGCAGAATAAAAATCCCAGGTTAGGTAAAACATACTTACAGAAGACAAAGAAGGAAAGTGGGTTGGCATTACCCAATTTCAGATTTTATTATTGGGCAGTTAATATTAGATATTTGTTATGTTGGTTGAAAGAATGGGATGGTCCTTTTGGCCCTCATTGGGTGAGTTTGGAAATTAAATCGGTACCAGGTTATGCTTTGGGTTCTATTTTAGGGACTTCTCTCCCTTTTGCTCTTTCTAAATTGCCGAAACGAATTGACAACCCGATAGTTAAATATACCTTACGTATATGGTTTCAATTTTGGAAATTTTTCGGGTTGACTCAATTCGTTTTAAATATTCCTATTGTATCTAATTGTTTTTTCCACCCCTCAATTATAGATCAAGCTTTTTTGGCTTGGAAAACTAAGGGTTTATTAAGATTTTCTGATTTATTTTCGGACAATTGTTTTATGTCTTTTGAGCAATTATCTAATAAATATAATTTGCCTAGATTTCATTTTTTTAGATACTTACAGGTTAGGCATTTTTTTAATTACGGTACTTCCTACGTTTCCAAATTTGGTGTCTTCAGATATTTTGGAGAGTTTGTTTGAATTAAACCCTTTTCAAAAAGGGCTTATATCAAAACTTTATAATATAATTATGAAGATACGTTCAGTGCCCCTTGATAAGACCAAAAAGGATTGGGAAAGAGAGCTCAGTCTTATTATTCCTATTGAGAATTGGGATAGAATTCTTTAATTAGTTAATACATCATCTATATGTGCCAAACATTCATTAATACAATTTAAGGTTGTACATAGGGCCCATATGTCCAAGGATAAATTAGCTCATTTTTATTCTTATATGAACCCTATTTGTGACAGATGTCAATTGGAAATCGCGTCTTTAACTCATATGTTTTGGTCATGTCCGCTTTTGAAAAAATATTGGAAAGATATTTTTGATATTATCTCTGCGGTAATGAACATCGATTTACAACCCCATCCTATTACCGCAATTTTTGGTTTACCAATGATGGACTCATTTCATTTATCTCCTTCCGCCTGTCGAATGATTGCTTTTCTCACTTTGATGGCTAGAAGATCTATTTTGTTGAATTGGAAGGAAATTAATCCTCCCACTGTATTTCATTGGCTTTCTCAAACTATATTATGTTTAAATTTAGAAAAAATTAGAAGTGGTGTATTCGATACTTCTATTAAATTTGAAAAGATATGGAGACCATTTATTCAATATTTTCATATGATGTAATACGACCCTGTTCCAAGCTTATTGGTTTTCTCAGCTTTAATCGTATTTATGTTGAGAGGATCGGAGTTGACGACACTGATGTTTATGTATTCTTGTAAGATAACATAAACAGCCCTTTTTTCTCTCTCTTTTTTAGTTTTTCTTTTTTTTTCTTTTTTTGCTTCCTTTTTTTCCCTTAGATACTAGATTAGTAGATTAGTCAACTTTGCATATATATATATATATATATTCTTTTTATATTATATATTATGAAATATCTTGATTTACCTTGTTCATATATATACTATATGGTTCATGTTTCGGGAAAAGTTATTTATACTGTATTCATTGCTTATGTATTCTTTCATGTGTAATGGGAATTTGTATGTGTGTAATCCCTTTGTTAATATATCAATTGTATTTTGTTCATAACATTATTAATACTAATAAAAAGATTGAAAAAGAAAATTTCTAAACAAATTAAAGAATCAGTGCTACCTCCCAAGTGTTGTTTTGTTTAAAAGAAGAGTGGAATTACAATCACAGTATAATTTATTACTAACATATCCTATTGAAGGATATTTGCTTAATTGAAAAGTCAGTTTTATATTTTTGGGGATTAAAATAATAAGCACCGCTTCCCAATTAATGGCAGCTGGAGCTAAAAGACAAATTTTAAAGATTCGTAAAAATAATGGAGATATATTAAGTAACGATGAAGACATCAATAATACTTTTCAGGATTTTTATTCTGATCTTTATAGATCTCAACTTTCTGCAGATTCCTCCAAAATGAAGGCTTTTTTTTAAACATAAGATTAAATTTACTCAAATTACTGTTGAAGATCAGCAGATGCCTGGTGCTCCAATTATTGAGCATGGAATTCAGAAAGCTATGTTGTTAATGCAATCAGGTAAAGCTCCTGGACTTGATGAGTATTTGGTAGGATTTTACATAAAAATTGAAAGGTTACTTTCTCCATACCTTTTGGAAATATTTCATGAATCCTTTGAGAAGGGTAGTTCACCTTTTTATGAAGCTTCTATTTCCTTAATCCTTAAGAAAGATAAAAATACTACTGAATGTTCATCATATAGACCTATTTCGTTATTAAATGTGGATTCAAAATTTCTCTCTAAAATAATGGCTAACCGCTTGGATAATATGTTAACTGAAATTATCTCGATGGATCAAACAGGCTTTATTAAAGGCTGTTACTGTTTCTCCAATGTTCAGAGATTGATGAACATTATATATTCATCACTACCTAAGGAACCCCAATATGTTATCTCTTTCGATGCAGAAAACGCATTTGATAGAGTTGAGTGGTCATATTTGTTTAAAGTTTTAGAAAAAAATTGGTTTTGGTAATAATTTCAATAGGTGGATTCAACTGATTTATAAGAATCCTATTGCCACAGTTATTACTAATAATTTCAGGTCCTCTTTTTTTTCACTTTTACATGGCACAAGACTGGGTTTTCCATTAAGCCCTTCATTATTTAATCTTGTACTGGAGCCTTTGGCCATAAAACTCTGTGAAGCTAAAAATATTCATAGTATTTCTATGAATTGAACCGTACATAAGATTTCTCTTTACACAGATGATCCTTTGGTTTTTATTTCAAACCCTGTGGAATCAATTCCTAATCTTTTGGAATCACTAAAAGATTTTGGTAAATTTTCAGGATATAAACTTCAATAAAAGGGAATTCTAGCCATTAGTGTAAGAAATGCAATCATTCGACAAGCGGAAGAAGATAAATGAAGTGAGTCCATCATTGGTAAACCAAAAATTGCGGTAATAGGATGGGGTTGTAAATCAATGTTCAATACCGCAGAGATAATATCAAAAATATCTTTCCAATATTTTTTCAAAAGCGGACACGACCAGAACATATGGGTTAGAGACGCTATTTCAGATTGACATCTATCACAAATAGGATTGATATAGGAATAAAAATGAGCCAATTTATCCTTGGACATATGAGCCCTGTGTACAACCTTAAACTGCATTAATGAATGTTTAGCACGTATAGATGATGTTTTAACTAATTGAAGAATTTTATCCCAATTCTCAATAGGAATAATAATGTTGTTGAATTGGAAGGAAATTAATCCTCCTACTGTATTTCATTGGCTTTCTCAAACTATGTTATGTTTAAATTTAGAAAAAATTAGAAGTGGTGTATTTGACACTTCTACTAAATTTGAAAAGATATGGAGACCGTTTATTCAATATTTTCATATGATGTAATAGGACCCTGTTCCAGGCCTATTTGATTTTCCAGTTTTGATTGCATATATGTCAAGAGGATCGGAGTAGACGACACTGATGTTTTGTATTTTTGTGAGATATTATAAACAGCCCTTTTTTTTCCTCTTTTCTATTTTTTCTTTTTCTCTTTTTTTCTCTTCTATTATTAGATTTTTAGATTAGTTTTTTGCATAATAATTTTTTTTCTTATTTTCTTTTTCTTTTTTCATTTTATATTATGATACACTTAGGTTTGCCTTATCTATTTGTATATTGTATCATTTACGATGTGGGAATACTCATTTATACTGTAATCATTGCTCTTGTAATCTTTTATAGTTAGTTGAAATATGTATGCGTGTAATCTCATTATCTATGCATCAATTTTATTTTGTTGTTATTAACAATGATAATAAAAAGATGGAAAAGGAAAAAAAAAGATCTTTATAAAGCTAACTCATTTCGATAGATGCGGCCTGGCCTGTTGAGTCCCAGCGGCATTGTGTGCGTGTTGCTTTGACTTCCAGCATCTGCAGATTTTCTAGTGTTTCTTTTTCCACTGAGGTTGGGCGAGACTACAGTCAGTGGTCATGGGTGACGGATGGAAGTTGACAGGCTGAAGAGGAAAGTGAAGGGAAACTTTTTCACTCACTGGATGGTGAGAGTGTGGAACGAGCTGCTACTGCAGTTGTTGCATGCGAGCCCGTTTTCAACGTTTCAAAGAAGGTTGGATAGGTACCTGGATGGCAGGGGCATGGACGGCTGTGGTCCGAGGCAGGTCGATGCGAATAGGCAGATTTTTTCACAGAATAGATGAGCCGAACAGACTGTTTCTGTGTTGTACTTCTATGTCTCTGTGAATCTGTGTCTCGTTACCGGAAATCAAACCCAATCCAACTTCCATTAGTTCCCACTCTGTCCGCCCTCTGAGCGAAGAAGTTTCCCCTTATTTTCATATTAAATATTTCACCTTCCACGTCACACTTAACCCATGACCTCTAGGTCCAGTCACACACAGCCTAAGTTGATAAAGCCTGCTTGAATTAACCCGATCTATACCCTTCAGAATTGTGTGTACCTCTTCTCTGTTCCTTACGCCACAACGGGGGTTTCCTACGCCCAGTATAGGTCTCCGTATCCCACGCTGCAAACTGTTTCCTTGAAGCTAACTGTTTTCCAATCTCTCGCCCTCTCTCTCCCCAGCGTTCTCTTCCTCTCTCCCTTCCTGTTTCAGCTACTCCCCCTCTTGCTTTCTGTCACCAATTCCGGGTGTTCCTCACTCTCTATCTATATGTGTGTGTGTGTCTCTCTCTCTCCTCCCTTTCTCTCTCCCTCCCCCACTCTCTCCATTCACCACAGTCCCTGTCTTCTCCACTCACTCTCTCTGCCGTAGACCATAGCCTATCAGTTTGCGAATGTCATCAGCGCTTTTGTCCGCACTCCCTTAAGTATTTTAAAATTGGAAATGATTCCCTTCCTGACTCCCATTTTTCCTACCACACAACTCCCTGGCTGGTTCTAATTTTTAATAAATCAGTCATTCCCACCCTGACCGCCGGGTTAACTGCGGTGAAGATAGTCAGCTTCTCCGTCTCTCCCTCCCCGACGGCCATTCCAATAACAGCGAGGACGCCCATCTCAAGTTCATGCGTCACTCCCTCAATAGCGCCTATTTCCAAACAACCTCTAACTCCCGACATGGGCACAATTTCTGGCCATTTAGAATGGGCGTCTGTTAAGAAAAATAAATTTCTCAAATCTTTCAGACGCCGTGAGACTAAACAACCCGCTGGTTAACCGAGGGGGAAGGTGTTTCTGTGGCAAGAATTGCCCGGATGGAAATACAATAATCAGTTAATGCTGGAGTCAATAAATGAATAGTCATAAACATCCCTGAATTGTACAGGGGCGAACTGGCTTTTGTTTGTTTCCAGAATAAAGGGTGAAATTACGTGTCCCTGAACATGCAGTCATATAAAACAACAGCACAGAAACAGGCCCTTCAGCCCATCTAGTCAATACCGAAACTGGTTAAAATTTCTACCCCCACCAACCTACACCGGGATCATAACTCTCCTTATCCCTACTACCCATGTATCGATATAAACTTCGACTGAACATTGAAATCAAGCTCGCCCACACCACTTGTACTGCAGGCTCATTCCATACTGTTACAATGCTCTGAATGAAGACGAATTGCCTAGAGGTAAACCTAGGTAATTTCTAAAGTAAGTACATGTTCGGCACAGCATTGTGGGCCGAACGGCCTGTATTGTGCTGTCGGTTATCTATGTTGCTATATTTCCCTCCACGTTCCCCATAAACTTCTCACATTTCATCCTGATTGTAACCCTACCCAACCTAAATAGAAAAAGCCTGCTTGCATTTACCCCATCTATGCCCCTTGTAATTGTGTTTAACTTTATCAAATCCCCTCTCAATCTTCCATTCTCTAAGGAATCCAGTCTTACCCTCCTCAATCTTTCCTTATTACAGAGGTCCCCCAGACCTGGCAACATGCTGGTATTTTTTCTGTGCTCCTTCAACCTTGTTTACACCTTTCCTGTAGGTAGGTGACCAAAACCGCTCACAGTTCTCCTAATTAGACTTCACCACCGTATTATACAACTTCAACATAACAGCCTGTCTCCTGTACTCAATACATCGACGTATGAATGGCAACGTGGCAAAAGCTTTCTTGAGGACCCTATCTACCTGTGGCACAACTTTTACTGGATTATGTAGCTGTGTCCCTAGATCTCTTTGTTTATTCACAGTCCTCAGTGCCCCAATGTTCACTGTGTGAGACGTAGCTTGGTAGGTCTGAGAGAAGTGCAAAACCTTGCTCTGTTCTGCATTAATTTCCATCGGCCATTTTTCAGCCCACTTTACAACTGATGCAGATCCTTCTGCAAGCCATGATACCGTCCTCACTGTGCACTACAGCCCCAAAGGTGGTGGCATCCGCAAATCTGCTCATCAGTGAATCACATTATCCTCCAGATCATTGATATAGATGACAAACAACAAAGGGACAAGCACCAATCTCTATCTGAGGCTGTGTCCTCTTGTCCTAGACTCTTCCACGTCCTTTCCAGATCTACTCGGTCTAGCCCTTTCAGCTTCGAAAGGATTCAATGAGATTCCCCCTTATCCTTCTGAATTCTAGCGAGTGCTGACCCAGAGTCATCGAACGTTCCTTGTGATAACACTTTCTTTCCCGGAATCATCCATGTGAATCTCCTCGGGACTCTGTCCAATACCAGCACATCCTTTCTAAGCTGAGGGGCCGAAACTGTTCACAAAACTCAAGGTGAGGCCTCACCCGGGCCTTGTTAAACCTCAGCATCACATCTTTGTTCTTGTA
Organism: Hemitrygon akajei; assembly: GCF_048418815.1. NCBI lineage: Eukaryota > Metazoa > Chordata > Chondrichthyes > Myliobatiformes > Dasyatidae > Hemitrygon > Hemitrygon akajei. Next base: position 1,198,316 of record NW_027331997.1, on the reverse strand, counting down.
TTCTAGACCTCTTGAAATGAATGCTGACATGACATTTGCCTTCCTCACCACCGACTCAACCTTTAAATTAAACTTCTGGGTGTTCTGCACAAGGACTCCCAAGTCCCTCTGCATTTCAGATTCCTGGATTTTCTCCCCGTTATACAAAAATAGTCCACACATTTATTTCTACTACTAAAGTGCATGACCATGCATTTTCGAATATTTTCATGCTCATTCTCCTAATCCGTCTAAGTCATTCTGCATCTGACCTGTTTCCTGAACTCTACCTGCCTCTCCAACAATCTTCCTATCATCTGCAAACTTGGCGATAAACGCATCTGTTCAATCATCTAAATTTTTAACATACAGCAGGAAAAGAAATGCTTCCAACACCAACTGCTGCGGAACACCACTAGTCACTGGCAGCCAACCAATCCTCTATCTTCCCACTATTTGTTGCTTTGTTGTATGTCCTTCCTTTTGCTTTTACAATAGCTTTGACTTCCCTTGTCAGCCCCGGTTGTACTGTTTTGCCATATGTGTATTTCTTCATTTTTGGAATACACATGTCCTGCGGTTCCTCATTTTTTCCCAGAAAGTCACGCCATTGCTACTCTGCTGACATCCCTGCCAGCAGCTCCTTTCAATTTACTTTGGCCAACTCCTCTCTTCTCACACAGTAATTTCCCTTACTCCACTGAAATACCGCTATATCAGACTACTCCAGATTATCATTTTGATCTTCCAGAGGTCCAACTTTATTCAGTGCAAACCTTTTGCTCGGATCATGTTTGTGGAATCCTCAATAATTCTCTTCACCTTGTCTATCAGAGGAACTTCATGCCTTCTTTTAGCCGCCCGGATTTCTCTCTTGAGCGTTCTCTTGCATGTATTCGACTCCATAAGGACCTCATTTGATCCTACTTGCCATTCTCTGCCATTCACCTCCTTTCTTCTTTTAACCGGCGCCTCAATAATTCTTGCATATCAACGTTCCTAACTTGTTATTCTTACCTGTAATTCTGCGTGGCACTTGCAAGCTTGTAGTCTCAAATTTTTTTTTGAAGGCTTCACACCTTCCAAGTACACTTTTGCCACAAAGCAGCAGCCTGTCTCAATCCACACTTGTCAGTTCCACTCTGATACCATCAAAATTGCGCTTTCTCCAATTCAGAATCTCAACCCACGGATCAGGCCTAAGTTTTGCATATTTAAGTGCATATTATTGGCATCGTGGTCACTGGATGCAAAGTGTTCCTATGCACAAACTTCTGTCCCCTGCCCTGCCTCATTCCTTCATAACAGATTCAATACTGTATACTCGCTTGTTGGGACCTTTGGTACTGATGAAGGAAAAGTTGTTCGACACATTTGACAAACTCTATCCTCTCTGGTCCATTTACAGTATGGGATTCCCAGTCATCATGTAGAAACTTAGAATTACCAACAATAACGATCTTAAGTTTCTTGCAGCAGTCTGCGATCTGATTTTTTTCATAGTCCCGTTAAAGTGGCCATACCTTTCTTATTTCTCAGTTCCACTCAGAACGCCTCACTAGTCCTGTTTGCAGTCTGTCCTGACGGAGCACTGCCGTGACATTTTCTCTGACTGGTGATTCCCCCCTCCTACATTAATCCTCCCGCTCTGTCACGTCTTAAAGAATGGGACCCCGAAATAGCTGTGACGGGTGTGGAGTGTTGGAGCTGAAACTCGCCCTGCGCCGGACTGGGCACACACACACACAGGGTGGAGCCTCAACCCGGCTGGATCAAATTCACAGCCTGAGACTGGCCGAATAAAACTGAGAATCTCCGCCCCGCTGGTTGCGTCAGAGGAATGAGGAGGAAAAGTGAGATCTGCACGGAAATCCAGACAGAAACTACTTGCGACCGCGAGGGAAGGTTCAGGAAGTATCTGTAGTTCTGTCTGTGCTTGCTGCATTTGTCCTGGTCCCCTCTCCTCCCGCTGACCGACCTGTACCAGACCGGCGAGGAGGTGAAGGATCAGAACGGCGGACTGCCTCACTAACCCCGGCTCATCCGGATCTGTAATCAGCGACTGACACTGTGTAACCGAATAGCATCGGCAGCAGCAGTACAGACTGAATTCTCGGTGCATGGTCGGCATGTTTGTCATCTGGGACCGCCACTGAACCCCGTCCAGTATCAACATCAGAGGTAAATGTTGTCTCCGATTCTGCAAATCAGTGAGCGTTTACAGCGGGGCTCGGCTTTTGTCGGGGTCGGGAGGGAATACAAGGGGAGAAGGGACACGGTCAAGTTAACAAATTAATTGTTGACCAAATACGTTACAAGAAACGACGACGTTCCCTTCTGTCATACACATTTTCTACGGTGGTTTCTACTGTCAGTGCAGATGAATCTTGCTCACAGAGAATGACATCTAAAATGTCCCACAGGGCAGGGTAGGGTCCCTTCTTCGATTTCTCTCCCTCCCTCTCTCCCTCTCTCCCCCTCCCTCCCCCTCTCTCTCTCACTCTGTCACGCACAGAGTGACACACTCACACAAAATAAAAACTAACTACTCAGAATAACAGAGCGACCGTGAGATTTTGCTGTTTTACTACTCGGACAGTCGCTCTGGAGAATGTCAAAGATCAATTTATTTAAATAAATTGCAAAAAAAAGATATTAAAACTATAAATGTAGAGAGTTTGGAGTAAAATTAAATATTGGAATCTCACAAAGTCTGGTAGCAATTGTAACTAGTAGTCATTCAGATTGCAGACACTGAGGAACTTTCTTTTATATATCAACGGGTGTTTATTGTTTTATTTTCCTGTAACAGAAATACTTAAATACAACATTAATCCACCTTTTTGCACAGTTGAAGTGGAGTGTCGAACTGGTCTGTGTGGTTTCAGCAGAGAATCCGCCCTGCGGACAGGCAGCAGCTTGTACACCGAAAATCACGCTGTGAGTCTCACTGAACAACAACACCGGCCCCTCCCCCATAGCTACTAAATATCTGTCGCTGGACTGGTTGGACTGAAGTTAGCAGCAAACGACTTGAAAATATACCGACACGGAGACAGAACATTCTTGTTGAATTGAGGTGAGACTAACTCAGCTTCTGATTTTTTTTTCCCCGGATCTTTATTCCCAATCAGCGCGTTGTCTGTGTTTTGGATCGCTGATCAAGAAGTCATCAGTTCTATTGTAACCCTCCTCTGGCGGTGGTGGTGTCAGTGATCCTGCAGTTTACCGTCCGCACGGGTGAGATTTTAAACAGTTTATGCCCAGCTTAAAAACAGTTCTCGAACCAGAGGTTACGATTTCAAAGCCAGCGTGTGAAAAGCTTTTTTGCCAACTCGAGTTCCGTTTCCAAACTTGTCATTTCAGATGAATGTGTGTTCTTTCCTGTTTGTGACTGTGTTTATTCTGGGTGTTTCGAGCTGATCTCCTCAGCGTCATGTAGAAGCAAAGACTTTGATTTTGCTTCAGGCCTCGATACATAGAGAACAGTTGGAGGTGGGGATGGGGAAACAGTTACAGAAAGCGGCAGGTGGTATTACAGAAAGAAAACCATGATTTCACTGTGTGCGCAGAAAGCCCGATGGGCTGAGTGGCCAATTTCTGCGTGGTATGTTCACAACAAAAGCTCTGACTACAGTCATTGTAAATCAATTTAATGCAAACGGCCCATAACACATGTAAATTACCTGTCGCCGAACCAAAGCCAAACATTGCCGGAATTATATCATCCGGGGCGTTGACATAGATGATAAGACCCACTGGTCTCCAGTCAGAGGGTTAAACCATCTTTCAGCATTTGCTGAATTCTCCCGCGAAGCCGATGTCGAAGCCAATTTATCACCACATCCAGCATTTCCAAGCCCCTGAACCTCAGACCATAAGACAGAGGAGCAGGATCAGGCCATTCAGCCCATCGAGTCCGCTCCGCTATTCCATCATGGCTGATCCCGGATTCCACTTAACCCCACACACCTGCCTTCTTGCCAAATCCTTTAATGCCCAGAAGGAACAGCAAAACGATCAACTTCTTCCTTAAACATACGCACGGACTTCGCCTCCTGTGCAGTCCGTGGCAGAGTATTCCACAGACATACTACTCTCTGGCTATTAAAAAAAACTCTTCCTTACTTCTGTTCTAAAGTGTTGTTCCTCAATTTTGAGGCTGTGCCCTCTAGTTCAGGATACCGCCACCATCGGAAACATCCCCTCAACAGCCATCCTATCTAATCCTTCCAGTAGGTTTCAATCGGATCCCCACGCATTCTTCTAAATTACAGTGAGTACAGGCCCAAAGTTGCCAAATGATCCTAAAAATGTTAACTCCTTCATTCCCGGAATCATGCTCGTGAACTTCCTCTGGACTCTCCAAAAACAACACATCCATGCTGAAAACTGTTTCCAAAACTGTTGGAAATACTACAAGTGTGGCTGACTAGTCTCTTATAAAGGCTCAGCATTACCTCCTTGCTTTTATATTCTATTCCTATTTAAATAAATGCCAACATTGCATTTGCCTTTTCCCTAAGACGCAACCTGTAAATTAACCTACTGGGAGTCTTGCACGAGGACTCCTAAGTCCCTCTATACCTCTGATGTTTGAAACTTCTCCCCGATTATATAATTTTCTACGCTATTGTTATTTTACCAAAAATGAATTATCATACATTTCCCAACATTTTCTTCCATCTGCCACTTTTTTGCCCATCCTTCCAATTTGTCTAATTCCTGCTGCAATCGCATTGCTTCCTTGGCACCACCTACCCTTCCAGCTATATTCCATCTACAAACATTGCCACAAAGCCATCAATTCTATTATCCAAATCACTAACAAAGAATGTGAAAAGCAGTGGTCCCAATACTGACCCCTGAGGAACACCGCTAATCACGAGCAGGCAGCCAGAAAAGGCCCCTTTTATTCCCACATGTTGTCTCTTGCCTGGCAGGCATTCCACTCTCCATGTCAGTATCTTTTCTATAACGCAATCAGATTTTATCCTGTCTAGTGTGTGGCACCTTATCAAACGCCTTCTGAAAATCCAAGTAAATGATATCTGTTGTCTAAGCCCTTCATGTATCCAAAGGAAAACTTTAATTTTGTTTTCTTTACTACTCTGAAAGCATCATATCTGACACCGGCCTAACTAATAGCACTACGGAGATGTGACTGTAAGACCGGGTCTAGATGCTCATTATTACAGATTACATGGTGCTGTGAAAGAACAACAGCTCAAAGGGGAAAAATCGGTGTAGATGTTAACTAAGGAATCTGAATGTTCTTTAATCAAGATATAGAGGTAGTATTAATGCACAATAACTGTGATTTTAAATACTTAACGGCAGTGAAAAGGGGGATACGGAGATAGTAAACAATAGAGATCCAGCAGATGTGGAAAAAAGAGATTCACACGGGAAATGCTGGAGGAAGTCCGCAGGCCTGGCATCATTGATGGAGAGGAATCCCTCGACCTGAAACGTCGTCTGTCTAGTCCTCCCCATAGATGCTGTGTGACCTGTGATTTCCACCAGCATTTTGTGGTTGTTATGGGTACAGTGTCATAGACCCCAGAATAAGATCTGTCAATTAGGTGAAGGTAAGTATCTTTTGAAGTTTTGCAGCTACATATTGAGAGACGAGCCAATTGACAAGGCTATCGCAATATGTCACAATATTTTTAGAGTGTACATTATAACCCTCTGTGGGAAAATTTTATTTTTGATTTACTCCTTTTGTGCAACAAATACGGATTCATAAGAAACATTGGACAATGGGGAGCCAGTGGATGTAGTGTACCTGGACTTCTAGAAAGCTTTTGATAAAGTCCCACATAGGAGGTTGGTGGGTAAAATCAAAGCTCAGGGTATTGGGGGGAAGACATTGACTTGGATAGAAAACTGGTTGGCAGATAGAAAGCAAAGGGTAGCGGTGAATGGGTGTTTCTCGGAATGGCAGGTGGTGACTAGTGGGGTGCCACACGGCTTGGTATTGGGACCACAGCTGTTTACCATTTACTTCAACGATTTGGATGAAGGCATTGAAAATAACATCAGCAAATTTGCTGATGATACTAAGCTGGGTGGCAGTGTGACATGTGATGAGGATGTTAGGAGAATTCAGGGTGACTTGGATAGGCTGGGTGAGTGGGCAGATACTTGGCAGATGGCATTTATTGTGAATAAGTGTGAGGTTATCCACTTTGGGAGTAAGAACAGGAAGGCAGATTATTATCTGAACGGTGTAGAGTTAGGTAAGGGAGAAATACAAAGAGATCTAGGAGTCCTTGTTCATCAGTCACTGAAGGTGAATGAGCAAGTGCAGCAGGCAGTGAAGAAGGCTAATAGAATGTTGGTCTTTATTACAAAGGGAATTGAGTACAAGAGCAAGAAAATCCTCTTGCATTTGTACAGAGCCCTGGTGAGACCACACCTGGAGTATTGTGTACAGTTTTGGTCTCCAGGGTTAAGGAAGGACATCCTGGCTGTAGAGGAAGTGCAGCGTAGATTCATGAGGTTAATTCCTGTGATGTCTGGACTGTCTTACGCAGAGAGTTTAGAGAGACTGGGCTTGTACACGCTGGAATTAAGGAAATTGAGAGGGGATCGGATTGAAACATATCAGATTATTAAGGGATTGGACAAGATAGAGGCAGGAAATATGTTCCAGATGCTGGGAGAGTCCAGTACCAGAGGGCATGGTTTGAGAATAAGGGGTAGGTCATTCAGGACAGAGTTAAGGGAAAAGTTCTTCTCCCAGAGAGTTGTGGGGGTCTGGAATGCACTGCCTCAGAAGGTAGTGGAGGCCAATTCTCTGGATGCTTTCAAGAAGGAGCTAGATAGGTATCTTATGGATAGGGGAATCAAGGGATATGGGGACAAGGCAGGAACCGGGTATTGATAGTAGTTGATCAGCCATGATCTCAAAATGGCGGTGCAGGCTCAAAGGGCCGAATGGTCTACTTCTGCACCTATTATCTATTGTCTATTGACCCCAGAATAAGGTCTATCAATTGGGTGAAGGTAAGTATCTTTTGAAGTTTTGCAGCTACGTATTGAGCGACGATTGACAAGGCTATCAAAATATGCCACAATATTGTTAGAGTGTACATCATAGCCCTCTGCAGGAAAATTTTATTTTTGGTTTACTCCTTTTGTGCAACAAATACGGATTCATAAGAAACATTGTGAGTGGCTCCATGCCGTTGGACGCGGGTCAGGCTCCGCCGAATGGGGCTGAGTCACGGGGCCTCCGGTTATCTCCAGCCCGATCATGGCATTAGGTGGCACTGGAAACACAGCACGTTTGTAAGGATTTGCGGTGATGCTATGGCCCGACTATTGCCATGCTGCTTATTAAGTCCCCCGATTTGATCCTGGTCTTGTCACAGGACAATTTTCAATGGCCAAATAACCTGCCACTGTGTGGGGATGGAGGCATCCGGATCACCCAGAGGAAACCCATGCGATCACAGTGAGAACCTGCAAACTCTTACTGGCAGCGATGGGAATTGCAACCGGGTCGTTTGAACTGTAAAGACTTGGGCCGTTGTATAAGTCACTGGTGAGACTGTGTTTGGAGTACAAAGTATGGTTCTGGCCGCTATATGTTTGAAAAGGCTTGGTTAAAGTGGTAAGAGTGCAGAGATTTGCGAGTCTGTTGTCAGGGCCAGAGATCTCTGCTCTGGGGAAAGAATGTCCGCTCTATGTCTTTACTCCCTGGATTGTCGGAGACTGAGCAGCAATCTTACAGAAGTGTTTTAAATTATGAAGGGCAGAGTAACTGACACGTTCTGTTTTATTGTGTAATTCAGGTCATTGCCAGCTGGTGGTGCTTTCTTCTACCCGGACGGCAGACAAGCAGACGACAATCAACGAACGACAGTCAGAGTCATAATGGACACAGGTATGTTCACTGGGCTCTTTCTCACTAAAACTCTGTCATGACAGTACACGTGTACATAGAACATAGAATAGCACAGCACATTACAGGCCCTTCGACCCACAATGTTGAGTGGACCCTCAAACTCTGCCTCCCATATAACCACCCACCTTAAATTTCTCCATATACCTGTCTAGAAGTCCCTTAAACTTCATTAGTGTATCTGCCTCCACCACTGACTCAGGCAGTGCATTCCACGCAAAAAACACTCTCTGAGTTAAAAACCTTCCTCTAATATCCCCCTTGAACTTCCCTCCTCTTACCTTAAAGCCATGTGCTCTTGTACTGAGCAGTAGTGCCCTGGGGAAGAGGTGCTGGCTGTCCACTCTATGTATTCCTCTTAAAATCTGGTACACCTCTATCATGTCTCCTCTCATCCTCCTTCTCTCCAAAGAGTAAAGCCCTAGCTCCCTTAATCTCTGATCACAACCCATACTATCTAAATCAGGCAGCATCCTGGTAAATCTCCTCTGTACCCTTTCCAATGCTTCCACACCCTTCCTATAGTGAGGCGACCAGAACTGGACACAGTACTCCAAGTGTGGCCTAACTAGAGTTTTATACAGCTGTATCATTACATCGTGACTCTTAAACTCTATCTCTTGACTTATGAAACCTAACACCCCATAAGCTGTCTTAACTACCTTATCTACCTGTGAGGCAACTTTCAGGGATCTGTGGACATGTACCCCCAGCTTCCTCTGCTCCCCCACACTACCATGTATCCTGCCATTTACTATGTACTCTGCCTTGGAGTTGGTCCTTCCAAAGTGTACCACCTCACACTTCTCCGGGTTGAACTCCATCTGCTACTTCTCAGCCCAGTTCTGCAACCATTCAATGTCTCTCAGCAATCTTCAACAATCCTCTGCACCACCAGCCTTGGCGTCATCTGCAAGCTTGCCAGCCCACCCTTCTACCCCCACATCCAGGTTGCTAAAAAAAATCATGAAAAGTAGAGGTCCCAGAACCAATCCTTGTTGGACACCACCAGTCACAACCCTCCAATCCAAATGTACTCCATCCACCTTGACCCTCTGCTTTCTGCAGGCAAGCCAATTCTGAATCAGTTAATGTAATCAACTAATTTCCCAGTATGGGCTGCACATTTAATAATGGTAAAACCTCGAGGTAGCTGTAGAGCAGTGAGTAAGTTGTTTACAAAGGTGGCATTACTGATGGGGTGGCCAGAGGAAGTCAGGAATCCCCATGTTCCCAGAGATCCCCGTAGTCATGTACAATCCCAAATGCATAACGGGAGTCTGTGGAAACGTTCCCACTTCTGTCTGTTGCTGGGATACAGACACGAGTCAGAGCAAACAGCTCAGCCGTCTGGGCGGAGACAGCCACTTCAAAAGAAGCCTGTTCAATGTCTTCACTGTCCGTCACTATCGCATCGTTTCCCTGCTGGATCCACAAAAGAGCTTCCATCCTCAGAAAACGTTGCCTTGGGCTTGAGGGGGTATTGCGGAAAGGATGGGAGAATCCGTCCTTCTTTCACGGTGATCTGCTCAGTGGGGGGGCATTGGTGCTGCTGATCTCATGGCCTGAAATTGCCCAGAGATGGGGTAGAATGTCCTGGGTTCAGTCAATATTAAAAGAATGTCTTACCAGATGTCCCATCTTCACCTCAAAGTCCTTCCAGTTTCGGAGTTGGCCTGCGGCCAAATCTTGCCAGTCTCCCTCAGTGCTGGGGGCTTGTTTCGTCAGGGTGTAGGCAAGGAACCCTAGGCTCTTTGGATTGAACCCAGGGCAAACCCTAACGGTGGTTTGGGGAAACACCAGTCCTGCCTGTCTCCAAAGGAAATCTGGAACTTCGGCCAGTAATCCACTGCCCTTTCTTCCTTTAACCTCTCCAATCACCGTGACTGGGAACTTCTGTCCCTCGAGGGGTGCATAATATTGGCTTTCCTCAGTGACGTAGTGTCATAGCACAGAGTCACATGAGAGTCGGCCACTGGCGGAAGGGGTTCAAACGTGGTGGAGTCCAGATTAAGTGCCACCACTGAGGATTCAGAAACTGGGGAAGCTGTCGGTTGTTCGCTAGTCCCAGGGTGATACCATTGTCTGTGCAGAGAATCTCGACTTCCAGCAGACAGAGCAAGTCTCTCCCTACGAGATTACACCCCTGACTGGTGGTGACTGTAAATGAAACCTCACACTGCTTCCCCTGGAATTCCACCTTCAGTGGCTGGGTACGTGAATATCTACGTTCCGTACCTCTGAACCCAGACAGAGTGATTGTCGTGTCTGATAGCTGGAATCCCTTTTCCGATACTGTTTCCTGATCGAGAGTGGTTGTGGTTGCCCCCATATCAATCATAAACGGAATTGAAATTCCAGCAACTTTCAATATTACATTGGGCTCTTCCTGAGGGGTGGTACTCATGGTAGGAAGAATCCTTGCTTGTCCATTTCTAAACGGGTTGTTGTCCCCAACTGTCCCCTGGTAGGTTTTTGTTCCCATTTCTGATCCCCAGATGTAGCCCGCTCACGTCCTTCTTTCGGCTGAGCATATTCACCTTTAATATTAGTTCCCTTAAGGGTTAATCGGGATTCAAAAGCCGGGTCCCAATAATATGTCAAAGCTCGTCGCATTCGATTTCGGTCATTGTCAGGCCAAACCATATTATTTGTTTTAATCATGTTGGCTAACTCAGTTGGTAAGCATTAGAGCAGTAAGGTATTATACTGGGGGGACAGATTCCCATCATTAAATGTTTGGTCTCCTGTGAAAGTGCCATAGCAGGCCACAAATCACTCCCAATAGCCTGGTCCTGATTCCCCAGAGTTAGGTTTGCATTCAAGTACTTTAGTGATGTTTACAGGTTGCTGGAGAGCCCTTTCCAGGGCTTGAATAATCTGGTGTGTCTGATCATTCTGATTATGTTTTCCTGCCTGTAACTCCTGATAGGTTTTGTATCTCAATTCTGCCTTCCATTTCTGCCCTTCATCAGCTGAGAGAATCATGCAGCAGAGACTGAATAAATCTTGCGGGGTCATGTTAAACATTAGTGTAGTACTGTGGACACACTGAGCAAACTGTGCTGCTTTTTCTTTTCTATCTGGGGCCTGATTCATGATCATGATCATTTCTCGAGGCTTCCAGGGTGCATACACAGGAATCACTGAGGGCTGTCCCTCCTCCTGCTCGTGGATTGGGCAGCATTTGGGTGGGCAGTTGTCTTTGTGGAGCCATTAACTCTGGGGTTTTATTGGATTCTTCCCTCCCTGTCACGGAATAATCCTCGGTATTCCCTTTCTGGATCTCAGGATGTAGTGACATCCCTTCCCTGTGCCGCTGTTTTACCGGAGCGGCCAACGTATCTGGGTACTGGGAGGATTGGGGTTCGGGAGCACTGGGTGAACTTGGCCCCTGGTAAGGTAGGAGAGGTACGGTCGGTGCCCACTCCTCATCACGGTCACTGTCCTCAAACAGGGTCGATATGACAGACATGGGTTTGGGATCCCTTGTTTCCCTATCAGTTTGAACTTTAGACTGATGTTCCTGCCCTTCTCTCCTATCTGAACCAGCCTCGGTTTGCTTACGTTGTTTTTCCTGCTCTCATTTTCGCCGCCCATCCACCCATTCACGCTCCGCTTTTAGCATCTCCCAACCTTTGGCGTTCCTTCTGCAGTACAGACCTCTATCCCTTTGTCACATAAATTATTCCTCCAACTTGCTAATAATATACTGTTCCACTTTACATCTGCCTTTTCCTTCCATTCCCTTTTCAACAATTTCCACTTCAATCCACAGTTCTTTTTCCACATCAAATTTACTGCTTGTTCTCATGAGGTAATCTCCCAGGTTTCCCACCCCCCACCACCAGCGGCCACATTTTGTTCCCCAATTTCCAATTCAGCGCTGCACTCAACATTCACAAATCTTTTTCCTTGTCTGGAAAACTCTCACACAAAATTGTGCAGGGCTGCTCCTGGCCCACTCGTATCAATCAACTGCAATTAACCCATGTTCTCTAAATAATTTACCAGGTACAAAGCCTCCTGCTCAATTAACAATCAGATAAATTGACCCGGCTGGCATCTCCTGCCAATTTGATAAATTTACCAGGCACGTCTGCCTCCTGCCCACTTAGTAGAATTTACTGGGAGCCGCCTCCTGCCCACTTAGTAAAATTTTGCCTACCTTAAATGAGTCTCCCAACAGATTCCTTCCGGATCCCTCAAGGTATGTGATCAGCCTTGGGAGAGGGACCGCAACTCCAAAGGAACTAAAGGAGAGCGACAAAAGGTAAATAACTATTGGGCATGGAGTCGGTCTCCGCAGTCCCCAGAGTGGTCCAGCCGCTTACTCAGCCCGTCTGCTTGGCACTCCCTGTATTGGGATCCTGTTTGTGACTCCAAATGTTAAAGTTGAATAAAACTCGGGAGACCAGCTTCTTATCGTCACCACAGTTTATCGCACATTTGCCTGCAGGAGTTTGAGACCCTGTTGTCAAAGGGAAGGCACGTAAGCACTGCCACCATCTGACAAGTGGACTGACTTAGTCAGGTTACAGCCGTATATTTATACATAGTAAGCCCCATACATTACTATTGCAAAATGCTCATTGAACTGGTACGCCCACCAAGTCTGTTGGTTCCAAACTTAATTAGATAAGAGAGTTTGCTAAATGAAGGTTTTAATTACAGATGGATGTACTGTCCAGTCCTTATCAGTTATTCCCTTTGCAAGGCCCTGACTGAATTACAGACAGATGTTTACTCCTGTCCTTATCAGTGAGTGTCAGAGTCCAGTCCGGTCCATAATTCGCGTTCCGGGTCTCGATCCAGTCCGAGGGCTCCGGACTCCTGGTCCTGCAGTAGTCCCTCTCGTCACCTGTCAACTAGTTAGGACCCTCCTGGCTCAAGGAGGCACACCTGTAACTCATTGAGCTGCAGGTGCTTATAAGGGGTCTTGGGTCTGGGACCAGGGGCATGGTCATTTTGTTCTGTTTCCTGTTCTTTGCTGGTTCTGAACTCTTCTCTGCATTCTGTTATCCTGCCCGGGCTCAGATCTACTCTTGATCATGCTTCTCTGTCCTGTACCAGTACTGCCAGGTTGGTCCACTCCCCCACCTTTCTTCCCATGCGCTGGTCCCACTTCTCCACTCGTTTGTTTTGTTCGCGCGGTCGCGCTATCTGCCGGCCATTCCCGATTTTCCTGTTATCATGGCTGTTGTGTTGGTCACCCTGGACCTATGCCCGTTCCTACCCCTTGCCTCCACCGGGCAGGCCCGGCCAGTCTGCCGCTGCCCAGTAGGTGTTCTGCCCCGTCCTCCTCTTCCGCCCGAACCCTGGGATTGTGCCACACACCCGCCTAGGGGTCCACATCATGCCCAGGCCTCTGGTGTTTCTGCCTGGGAGGCAACCCTACCCGGGACATATGCAGCCCACCAAGGGAGGGCTCTCTTCTGCTCCGCCCTTCTCTTCCGCCCGAACTCTGGGATTGTGCCCCGCACCTGCCTAGGGGTTCGCGTCGTGCCCAGGCCTCCGGTGTTTCTGCCTGGGAGGCGGCCCTACCCGGGATATATGCGGCCCGCCCAGGGAGGGCTCTCAGCCAGCCTATCTAGCCACCTAGACCTGCCTGCCTGACTGCCTGAACCCCGGAGACCTGTCTGCCTGCCTGAACCCCGGGGACCTGCCTGACTGCCTGAACCCCGGAGACCTGCCTGACTGCCTGAACCCCAGGGGACCTGTCTGCCTGCCTGAACCCCGGGGGACCTGTCTGACTTCCTGAACCCTGGAGACCTGTCTGACTGCCTGAACCCCGGAGACCTGTCTGACTGCCTGAACCCCGGGGACCTGTCTGACTGCCTGAACCCCGGAGACCTGCCTGACTGCCTGAACCTTGGGGACCTGTCTGACTGCCTGAACCCCGGGGGACCTGTCTGACTGCCTGAACCCCGGGGACCTGCCTGACTGCCTGAACCCCGGAGACCTGTCTGACTGCCTGAACCCCGGGGACCTGTCTGACTGCCTGAACCCCAGGGACCTGTCTGACTGCCTGAACCCCGGAGACCTGTCTGACTGCCTGAACCCCAGGGACCTGTCTGACTGCCTGAACCCCGGAGACCTGTCTGACTGCCTGAACCCCGGGGACCTGTCTGACTACCTGAACCCCGGAGACCTGTCTGACTGCCTGAACCCCGGGGACCTGTCTGACTGCCTGAACCCCGGGGACCTGCCTGACTGCCTGAACCCCGGGGACCTGCCTGACTGCCTGAAACCCGGGGGACCTGTCTGACTGCCTGAACCCCGGGGACCTGTCTGACTGTTGAACCCCGGAGACCTGTCTGACTGCCTGAACCCCCGGGGGACCTGTCTGACTGCCTGAACCCCGGAGACCTGTCTGACTGCCTGAACGCCGGGGACCTGCCTGACTGCCTGAACCCCGGGGGACCTGTCTGACTGCCTGAACGCCGGGGACCTGCCTGCCTGCCTACCTGAACCCCGGGGACCTGCCTACCTGAACCCCGGGGACCTGCCTGCCTGCCTGCCTGAACCCCGGGAGCGGGCTCCGCTCTGCCTGCCTGTCTGAACTCTGGGAGCCCGCTCCGCTCTGCCTGCCTGCCTGCACTCCGGGAGCCCGCTCCGCTTTGCCTGCCTGACACTCTATCTACCTGAACCCTAGCTCTACCCTCAAATGCCATGGCATCCCCATCCTGTCCTCCCCCTAGTACCTCAGTGTCTGCTACCTGTGTTTGGGTCCATCTGGCCACGTTCCTGACAGTGAGTCCTCCTCCCTTTACTCAAAAGAGGGTACAATGTATAATGTTACCAACTAACGAGGGTGCAGTGTATAATGTTATCATCTCTCAGTGTGTCTCTCTGCAAGCCACAGAGAACTGGTTATGAGCCTGTCCTGGCTAACCACTGAAGACAGTGTTTACATCGGTTCAAATATTCCTATTCAGTCCCAATTATTCTTTTAGCCAGAAGTTACATAGGTTCAGAATGATTTTTTTAAATATATATCCTTAATTCCTCAAGAGGGTTCGGGGGAAATGTTTATGTCCAATATAGAAACTGATGATACCTGTGTGTATTGTGGCGTTGCAAAAGTTGCTGTAGAATTTACAAGTGGGAAGAAGTGGAGTGATATTTGGAAATCTGACTTTTTAAAGTATAATTTAGCAAGTTAACCACTTATGGATAATTTGCAAAAGCTCTGGTAAGAAAATCCTTCATTACCTGTTACACTCCTGCTACATAGTTTGTGTGAGAGAGCAGATGAACTTGATCGAACCCAGAGGAAGTCATAGTTCTTATCGACAGTGATTTGCTAGCTGTTAAAATGAATACCTCATTATATAAAAATCACTGTGCACATGTCACTGGGAAAAAAATATGCACAATACATGATTTATGTGCGCATAAATTAGAAATTAGAGCGGGTATTGGAGGGAAGGTACAGAGACCTTCAGTGTCCCTGATGCCCTCACCTACAAGATGTGCATCCAGCTGCAGTTTGTAACCCTGCACTTGAAGGAGCTGGGACTTGAAATTGTTGAATTCTGGATCAGCTGGGAGTCAGAGGGGGTGATAGATGTGACATGAAGAGTGGTGCAGGACACAGGAAACTGGGTGGCAGTCAGGCAGGTGACTGAGGTTAAAAGGCCATCGAAGAGTACTCTTGTGGACATCCCACACAACAGCAGGTGGACCACTTTAAAAACTGTTGGGGGCATTACCTGGCAGCAGAAAGTCAAATAAGTGATAGGGGATTCATTGGTTACGGGAATGGAACAAGAAGGGGACTAATATCCTAGTATTAAGGCTTGCTGGAGCTAGTGTGGTGGGAGGGTGATGTGCTTAAAATAAGTTGTAGGGGGAATGAGAGCCAGAGTGACAGAACGTATAGTGGAGAGGGTGCATTGAGTCAAATTGAACTGACTTTATTACATACATCCTTCATACACATGAGGAGTAAAAATCTTTACGTTACTCTCCGTCTAGATGTGCAACATGTAATTTATAGTAATTTATAATATATTGTTTATAAAAAGAACAATCAATATAGCATCAACGTGCAATTGTATTGGCGTGAATTAATCATTCTGATGCCCTGGTAGAAAATGACATCCCAAAGCCTATTAGTCCTTTTGCTGTGATACTGTTTCCTGGATGGTGGCAGTAGGAACAGTTTGTGGTTGTGGTGAATTGGGTCCCCAATATCCTTTGGGCCCTCTTTACACACATGTCTCTGTAAATCTCCAGAATAGTGGGAAGTTCACATCTACAGATGCACTGGGCTGTCTGCACCACTCTCTGCAGGGTCTTGCGATTGAGGGAAGTACAGTTCCCATACCAGGCAGTGCTGCACCCAGTCAGGATGCTCTCAGTTGTCTCTCTGTAGAAAGTTCTTAGGATTTGGGGCCCACAACAAGCAACTTCAACCATCTGAGGTGAAAGAGGTGCTGCTGTGCTCTTTTTGCAACACAGCCAGTACGTACAGAGCATTTGAGATCCTTGGTGATGTTTATGCTGAGGACCTTAAAGCTGTTCAACCTCTCAACCCCAGATCCATTGATGTCAATAGGGGTTAGCCTGTCTCCATTCCTCCTGTAGTACACAATCAGCTCCTTTCTTCTTGTGACAATGAGGGAGAGTTTGTTTTCTTGACACAAGTCAGATGTTGTTCAGACCTCAGATATCGATCACTCAGCTCCAGAATTGCTCCCAAAAACTCCAGCTATTGCTACTGTATTGTCACTCCTACCTTTTCCCTTCCAAACAAGTTTGGCCAGCTTCTCTGTCACAGAAACATGGAGGAGTTCAGTACGGAAACAGGCTATTTGGCCCATCAATGCTAAAAAAAAAAACATTTAAGGTATCTATTGCAACTGCCTGTACTGGTACCATCGCCCGCCATACCCCTACCATCCAGGCTCCCATCCAAACTTTTTTTCAAATGGTGAAACTGAGCTCATGTGCACCCCTTGTGCTGACATCTCATTCCACACTCACACGACCATTTCAGTGAAGAGCTTTTCCACATGTTCCCGTTAAATTTTCACCTTCCCCGCTTACCCATGCCCTCTAGTTGTCATCCCACACAACCTCAGTGGAAAAAGCTGCTTGCCTTTACGCTATCTGTACCCTCATAATTCTGTATACTTCCAAAAAATCCTCAAAGCAATGTTTAATTACCTTGTCTATGTTTAGAGCATTTTTTAGGTGTATAAGATGATGAGGGGCATTGATCGTGTGGATAACCAGAGGTTTTATTCCCAGGACTGAAATGGCTAACATGAGGGGGCATAGTTTTAAGGTGCTTGGAAATAGATACCAAGGGGATGCCAGTGGTAAGTTTTTTACACAGAGAGTGGTGGGTGCATGGAATGCACTGCCCGCTATTTGTGTGAGAGTGTTTCAGTTACTGTGGGGCCAGGAACCCCTGCAGCTCAGTGGAAACCAAATAATACCCATGGAGAGAGTCAAACTGAGCCAAGTCACAGATTGCAGATGGCAGAAATGCCCCATTCTTATAGAGACAGGAGGAGCATCAGAGAATTCAATGCTCATTCCAGATACCAGCACTGTGCCCAGTTAGAAGAAGCCAACTTGGGTTGAACTTCACTGTAACTGTGTAATTCCAGATCACACCTTGACTACTCAAGTGATCTCATCTGAAATGTTGTTCTACAGCCATTGATGGATTTTGTGAATCTTTTTACAGGTTAAAAATGACAAGGAATTTGTCAACAGGAATCTCAAACAGAACACACCAGCTTTGCTGTCTCTATCGAGATATTTAATAATTGGAGCAAGGGACTCACTCGATAATCCTTCCTGCTGAGACTGTGGGATTCGCTTGGTCATTTCAACTAAAGATACATCAGCAAGTTCATACTAGGACAATGCCATTCACCTGTTCTGTGCGTGAGAAGGGACTTAGTCAGTCTACCCGCCTGTGGACACACCAGTCAGTTCACACTGGGCAGAAGTTGCTCATCTGCTGAATTTGTGGGGAAATATTCACTCAGTCATCTGACATAATGGCTCACCAACGTGTTCATATCGGGGAGCGGCCATTCATCTGCTCGGACTGTGGGAAAGGATTCACTCGGTCATCAGCACTGAAGGTACACCAGCGAGTTCACACTGGAGAGAGGCCGTTCACCTGCTCCGACTGTGGGAAGGGATTCACTTGCTCATCTAACCTGAAGGTACATCAGCGAGTTCACACTGGGGAGAGGCTGTTCACCTGCTCGGACTGTGGGAAAGGATTCACTCGGTCATCTAACCTGAAGGTACATCAGCGTGTTCACACTGGGGAGTGGCCGTTCACCTGCTCAGACTGTGGGAAGGGATTCACTTGGTCATATAACCTGAAGGTACATCAGCGAGTTCACTCTGGGGAGCGGCCATTCACCTGCTCAGACTGTGGGAAGGGATTCACTTGCTCATTTGACCTGAAGATACATCAGCGAGTTCTCACTGGAGAGAGGCCATTCACATGCTCAGACTGTGGGAAAGGATTCACTCGGTCATCTCAACTACAGAGACACCAGTCAGTTCACACTGGAGAGCGGCCATTCAACTGTTCAGACTGTGGGAAGGGATTCACACAGTCATCTGACCTACTGGTACACAAGTCAGTTCACACGGAAGAGAGGCCATTCACCTGCTCAGACTGTGGGAAGGGATTCACATGCTCATCTAAACTGAAGGTACATCGACGAGTTCACGCTGGAGAGAGGCCATTCACCTGTTCAGAATGCGGGAAGGGATTTACTCAATCATCCATCCTACTGGCACACCAGTCAATTCACACCAGGCAGTGGCCGTTCACCTGCTTGGACTGTGGGAAGGGATTCAGACGGTCATCCCAACTACAGAGACAGCAGCGAGTTCACACTGGGTAGAGGCCGATCTCCTGCTCAGACTTTGGGAAGAGATTCTCTCAGCCAGATCAACAAAATGTGCATCATTGACTTCACACTGGGGAGAGGCTGTTCACCTGCTGTGAATGTGGGAAGCGATTCACTCAGTCAGCTAACCTTATGTAACTCTCACTTTGGCTGGCAGCTTAATTTCGGAGTTGATCGCCCCCCAGCCCGGCCAAACTTAAGAAATCTCATTTGGGTGGATGCTGTGTGATGTGTTCCCTGTTACAAATCAGTACCCCGAAATTACAAACAGTACACAATATGTGATTAAGCAATTGAGATTTATCATTCTTACTTTGACTATAGGGTTAGTAAAGTAAACAAACAAAAAAAAAGAAAAAGGGCCCACTCTCTCCATTCACGTCTTCTCATCTGTCCCCAGCAAAAGACCATGAAAATCTCTCTTCCTGACTCACAAAAAAGGTTTCTCTCATCGGATAGCCCTGCACTCCAAAACCCTGTTTTCTCTGGTCTTAACCAAGCATTGCTGCTACAGAGAAACCACTACCTCAGCAGTGAAACATTACAGAGAGGTCATTACATCAGCAGTGAAACCTTACAGCATGTTATACTTATGACACACTGGCATGGTCACACTGGGGAGGAAGTTTCAATGAGCTGCATGCTGGATATTTGTCCATCACCGTTGCTGAATGCAATTTCGAGAGTGACTGTCGGAGCTGAACTCTGCAACTATTGCTGCTGCTCACCACACCCAGTTCTGCACCCTGGTCACTGGGCATGGGAGGAGTTTCTTCTGCTGCACATTCACCTTTAACGGGACTGGAGTTTAATATTCTGGATCTGAGACAAATAAATCAGTTTATTTTAAACTCTTTCTTTGGTACTTAAGTGAATTTGTTACACATCTAGTGTACAGTAGAGAGTCAACCCTGGCCAGCTGGACCCTGCCAGTGATTCTGTTCCATTAGATTATGAGGACACTCAGTCCTCGTTTATTGTCATTTAGAAATGCATGCATGCATTATGAAATGATACAATGTTCCTCCAGAATGATATCACATAAAAAACAGGACAAACCAAAGACTCACATTGACAAAAAAAACACATAATTATAACATATAGTTACAGCAGTGCAAAGCAATACCATAATTTGATAAAAGTAGAGCATGGGCACGGTTTAAGAGAAAGTCTCAAGTCCCGATCGACTCCAATAGTCCCGATATCAGGCAGCAAAAGGGAGAAACTCTCCCTGCCATAAACTCCCAGGCACCGACAAACTGATGCCTTGGAAGGACCGGACCACAGCAGACTCTGAATCCGTCCGAAAACTTCGAGCCTGCGATACAGCCTCCCGAGCGCCTTCGACCTCGTCCTGGCCACCGAAACAAGCAAAGCCGAGGTCTCGGAGGCCTTCTCCTCCGGAGATTCCGAACCGCACAGTAGCAGCAGCAGCGAAGCGGGCATTTCAGAAGTTTCTCCAGATGTTCCTCCACGCTCTCACGTCTGTCTCCATCAAATCAGGATACTTATTATACAATAATATTATACTTAATATACAGATACAAAGCTGTACTTAACAAGCAACAGACATCATTCTCCAGAGAGGCCGTGTGTGCTGCGTTGTGCCGCCATCTTCTCCTCCTCCTCAATGACAGTTCTTTTAAATCCTCCCCTGTACGGCCAAAGTCGGCATGGTTTTCCTCAGCAGAAATCTTCCCAGACAAATCTGTTGGAATCCTTTGGTGTGTTACCTACCCGTGACAGTGGTGTACTTGTCACGTGACAGGTGTTGAAGCTATACTGGACTTGAGGTAATGGTCTTGTCATGGTGGAGTGACGTCATTTCCCCTCGTCAGTAGAGGTCATGTGACAGGTTTTTTTTACAGGGTATAAAAGGAGGACCCCTCCCTATGAGGAGGGGCAGTTCGTGGCTGGATTTGCCATGTTGACTTCATGCCACTGCGTGATTTAATGTTATGACGCAGTTTAGTTGAAAGATGGAGTTTTATTTAATGCCCAAAGTTTAAAAGGTCATTGCCAGCAGTTTCTTTATAATACTGCTAGTTAAAAATCAGTGGAGAGTGAAGGTCGGAGTTCGGGAGTTAACAGATCGAGGAAAGTCGATTTCGATGGTGAAACAGATTCGACCTTGTTTGATCCTCATTCAGAAGGAATTCGTTGAATGTCCCCGTGTTAATCCCTGTGACTAGCAGAAAGGATTGGGAACAGTGTTGTAAAGGAAAGGTCAGTGCCTTTAAGCCGTTTCATTTTTCATCTTCGTAAATTCTTCGTGGGAAAAGTAGTTCGACTGGGAATCGCAACGACACGACGTGAAAGAGAATTTAAATCGTCTTAAAAAGTCTCTCCCTTAAATGGACTGTAAGCATTTTGAACTTGTGCAATACTACTTTGAAGAACTGTTTTTGCAACATCGCTTTAAGAACTGTTTAATCTGCCGCACAGCAGCTGACTTCCGGTTACTTGAGTGGTTTGTTTACTTTTGGGGGGTTTTCAGTGTTTAATAAATGCTTTATTTGTTATAAAAAAAAACCCTGCCTCACTCTTATATTTATTGTTGCTGAATCTGTTAACAGGTGAAATAAGAAAGGCGGTGGGTGTTGTTTGTTTGGATTTTCAGATGGTCTTGAACCAGGTGCTGCAGCTGAAGCTGCTTAACAAGACCACAGCTCATGGTATTTGATGTCTCTGTGCCTGTTCCCGCTGGAGTTTAGAATTATGGGGGGGTGGGGGATGTGTTGGCGTTGCGGGGTGGGGTTCCTAAATACTGAAAAGCCGAGGTATGGTGGTTATGGAGAGGATGTTTCCCATAATGTGGAGCCCAGGACCAGGGGTACACCCTCAAGACTACAGGGAAATCAATTCAGAAGAGAGATGAGGAGGACGTCTTATGATATTATGTTTATTCAACACGGCCATGTCTGATCTATGCTTCTGTTCCCATCCCCGTCTATCTCCACCTCAAATGTACCCACCCACCTGCCTACACTCAGATAGATAGATAGCTAGATAGACACTTTGCTGATCCGAAAGGAATTTACTTGGAAGATTTAGAATTTTAGAAATTTCTATATGTCCATTTAAAATGAGTGGCCCTTTTCGATTCCTGTCCGTTTCTCTCTCACTGATCAACAGAGATATCAAAGAGCCCATCACATTCCCTTGAGTATCTCCCCCATCTCAATCCCTGGTTTCTTTCCCAGTTCAACTCCCCATCTCTCTTCCATCCCCATTCCCTCCAATCTCTCTCCACTGTCATTCTCTCCCACGCCTCTTTCTGCCCCCTCACTCACTCCCCGTTTATTTCTCACCCACGTCCGTCCCATTTTCCGCCATCCCTCACTGGTTGTCGCCCCCGTCTCTCCCCTCTGTTTCTTGCCTCCGCCACTTCCCTCCCATCCCTCCTCAGTCTGTCTCGCTAACACTCCAACAGCCTCTTGTTGCACTCTCTAACTCAGTTTGTCTCTCTCAATACCGCCACAAAGCCTGTTCTCTCTCTGTCTCTCTCTCCCACTTCCCTTCTCTCCTCCCTCTTCCTCTATGTCTCTGTCTCTTTCTCTTCCTACCTTGCTTCATCCAACTCCAAATGCCAGCAAGTTGAGATGTCACCAAGGATACTTACCTTGTCGATGTCACTGTCGCACATTGAAAGGGACGGGCCGCTCTTAAAGAAACAGTCACAGTACGACCGCAGGCTCGTAACAGCCGCAACACAACTTCCCGACTTTTGAACTCAATGCTTCAACTAATAAAGACAACCACGCCATTTGCATTCTTAACCACCTGATCAATCTGTGCTGTCTCTTTCAGGGAGCGATGAACTCGGAGTCTAAGATCCCTCTGATCATCGACACTGTTCAGGGTTTTGCATTTAACAGTGTACTGTCTCATACATTCGACCTACCGAGCTGCCAAGATGATCATCACTAATCAAATCTCACTGAGATTTCTCAGGTCCTGTTGAATTTATTGCCAAGTGCACAAGTACGGGAAGGTACAGGGACAGAGAAACACTGACTTGTGGCAGCATCACAGGCAAGTACATTCAGATAATACACGGAACACAAATTATACGATTCTCTGTCAGTAACAATGTTATGAGTGCTGAACAAACCAGTTGGAAATGTGGTTCAGAGCTAACCCCCCCCCCCCCCAGGAACTATGCTGCTAATGAGAGAGAGGGAGATGAAGAACAGAGGTAGAGACATCTGCTACAGATAAGAGAGAGAAAAACGATTGAGTTATTGTATTTTGGCTCTTCAAGGATTATTTACCTTTCGCTACAAGGACGTTTCTTTGTTCGTTAACATTCCTGAGGAGACAGCAGAAGTGGCCTAGTTTGATGGACATAGACATATTGAGTTTATGGATGGCTGATACCCCGTCAGTGGGGTTAAAAGACGGGTCTGTGGAGACACCCTCAGACACACCAGTGGACACTGAAAGAGTGTTGTGCACCCACAGGAAGGTGGGGGCTTAGAGTTCCGAATCAGGAGATCGGTCACAAAGCTCACAGTGTGACGGCAGGGCCGGTGGGGGCTTGTGTGTGTGTCCACTCATGCCAGAGTGACGAGTCCACCACGGAAGAACGGTCTAGCCGAGAACAGAGGGGTCATAACCGAATGTCAACAACGGTACAACGGAATAAGAAGACAACAGAAGGTTTGCCTGCTGCAGCTGCCCAATCTCATGCTCGCTCTCTCTCTCTCTCTCTCTCTCTCTCTCTCTCTCTCTCTCTCTCTCCAACAATTGCAACACAACAACTACCTCAGCACGAACTGAACTGAACTTTATATTCTTCTATGACAATTCATTTACCCCTAGACATTGATGGAACTTGTTTCTTATTATTGATTATTATTCCTACACTTCTATGTTTATAATTGCTAACCAGTTTTTTATGTATATCAGCATTTTTGATATTGTATTGCTTAGTTTACTAATAAACACTTTTAGTTATAGTACCACCAGACTCCAACGTATCATTCCATTTCTGCTGGTCTGTTAACCCAGTTACGGAGTACATAACACAATCTATAGATATTTTTTATGTCATTAACAATATATAAAATACTTTGTGTCATGATCAATATTAAAATGTGCATTTTGTCTCAATAACAGACTTGGAAATGTTGAATTTGGTCCCTGTCTCCATTCCTCCTGTAATCCACAACCAGCTCCATTGTTTTTGTCACAATGAGGGAGAGGTTGTTTTCTTGACACCACTGTGTCGGGAGATGACTTCTTCTCTGTAGACTGCCTCGTTATTATTTGGGATTCGGCCGATCAATGTAGTGTGATCAGCAAATTTAATTAGCAGATTGGAACCCGCCACGGCAGCCCCACAGTGCACTATGTACTAATTGCAAAGCTACGAAATTGCATGTGAATAGCTTCCCCTCCCCCAACTCCACTCTTTTTGCCACACCAGCAGACTGGGGCATCTCACATCTCGCTGCCTCCGCCAGGATATTAAACTGTGAACAACTGTGGTCAGGGACTGATCTCTGGGGTACTCCAAACGCTACCTCCTTCCAGTCTGAAAACGACCCACTCATCCAGACACACACCACCGGCAGTTTATCGATCTCCAACGAAAAAGCCTAATCACCTACACCTGAGGTTCAATACCATTGCTGACTCTGAGTTTACCACCGTCAAATGCCAGGAGGGACATAATAATCAGAAAGTCTCTAGTCACAGCCGTGTAAATAAAATGTGATCTCAGTAGGTGTGTGGCGCATGCTCAGAATGCGAAGGAGACAGTCAAACTGAGCCAAGTCACAGACTGATGAAGGGGAGGAATAATCCATTTTGATACACAGAGGGAAGCAAAGAGTTTGATATTGTGCCTGATACCGGAACTGTGGCCAGTTAAAAGACTATGTACACTAGACAGGCCACTCGGCCCATCTTGTCCCTGCCCATGTTTCTGTTCCATATCAGTATATGAAAATATATCCCTGCCGTTCCCCCTTGATCTCCCTGAGATGACAGGTTGCAACTAGTCACCACTCTATGGGATAGGAGATTTGTTATGTACCCCGTAACTGGGAGTTTAAACAGCAGAGAAAGAAGAATCTATGGGATAGGAGATTTCCCTTGAATTTCACAGAATCATAGAAATCTACAACACATTACAGACGCTTTGGTCCACAGTGTTGTGCCAATCATGTAACTTACTCTAGAAACTGCTTAGAATTACCCTGCCGCATCGCCCTCTATTTTCCTAAGCTCCATGTACCTATCTAAGAGTCTCTTAAAAGACCCTATTGTATCCGGCTCTATCACTTGCTGTCAGTGCATCCTACACACACACCACTCTTTGCTTAAAGAACTTAGCTCTGATATCTCCCCTGTACCTACTTCCAAGCAGCTTAAACCTATTCCCCCTCGTGTTAGCCGTTTCAGCCCTGGGAAAAAGCTAGCCACACGACCAATGCCTTTCATCAACTTATACACCTGCATGAATTTCCTGCATGATTTTCCCCGGGCTGAATAAGACGATGAGTTCACTGTGGTTGTGATGTTCTTCAGGGCTCTGGACGAAGTTGGTTAAACTCCTTCTTCCCTGTTCTTTTTAACGTTTTGGGTCATTTTCACCAATTTTAAAGGATTGTGCCTCAGACAGCTGGGTTGTTGCAATTGTCACGTACCAGCAGCAATAGATCACTAATGGAGTCTGGTTTCGATGTTAAAACCACTATCTTGGCATTAGACATTTTGAAGATCTCTTCATTGATAATCGCTTCGCTTCTTTTCAGCAGCTCTCCGTTAAGTTCAACCTGCCTAACACTCACTTTTTCAGATATCTCCAAATCCGACACTTTACTGCTCCTTTAATTCCTAACTTTCCTGAAATGCCTGCGAAAAATGCTATGGACTTGACCATAGCACATAGAATTTGGAGTCGTTCATCGAGTGCTTCAGCTAAACCCCCGTTGGTAATTGTCCGGTTTCACTATGTACACGACAAAGAACAACTTATTCGTGAGGCTCGGAGGGCTGGGATGATTACATTTCAAAATTACTACTTCCGTTTGGTGGAAGATTTTAGTCCTGAACTTATGAAAAAAAGGCTTCTTTTTAAACCTCTGATGTCTGAATGTTATGAGAAAAAACTAAAACCTGCGCTCTTATACCCTGCGAAGCTTAGAATATCTCCGTCGAATGCTCCACGCCAGGTTTTTCTTTCTATATTTGAAGCGAGAAAGTATCTGGAGGAGAACTTCCCTACTGCTATAGACACTAATCCCTAATAAATGAGTGATTCTGATTGTGTAAGATGGTTTTCGATTCCTCAAACCAGGGTTAGTCTCTGGTTATTGGTGTAGGTTTATCCTATACTTCATATTTAAGTTAAAGTGTGTTTTCGTTATATTAACCGTTCTGTCTTATACACTTTAACCACTATACTATATTTTTGACTATTATTTTTGTTCCCTTGAAGGTATATTTTTAACCTTTCGAAGGGAATTTTTTTTATTATCAAGATGGTGGTTTTTTGCAAAAATATTCTTGGTTTTGTTTAAGATGGCGTTATTGTTTCTTCTTTCGTCTTCTTCTTCATCGCTTATCATAGTTTAAATACTTCTTGATTTGTTTGGGTTATATCCCGATTTATAAACTTTTAGTGATTGTATTCTTTTTTTTACAACTAAGCATATTAAGAAGCGTAGATTTTAGTATTGTAATCATAATTTTTAAAGTTGGGGTGTTTTTTTAATATATCCTTTAAATACGGAGTGGTCTGCCGCTGATATGGGGGTAGAATTAGTCTCATTTTTTCCTTTTTCTAGCCATATTTTGGCTTTTTTTCTTTTTCTTGTGGGGGTGGGGGTTGGTCTGTTTTCCTTTTTTATTTTTCTTTTATCAGTTTGTTTCAGTTTTTTCATTCGGGCTGTTTTTGAACTACAAATATGTCTACGATGTCGTCACTTCCGGGTACGCTCTTTATTTTTGTTACTCTTCCGGGTGCATGAGTTTATAATTTGGTTAACCCTTTCTATACCAAAGGGTTGACTTTAGAAGCATGGCTCAAACCATTAACTTTGTGTCTTGGAATACTAATGGTTTAAACCATCCGATTAAACGAAAGAAGATTTTCAAAGTATTCCAAAGACTTAATGCTCATATCATTTTTGTACAAGAAACTCATGTGAGGAAGGAGGACAAATATCGCTTTTTTAGGTCTTGGCAGGATCAACAGTATCATTCGAATTCGAATGCCAAAGTTAAGGGAGTTTCAATTTTTATTGACTCCTCTATTGCATTTGTTCAACATGATATCCTTTCGGATCCGAATGGTAGATTTTTGTTAATTACGGGTTTACTCTGTAATAAAAAGGTTGCTATGGTTAATGTTTATGCTCCAAATGTGGATTGTCCTGATTTTTTTAAGTCCTTATTTACTTCTTTACCTAATTTAAATGAATATAAGTTAATAATGGGTGGTGACTTTAATTGTTGTTTGAATCCTTTGATGGACAAATCTATATCTATTCAGACTTTACCCAATAAGTCGGCCACTTGTATTAACTCCTTTTTGACTGATAATGGAGTTTTTGATATTTGGAGATTTCGCCATCCTAATGACAAAGAGTTTTCTTTTTTCTCATATGTTTATCATTCCTATTCGAGAATTGATTATTTTTTTTATTAACTCTTGTTTTATTCCATCGGTAATTGGTTGTAATTATGATATTAGAGCTTTTTCTGACCATGCTCCATTAAAACTTTCTATTAATTTTACGGATACAGCTTCAAGTGCTAGACAATGGCGATTTGACTCTACCTTATTGCAAGATCCGGACTTTATTAAATTTATGAAGGAGCAGATCGATTTCTTCTTTTCAACTAATTCCACAGAAGATATCTCTTACGGAACCCTTTGGGACACTTTTAAAGTGTATATACGTGGACAGATTATCTCTTACTCTGTTGGTCTGAGAAAACGCATTAAGAAGGAAACTCTTTTATTGGTTGATAAAATTAAAGAGATTGACAAGAAATATTCGACCACTCCTAGTAGGGAGCTTTACAAACAAAGGGTTGAACTTCAAATGGAACATAGTTTATTACTTACATCTCCGATTGAAAATTAATTAATGAAAACCAGATCTGATTTTTATACACATAGTGATAAATCGGGAAAACTGTTAGCTAGTCAGCTGAAGAATGTTTGGGTTAAACGTCAAATCACTAAGGTTCGTCAGCAGAATGGGGATTTGACAGTTAACTATGATGATATAAATAAGTCTTTTCAAGACTTTTATACCTCCCTGTATCAATCTGAATTCCCTCAGGATCATAATACCATGTGTGATTTTCTTGGGAAATTGAATTTTCCAAAATTATCATCCGATGAACTTTCAGTATTAGATACTCCGATCACGGATGCGGAAATTAAAGGGGTTATTTCCTCAATGAATTCTGGGAAAGCACCAGGTCCAGATGGGTATACAGCAGAATTTTTTAAATGTTTTTCTGCTACTCTCTCTCCTTGGCTATGCAAGGTTTTTGAAGAAGCAATTAGATTGGGGAATTTGCCACAATCTTTTTATAGAGCTTCCATTTCCTTAATACTGAAGAAAGATAAAGACCCTACTGACTGCATCTTATAGACCAATATCTTTATTGAATGTGGACTCCAAGATCTTTTCCAAGCTACTGGCTTCCAGGCTGGAGAAGGTATTACCCCAAATTATTTCAGAAGATCAAACCGGTTTTATTAAAAATCGCTATTCTTTTTTCAATGTTAGGAGATTACTGAATATTGTTTATACTCCTTCACATAGCACTTCAGAATGTGTTATTTCATTAGATGCGGAGAAAGCATTTGATAGAGTTGAATGGCCTTACTTATTTTATGTGCTGGAGAAGTTTAATTTTAGTCCGACCTTTATTTCTTGGATTAAACTGATTTATCAAACTCCAGTAGCCTCGGTGTTTACTAATAATCAAAGATCTCCCTTCTTTCGTTTATTTCGGGGCACTAGACAAGGTTGTCCTCTTAGCCCATTACTACTTAACATTGCTTTAGAACCTTTGGCAATTGCCATCAGAGAATCACAGGATATTTTGGGTATTAACCGTGGAACAGATATTCATAAGGTATCTTTGTACGCAGATGATTTATTATTATTCATTTCTAACCCTGAGAAATCTATTCCAGCAGTTTTATCATTGTTGGCTCAATTTAGTGAGTTTTCTGGGTATAAGTTAAATCTTAATAAGAGTGAATTGTTTCCTTTGAATAGACAGGTCCCAAGCTATGGTAATTTACCTTTTAAATTAGTTAATGACTCTTTTATTTACTTAGGGATTAAAATTACAAAAAACCATAAAGAATTATTTAGGTTTAATTTTCTACCCTTAATTGATCAGATTAAAGGCTTGTTTACTAAGTGGTCACCATTATCTTTATCTCTGATAGGTAGGATTAATGCTATTAAGATGGTTATTTTACCTAAGTTTTTATATATTTTTCAAGCGGTACAAATTTTTATTCCGAAATCCTTTTTTACTAATGTTGATTCAAAAATTTCCTCATATATATGGCAGAATAAAAATCCCAGGTTAGGTAAAACATACTTACAGAAGACAAAGAAGGAAAGTGGGTTGGCATTACCCAATTTCAGATTTTATTATTGGGCAGTTAATATTAGATATTTGTTATGTTGGTTGAAAGAATGGGATGGTCCTTTTGGCCCTCATTGGGTGAGTTTGGAAATTAAATCGGTACCAGGTTATGCTTTGGGTTCTATTTTAGGGACTTCTCTCCCTTTTGCTCTTTCTAAATTGCCGAAACGAATTGACAACCCGATAGTTAAATATACCTTACGTATATGGTTTCAATTTTGGAAATTTTTCGGGTTGACTCAATTCGTTTTAAATATTCCTATTGTATCTAATTGTTTTTTCCACCCCTCAATTATAGATCAAGCTTTTTTGGCTTGGAAAACTAAGGGTTTATTAAGATTTTCTGATTTATTTTCGGACAATTGTTTTATGTCTTTTGAGCAATTATCTAATAAATATAATTTGCCTAGATTTCATTTTTTTAGATACTTACAGGTTAGGCATTTTTTTAATTACGGTACTTCCTACGTTTCCAAATTTGGTGTCTTCAGATATTTTGGAGAGTTTGTTTGAATTAAACCCTTTTCAAAAAGGGCTTATATCAAAACTTCATAATATAATTATGAAGATACGTTCAGTGCCCCTTGATAAGACCAAAAAGGATTGGGAAAGAGAGCTCAGTCTTATTATTCCTATTGAGAATTGGGATAGAATTCTTTAATTAGTTAATACATCATCTATATGTGCCAAACATTCATTAATACAATTTAAGGTTGTACATAGGGCCCATATGTCCAAGGATAAATTAGCTCATTTTTATTCTTATATGAACCCTATTTGTGACAGATGTCAATTGGAAATCGCGTCTTTAACTCATATGTTTTGGTCATGTCCGCTTTTGAAAAAATATTGGAAAGATATTTTTGATATTATCTCTGCGGTAATGAACATCGATTTACAACCCCATCCTATTACCGCAATTTTTGGTTTACCAATGATGGACTCATTTCATTTATCTCCTTCCGCCTGTCGAATGATTGCTTTTCTCACTTTGATGGCTAGAAGATCTATTTTGTTGAATTGGAAGGAAATTAATCCTCCCACTGTATTTCATTGGCTTTCTCAAACTATATTATGTTTAAATTTAGAAAAAATTAGAAGTGGTGTATTCGATACTTCTATTAAATTTGAAAAGATATGGAGACCATTTATTCAATATTTTCATATGATGTAATACGACCCTGTTCCAAGCTTATTGGTTTTCTCAGCTTTAATCGTATTTATGTTGAGAGGATCGGAGTTGACGACACTGATGTTTATGTATTCTTGTAAGATAACATAAACAGCCCTTTTTTCTCTCTCTTTTTTAGTTTTTCTTTTTTTTTCTTTTTTTGCTTCCTTTTTTTCCCTTAGATACTAGATTAGTAGATTAGTCAACTTTGCATATATATATATATATATTCTTTTTATATTATATATTATGAAATATCTTGATTTACCTTGTTCATATATATACTATATGGTTCATGTTTCGGGAAAAGTTATTTATACTGTATTCATTGCTTATGTATTCTTTCATGTGTAATGGGAATTTGTATGTGTGTAATCCCTTTGTTAATATATCAATTGTATTTTGTTCATAACATTATTAATACTAATAAAAAGATTGAAAAAGAAAATTTCTAAACAAATTAAAGAATCAGTGCTACCTCCCAAGTGTTGTTTTGTTTAAAAGAAGAGTGGAATTACAATCACAGTATAATTTATTACTAACATATCCTATTGAAGGATATTTGCTTAATTGAAAAGTCAGTTTTATATTTTTGGGGATTAAAATAATAAGCACCGCTTCCCAATTAATGGCAGCTGGAGCTAAAAGACAAATTTTAAAGATTCGTAAAAATAATGGAGATATATTAAGTAACGATGAAGACATCAATAATACTTTTCAGGATTTTTATTCTGATCTTTATAGATCTCAACTTTCTGCAGATTCCTCCAAAATGAAGGCTTTTTTTTAAACATAAGATTAAATTTACTCAAATTACTGTTGAAGATCAGCAGATGCCTGGTGCTCCAATTATTGAGCATGGAATTCAGAAAGCTATGTTGTTAATGCAATCAGGTAAAGCTCCTGGACTTGATGAGTATTTGGTAGGATTTTACATAAAAATTGAAAGGTTACTTTCTCCATACCTTTTGGAAATATTTCATGAATCCTTTGAGAAGGGTAGTTCACCTTTTTATGAAGCTTCTATTTCCTTAATCCTTAAGAAAGATAAAAATACTACTGAATGTTCATCATATAGACCTATTTCGTTATTAAATGTGGATTCAAAATTTCTCTCTAAAATAATGGCTAACCGCTTGGATAATATGTTAACTGAAATTATCTCGATGGATCAAACAGGCTTTATTAAAGGCTGTTACTGTTTCTCCAATGTTCAGAGATTGATGAACATTATATATTCATCACTACCTAAGGAACCCCAATATGTTATCTCTTTCGATGCAGAAAACGCATTTGATAGAGTTGAGTGGTCATATTTGTTTAAAGTTTTAGAAAAAAATTGGTTTTGGTAATAATTTCAATAGGTGGATTCAACTGATTTATAAGAATCCTATTGCCACAGTTATTACTAATAATTTCAGGTCCTCTTTTTTTTCACTTTTACATGGCACAAGACTGGGTTTTCCATTAAGCCCTTCATTATTTAATCTTGTACTGGAGCCTTTGGCCATAAAACTCTGTGAAGCTAAAAATATTCATAGTATTTCTATGAATTGAACCGTACATAAGATTTCTCTTTACACAGATGATCCTTTGGTTTTTATTTCAAACCCTGTGGAATCAATTCCTAATCTTTTGGAATCACTAAAAGATTTTGGTAAATTTTCAGGATATAAACTTCAATAAAAGGGAATTCTAGCCATTAGTGTAAGAAATGCAATCATTCGACAAGCGGAAGAAGATAAATGAAGTGAGTCCATCATTGGTAAACCAAAAATTGCGGTAATAGGATGGGGTTGTAAATCAATGTTCAATACCGCAGAGATAATATCAAAAATATCTTTCCAATATTTTTTCAAAAGCGGACACGACCAGAACATATGGGTTAGAGACGCTATTTCAGATTGACATCTATCACAAATAGGATTGATATAGGAATAAAAATGAGCCAATTTATCCTTGGACATATGAGCCCTGTGTACAACCTTAAACTGCATTAATGAATGTTTAGCACGTATAGATGATGTTTTAACTAATTGAAGAATTTTATCCCAATTCTCAATAGGAATAATAATGTTGTTGAATTGGAAGGAAATTAATCCTCCTACTGTATTTCATTGGCTTTCTCAAACTATGTTATGTTTAAATTTAGAAAAAATTAGAAGTGGTGTATTTGACACTTCTACTAAATTTGAAAAGATATGGAGACCGTTTATTCAATATTTTCATATGATGTAATAGGACCCTGTTCCAGGCCTATTTGATTTTCCAGTTTTGATTGCATATATGTCAAGAGGATCGGAGTAGACGACACTGATGTTTTGTATTTTTGTGAGATATTATAAACAGCCCTTTTTTTTCCTCTTTTCTATTTTTTCTTTTTCTCTTTTTTTCTCTTCTATTATTAGATTTTTAGATTAGTTTTTTGCATAATAATTTTTTTTCTTATTTTCTTTTTCTTTTTTCATTTTATATTATGATACACTTAGGTTTGCCTTATCTATTTGTATATTGTATCATTTACGATGTGGGAATACTCATTTATACTGTAATCATTGCTCTTGTAATCTTTTATAGTTAGTTGAAATATGTATGCGTGTAATCTCATTATCTATGCATCAATTTTATTTTGTTGTTATTAACAATGATAATAAAAAGATGGAAAAGGAAAAAAAAAGATCTTTATAAAGCTAACTCATTTCGATAGATGCGGCCTGGCCTGTTGAGTCCCAGCGGCATTGTGTGCGTGTTGCTTTGACTTCCAGCATCTGCAGATTTTCTAGTGTTTCTTTTTCCACTGAGGTTGGGCGAGACTACAGTCAGTGGTCATGGGTGACGGATGGAAGTTGACAGGCTGAAGAGGAAAGTGAGGGGAAACTTCTTCACTCACTGGATGGTGAGAGTGTGGAACGAGCTGCTACCGCAGTTGTTGCATGCGAGCCCGTTTTCAACGTTTCACAGAAGGTTGGATAGGTACCTGGATGGCAGGGGCATGGACGGCTGTGGTCCGAGGCAGGTCGATGCGAATAGGCAGATTTTTTCACAGAATAGATGAGCCGAACAGACTGTTTCTGGGTTGTACTTCTATGTCTCTGTGAATCTGTGTCTCGTTACCGGAAATCAAACCCAATCCAACTTCCATTAGTTCCCACTCTGTCCGCCCTCTGAGCGAAGAAGTTTCCCCTTATTTTCATATTAAATATTTCACCTTCCATGTCACGCTTAACCCATGACCTCTAGGTCCAGTCACACACAGCCTAAGTTGATAAAGCCTGCTTGAATTAACCCGATCTATACCCTTCAGAATTGTGTGTACCTCTTCACTGTTCCTTACGCCACAACGGGGGTTTCCTACGCCCAGTATAGGTCTCCGTATCCCACGCTGCAAACTGTTTCCTTGAAGCTAACTGTTTTCCAATCTCTCACCCTCTCTCTCCCCAGCGTTCTCTTCCTCTCTCCCTTCCTGTTTCAGCTACTCCCCCTCTTGCTTTCTGTCACCAATTCCGGGTGTTCCTCACTCTCCATCTATATGTGTGTGTGTCTCTCTCTCTCTCCTCCCTTTCTCTCTCCCTCCCCCACTCTCTCCATTCACCACAGTCCCTGTCTTCTCCACTCACTCTCTCTGCCGTAGACCATAGCCTATCAGTTTGCGAATGTCATCAGCGCTTTTGTCTGCACTCCCTTAAGTATTTTAAAATTGGAAATGATTCCCTTCCTGACTCCCATTTTTCCTACCACACAACTCCCTGGCTGGTTCTAATTTTTAATAAATCAGTCATTCCCACCCTGACCGCCGGGTTAACTGCGGTGAAGATAGTCAGCTTCTCCGTCTCTCCCTCCCCGACGGCCATTCCAATAACAGCGAGGACGCCCATCTCAAGTTCATGCGTCACTCCCTCAATAGCGCCTATTTCCAAACAACCTCTAACTCCCGACATGGGCACAATTTCTGGCCATTTAGAATGGGCGTCTGTTAAGAAAAATAAATTTCTCAAATCTTTCAGACGCCGTGAGACTCAACAACCCGCTGGTTAACCGAGGGTGAAGATTTTTCTGTGGCAAGAATTGCCCGGATGGAAATACAATAATCAGTTAATGCTGGAGTCAATAAATGAATAGTCATAAACATCCCTGAATTGTACATGGGCAGATCGGATTTTGATTGTTTCCAGTAGAAAGGATGAAATTGCGTGCCCCGGATCCTAGAGACATATAAAACGACAGCACAGAAACAGTCCCTTAAGCCCATCTAGTCAATACCAAAACCGGTTAAACTGCCTACCCCCACCAACATACACCGGGATTATAACCCTCCATATCCCTACTACCCATGTATTGATATAAACTTCAACTGAACATTGAAATCATGCTCGCCCGCACCACTTGTACTGCAGGCTCATTTCATACTGTTACAACGCTCTGAATGAAGACGAATTGCCTAGAGGTAAACCTAGGTAATTTCTAAAGTAAGTACACGTTCGGCACAGAATTGTGGGCCGAAGGGCCTGTATTGTGCTGTAGGTTATCTATGTTTCTATATTTCCCTCCACTTTCCCCATAAACTTCTCACATTTCACCCTGATTGTAACCCTACCCAACCTAAATAGAAAAAGCCTGCTTGCATTTACCACATCTATGCCCCTTGCAATTGTGTTTAACTTTATCAAATCCCCTCTCAATCTTCCATTCTCTAAGGAATCCAGTCTTACCCTCCGCAATCTTTCCTTATTACAGAGGTCCCCCAGACCTGGCAACATGCTGGTATTTTTTCTGTGCTCCTTCAAACTTGTTTACACCTTTCCTGTAGGTAGGTGACCAAAACTGCTCACAGTTCTCCTAATTAGACTTCACCACCGTATTATACAACTTCAACATAACAGCCTGTCTCCTGTACTCAATACATCGATGTATGAATGGCAACGTGGCAAAAGCTTTCTTGAGGACCCTATCTACCTGTGGCACAACTTTTACTGGATTATGTACCTGTGTCCCCAGATCTCTTTGTTTATTCACAGTCCTCAGTGCCCCAATGTTCACTGTGTGAGACGTAGCTTGGTAGGTCTGAGAGAAGTGCGAAGCCTTGCTCTGTTCTGCATTAATTTCCATCGGCCATTTTTCAGCCCACTTTACAACTGATGCAGATCCTTCTGCAAGCCATGATACCGTCCTCACTGTGCACTACAGCCCCAAAGGTGGTGCCATCCGCAAATCTGCTCATCAGTGAACCACATTATCCTCCAGATCATTGATATAGATGACAAACAACAAAGGGACAAGCACCGATCTCTATCTGAGGCTGTGTCCTCTTGTCCTAGACTCTTCCACGTCCTTTCCACATCTACTCGGTCTAGCCCTTTCAGCTTTGAAAGGGTTCAATGAGATTCCCCCTCATCCTTCTGAATTCCAGCGAATCCTCAATACTTCTCTTCACCTTGTCTATTAGAGGAACTTCATGCCTTCTTGTAGCCGCCCGGATTTCTCTCTTGAGCGTTCTTTTGCATGTATTAGACTCCATAAGGACCTCATTTGATCCTACTTGCCATTCTCTGCCATTCACCTCCTTTCTTCTTTTAACCGGCGCCTCAATAATTCTTGCATATCAGCGTTCCTAGACTTGCTATTCTTACCTTTAGTTCTGCATGGCACTTGCAAGCTTGTAGTCTCAAAATTTTGTTTTTGAAGGCCTCACACCTTCCAAGTACATTTTTGCCACAAAGCAGCAGCCTGTCTCAATCCACACTTGCCAGATCCACTCCGATACCATCAAAATTGCGCTTTCTCCAATTCAGAATCTCAACGCACGGATCAGGCCTAAGTTTTGCATATTTAAGTGCATATTTTTGGCATCGTGGTCACTGGATGCAAAGTGTTCCTATGCACAAACTTCTGTCCCCTGCCCTGCCTCATTCCTTCATAACAGATTCAATACTGTATACTCGCTTGTTGGGACCTTTGGTACTGATGAAGGAAAAGTTGTTCGACACATTTGACAAACTCTATCCTCCCTTGTCCATTTGCATATAGGTCAAACTCAAGGCCCGCGGGCCAAATCCGGCCCGCGGTGGAATTATCTTTGGCCCGCGAGATAATATCTAGTTACTATTAAAGCTGGCCCCAGTAATCGAAGAGCCTATGGCGTATGATATGGCTAATGCTGAGTTTAATCAGGTACCAGGTTTTCAGGGTTTTTAGTGTTTATACGGCAGTCTTCTTCATAAGAAACGGAATTTGTAAAGTGAAACACTTTGTAGTTATAGCAGAGACTGAGACACATGAGAGCAGGCTGAAAAAACGGAGGCAACGAAAGCTGCGTTCGCACGCGTCCGACTGATCCGGCCCGCATGAAGCTGCATTTTGCTCAATCCGGCCCGTGACCTAAAATGAGTTTGACACCCTTGTTTTATTCGAACTCCACAGCCTTGCTTTAAAGCCTCCCTCATCCCGCCCTCCCCGGGCGCGGATGCTCCAAGAGACACGTACTCACAAACCCCCGCAGGCTTTTCTCCCTTTGTTGCGGACCTAGCCTTTGTGCCTGCACGCTGGCTAATTGTGAGCCGGTTCGAGTGTGCTAGGAAATGGGTCGCCACAGTCCCGTTAAAGTGGCCATACCTTTCTTATTTCCCAGTTCCACACAGGACGCCTCACTAGTCCTGTTTGCAGTCTGTCCTGACGGAGCACTGCCGTGACATTTTCTCTGGCCCTGCGCCGGACAGTCCCGTTCACACACAGGGTGGAGCCTCAACCCAGCAGGATCAAACTAACAGCCTGAGACTGGCCGAATAAAACGGAGAATCTCCGCCCCGCTGGTTGCGTCAGAGGAATAAGGAGGAAAAGTGAGATCTGCACGGAAATCCAGACAGAAACTACATGCGACCGCGAGGGAAGGTTCACAAAGTCTCTGTAGTTCTGTCTGTGTTTGCTGCATTTGTCCTGGTTCCCTCTCCTCCCGCTGACCGACCTGTACCAGACCGGCGAGCAGGTGAGGGATCAGAACTGCGGACAGCCTCATTAACCTCGGCTCATCCGGATAGGGAATCAGCGACTGACACTGTATAACAGCATCGGCAGCAGCAGTACAGACTGAATTCTCGGTGCATGGTCGGCATGTTTGTCATCTGGGACCGCCACTGAACCCCGTCCGGTATCAACATCAGAGGTAAATGTTGTCTCCGATTCTGCAAATCAGTGAGCGTTTACAGCGGGGCTCGGCTTTTGGCGGGGTCGGGAGGGAATACAAGGGGAGAAGGGAGACGGTCAAGTTAACAAATTAATTGTTGACCAGATCCGTTACAAGAAACGACGACGTTCCCTTCTGTCATACACATTTTCTACGGTGGTTTCTACTGAGTCAGTGCAGATGAACCTTGCCCACGGAGAATGACATCTAAAATGTCCCACAGGTCCCTTCTTCGATTTCTCTCACTCTCTGCCTCTCCCCCTCTCCCCCTCTCTCCCTCTCTCCCCCTCCCGCCCTCTCTCTCTCACTCTGTCACGCAGAGAGACACACACGCACTCACACAAAATAAAAACTAACTACTCAGAATAACAGAGCGACCGTGAGATTTTGCTGTTTTACTGCTCGGACAGTCGCAGTGGAGAATGTCAAAGATCAATTTATTTAAATAAATTGCAAAAAAATGATATTAAAACTATAAATGTAGAGAGTTTGGAGTAAAATTAAATATTGGAATCTCACAAAGTCTGGTAGCAATTATAACCAGTAGTCATTCAGATTGCAGACACTGGGGAAGTTTCTTTTATATATCAACGGGTGTTTATTGTTTTATTTTCCTGTAACAGAAATACTTAAATACAACATTAATCCACCTTTTTGCACAGTTGAAGAGGGGTGTCGAACTGGTCTGTGTGGTTTCAGCAGAGAATCCGCCCTGCGGACAGGCAGCAGCTTGACACAGAAACCCGCGCTGTGAGTCTCACAGAACAGCAACCCGGCCCCTCCCCCGCAGCTTCTAAATATCTGTCGCTGGACTGGTTGGACTGAAGTCCAACTGGTTGGACTTGAAAATATACCGACACGGAGACAGAACATTCTTGTTGAATTGAGGTGAGACTAACTCAGCTTCTGATATTTTTTTTTCCGGATCTTTATTCCCAATCAGCACGTTGTCTGTGTTTTGGGTCAGTGATCAAGAAGTCATCAGTTCTATTGTAACCTCATCTGGCGGTGGTGGTGTCAGTGATCCTGCAGTTTGCTGTTTGCACGGGTGAGATTTTCCACAATTTATGTCAAGGTTAAAAACAGTTCTCGAACCAGAGGTTACGGTTTCAAAGCCAGCGTGTGAAAAGCTGTTTTGCCAACACGGGTTCCGTTTCCAAACTTGTCATTTCAGATGAATGTGTGTTCTTTCCTGTTTGTGACTGTGTTTATTCTGGGTGTTTCGAGCTGATCTCCTCAGCGTCATGTAGAAGCAAAGACTTTGATTTTGCTTTAGGCCTCGATACATAGAGAACAGTTGGAGGTGGGGATGGGGAAACAGTTACAGAAAGCGGCAGGTGGTATTACAGAACGAAAACCATGATTTCACTGTGTGCGCAGAAAGCCCGATGGGCTGAGTGGTCAACTTCTGCGTGGTATGTTCACAACAAAAGCTCTGACTACAGTCATTGTAAATCAATTTAATGCAAACGGCCCATAACACATGTAAATTACCTGTCGCCGAACTAAAGCCGCAATTAAATCATAGATGATAAGCAACAATAGACCCAGCACCGGTCCATGGGGCATCCCACTACCCACTGGTCTCCAGTCAGAGAGTTAACCATCTTTCAGCATTTGCTGGCTTCTCCCGCGAAGCCGATGGCCAAACCAATGTATCACCACATCCAGCATCTCCAAGCCCCTGAACCTCAGACCATAAGACAGAGGAGCAGGAGCAGGCCATTCAGCCCATCGAGTCCACTCTGCTAGTCCATCATAGCTGATCCCGGATTCCACTCAACCCCACACACCTGCCTTCTTGCCAAATCCTTTAATACCCAGAGCGATCAGGAAACGATCAACTTCCACCATAAATATTTGCATGAACTTGGCCTCCTCTGCAGTCCGTGGTAGAGTATTCCACAGATTTACTGCTCTCTAGCAATGAAAAAAAACTCTTCCTTACCTCTGATCTACAGGGTTGCCCCTCAATTTTGAGGCTGTGCCCTCTAGTTCAGGATACCTCCATCATCAGAAAAATCCTATCCTAACTAATCCTTTCAACTTTCAGTAGGTTTCAATTGGACCCCCAGACATTCTTCCAAATTCCAGTGAGTACAGGCCCAAAGCCGTCAAACGCTCCTCTTATGTTAACCCCTTCATTCCCGGAATCATATGCGTGAACTTCCTCTGGACTCTCCAATAACAACACATCCATGCTGAGATATGTCCAGAACTGTTGGCAATACTCCAAATGTGACCTGACTAGTCTCTTATAAAGAATCAGCATAATCTCCTTGCTTTTATATTCTATTCCTCTTCAAATAACTGCCAACATTGTTTTTACCTTTTCCCAAAGACGCGACCTGTAAATTAACCTTCTGGGAGTCTTGCACGTGGACGCCTAAATCCCCCTACACCTCTGATGTTTGAAACTTCTCCCTATTTAGATAATAGTCTGTGCTATTGTTTCTTTTACCAAAAACGCATTGTCATACATTTCCCAACAGTTTATTCCATCTGCCACTTTTTCGCCCATCCTTCCAATTTGTCTAATTCCTGCTGCAATCACATTGCTTCCTCGGCACCACCTTCCCCTCCGGCTATATTCCTATCATCCATAAACACTGCCACAAAGCCATCAATTCCATTATCTAAATCATTAACAAACAATGTGAAAAGCAGCGATCCCGTTACTGACCCCTGAGGAACACCGCTAATCATGGGCAGGCAGCCAGAAAAGCCCCCTTTTATTCCCACATGTTGTCTCTTGCCTGGCAGGCATTCCACTCTCCATGTCAGTATCTTTTCTATAACGCAATCGGATTTTATCCTGATTTTAACATGTCTTGTGTGTGGCACCTTATCAAATGCCTTCCGAAAATCCAAGTAAATGATATCCATTGTCTAAGCCCTTCTGGTATCCAAAGGAAAACTTTAATATTGTTTTCTTTACTACTCTGAAAGCATCATAACTGAGGCCGGCCGAACAGTGCTACAGAGATGTGACTGTAAGACCGGGTCTAGATGTCCATTATTACAGATTACACAGTGTTGTGAAAGAACAGCAGCTCAAAGGGGAAAAATCTGCGTAGATGTTAACTAAGGAATCCGAATGTTCTTAATTCAAGATATAGAGGTAGTATTAATGCACAATAAGTGTGATTTTATATACTTAACAGCAGTGAAAAGGGGGATCCGGAGTTAGTAAACAATAGAGATCCAGCAGATGTGGAAAAAAGAGATTCGCACGGGAAATGCTGGAGGAAGTCCGCAGGCCTGGCATCATCGATGGAGAGGAATCTCTCGACCTGAAACGTCGTCTGTCTATCCTCCGTAGATGCTGTGTGACCTATGATTTCTGCCAGCATTTTGTGGTTGTTATGGGTACAGTGTCATAGACCCCAGAATAAGATCTGTCAATTGGGTGAAGGTAACTATCTTTTGAAGTTTTGCAGCTACGTATTGAGAGACGAGCCAATTGACAAGGCTATCGCAATATGTCACAATATTTTTAGAGTGTACATTATAGCCCTCTGCGGGAAAATTTTATTTTTGGTTTTCTCCTTTTGTGCAACAAATACGGATTCATAAGAAACATTGTGAGTGGCTCCATGCCGTTGGAAGCGGGATCAGGCTCCGCCGAATGGGGCTGAGTCACGGGGCCTCCGGTTATCTCCAGCCCGATCATGGCATTAGGTAGCACTGGAGACACAGCACGTTTGTAAGGATTTGCGGTGATGCTATGGCCCGACTATTGCCATGCTGCTTATTAAGTCCCCCGATTTGATCCTGGTCTTGTCACAGGACAATTTTCAATGGCCAAATAACCTGCCACTGTGTGGGGATGGAGGCATCCGGATCACCCGGAGGAAACCCATGCGATCACAGTGAGAACCTGCAAACTCTTACTGGCAGCGGCGGGGATTGCATCCAGGTCGTTCAAACTGTAAAGGCTTAGGCCATTGTATAAGTCATTGGTGAGACTGTGTTTGGAGTACAAAGTATGGTTCTGGCCGCTATATGTTTGAAAAGGCTTGGTTAAAGTGGAAAGAGTGCAGGGATTTGTGAGTCTGTTGTCAGGGTCAGAGATGTCCGTTCTGGGGAGAGAATGTCCACTCTATGTTTTTACTCCCTGGAATGTCGGAGACTGAGCAGCAATCTTACAGAAGTGTTTTAAATTATGAAGGGCAGAGTAACTGACACGCTCTGGTTTATTGTGTAATTCAGGTCATCGCCAGCAGGTGGTGCTTTCTTCTACCCGGAGGGCAGACAAGAAGACAACAATCGACCAACAACAGTCAGAGTCATAAT
This sequence comes from Hemitrygon akajei, assembly GCF_048418815.1. Lineage (NCBI taxonomy): Eukaryota > Metazoa > Chordata > Chondrichthyes > Myliobatiformes > Dasyatidae > Hemitrygon > Hemitrygon akajei. The sequence goes on along the minus strand of NW_027331997.1, from coordinate 1,156,239 downwards.
AGACACAGGTATGTTCACTGGGCTCTTTCTCACTAAAACTCTATCATCACAATACACGTGTACATAAAACATAGAATAGCACAGCACATTGCAGGCCCTTCGGCCCACAATGTTGTGCCGACCCTCAAACCCTGCCTCCCATATAACCCCCCACCTTAAATTCCTTAAACACCTTAAATCTAGTAGTCTCTTAAACTTCACTAGTGTATCTGCCTCCACCACTGACTCAGGCAGTGCATTCCACGCACCAACCACTCTCTGAGTGAAAAACCTTCCTCTAATATCCCCCTTGAATTTCCCTACCCTTATCTTAAGGCCATGTCCTCTTGTACTGAGCAGTGGTGCCCTGGGGAAGAGGTGCTGGCTCTCCACTCTGTCTATTCCTCTTAATATCTTGTACACCTCTATCATATCTCCTCTCATCCTCCTTCTCTGCAAAGAGTAAAGCCCTAGCTCCCTTCATCTCTGATCATAATCCATACTCTCTAAAGCAGGCAGCATCCTGATAAATCTCCTCTGTACCCTTTCCAATGCTTCCAGATACTTCCTATAGTGAGGCGACCAGAACTGGACACAGTACTCCAAGTGTGGCCTAACCTGAGCTTTACAGAGCTGCATCATTACATCACATTTCTTAAAGTCTATCCCTCGATTTAACAGCACCTCTTTCACCTCAGACGGTTGAAGAGGTTTGGAATGGTTCCCGAAATCCCAAGAACTTTCTACAGGGGCACACTTGAGAACATCCTGAGAGTCTGAGGGAACTGAGAGAGTGGTGTGGACAGCTCAGTTCATCTGTAGATGTGAACTTCCCACTACCCAGGGTATTTACATTTACATTACTACAGGGTATTATTTTTTTTTTACTGAGTTAAGTATTGTATGTAATTAGTTTTGCTACAACAAGTGTATGGGACATTGGAAAAAAAGTTGAATTTCCCCATGGGGATGAATAAAGTATCTATCTATCTATCTATTTATCTACATTATTGTGTAAAAAGGACCGGTAGGATCATTGTGGAGCTCAGTCACCCCAACCACAGACTGTTGCCACTGCTACCATCCGGGAAACGATACCTCAGCGTAAAAGCCATGACCAACAGGATCCGGGACAGCTTCTTTCACCAGGCCATTGGACTGATTAATTCATGGTGATACAATTGAATGTCCTGTTGTACATATTAATTATTATAAATTACTATCAATTGCACATTTAGATGGAGAGATAACGTAAAGATTTTGTACCCTTTAAGTATATGAAGGATGTAAGTAATAAAATCAATTCAATTCAATTCACCCTCTTCACTATCTGTTCTGTCATTCTGGCTCCAATCCTCCCTGCAACTTTAGTTTAACCACCCACCCCACAGGGAAACACAAGCAAACCTTATCACTAGGATAGTAGTCACCTTCTAGTTCTGTTCCACTAACTAACAAATCCCCTATCACCCCCTTTGACTTTCCTCTGCCAGGTAATTCCCACCAACAGTTTCTAAGATAGTCCACCTATTCTCGTGGGGGATGGCCACAACAGTACTCTGTGATGGCTATTTAACCTCATTCCCCTTCCTGACTCTTCCTTCCTTCCTGTGTCCTGCACCTTGGGTGGAACTCACCTCTCTTCATGTCATACCTACCACCCCATTCAACTGCTGGATGATCCAGAATTCATCCATTTCAAGTTGCAACTCCTTAAAGTGCTGGATTACAAGCTGCAGCTGGATGCACATCTTGTAGGTGAAGACATCAGGGACACTGGAGGTCTCCCCATCTACCCATTAATGTCCCCTCCAATTTGAAATATGTGCGCAAATACCTTCTGCTGTGCAATGTTTACCCCGTGTCAGCAATATTGTGTGCACTGAATTTTATATTTTGAGGTATTCATTTCAACAGCTAGCAAATCACTGTCGATAAGAACTATGATCTCCTCTGGGATTGATCGAGTTCATCTGCACTCTCACACAACCTATGTAGCAGGTAATGAAGGATTTTCTTACCAGAACTTTTGCATACTGTCCATATCTGATTGGCTTGCTAAATGATGCTTTGAAAAGTCAGATTTCTAAGTATTACTCAATTTCTTCCCACTTGCAAATTCTCCAACAACTTTTGCATCACCACAATACACACAGGTAACACCAGCTTCTGTGTTGTACATAATTATTCCCCCTGAACCCTCCCCCAGGGGACTGAAGGTGGTGAACTGATTGATGGCAATGCCAATGAATATGAAGGGAAGGGCAGTAGTCTGTCTCACTGGAGTCTGGCACATTTGTGATGTGAAAGCTACTTGTTGCCAGGGCAAAGGTGTTTGATATCATTGTGTAGCCAGAGAGAATGGCTTGAAGCATGTTCTCACTGGTAGAAAATTCCAGAACAAGAGGTTCCAGAACAACAAGGAACACACACAAAATGCTGGATGAACTCAGCAGGCCGGGCAGTATCTATGGAAAAGAATATTATTGTTGAGTTCCTCCAGCATTTGTGTTTCTTGGATCTCCAACATAGAAACCACCCCCCCTGGAAAACACCTACAGCATAATACAGGCCTGGTGCACAATGCTCTGCTGAACATTACTTATTTTAGAGATTACCTAGAGTTCCCCATAACCTCCTATTTTTCTACGTGCCATGTTTTTATCCAGGAGCCTCTTAAAAGACCCTATCGTATCCGCCTTCATCACAGTCACCGGCAGTCCATTCTACACACTCGCCACTCTGCGTAAAAAAAACTCCCCCCTCGTTGTGATATCACGTGTCAGAAAGGGATGGTACAGAGTACCGAGCATGCGCAGAAATGAAGAATGATCGAAAAGCATGGCAGTGTAAAACGTGGTTTTGTTGCTGTTAAATAAAAGGTCAATTCTTCCAGAATATGGTTGTTATGAGTAACCCACGGTACGTATAAAGAACACAACACCCCTGACAGCTCCTTCCAACAGGCTTCCAAGCACCTTAAAACTGTGCCCTCCCTACAGGTTTTCTCTTGTATGTGATTGGAGGTAGAAAAAAAGGTGATTTTCTCAACTGGTGATGTAAAAGATTTTGTTCCCTTTCTCCGAGTTCCTAATCCTTGCATTTAGATAGCTGGAGCTCAGCTCTGTCTGAGAGATCCATCGGTTCCCATTCCCTCATCAGCCGGAAGCTCCCCGGGACCCGTGTACGGATCATGGGACTGAGAGAGAGGGAAGAGAGCAGGACTGTGCTGGAATTGCGGACTACGGTGTCCGAAGCTCAGAGAAATTTCCCTAAAACGGTGTTGCAAACTCCACGTGGTGAACACTCTTACCGGATGCTGATACTTCCGTTTGTGCACTGCGCGCATGCGTGATGTTCGGGTACATTAACAACGCTGACGCCTGCGCATTACATTGGTGCTTCGGCGACCACAAAATTTTTGATGCATGGATTTATAGGTAATCACGGTGCCATTGAAAGTTTCTGCAGTACCAGTTGCATGTCCACAGCTCAGTTTTGTTTGGTTTGGCGGCTCCCATAAACAAAAACGTCAATACTAACAGGAAATCCGTGTATCTAATGCCAAAGTAGAATCCTCTTGCAAATTCAGATATGAAACAGAAGAGATTCTGCAGTTGCTGGAGATAGAGAGATGCACAGACACACTGCTAGAGGAACTCTGCAGTTCAGGCAGCAACTAAGCAGAGGAGCACACAGTCTAGGCATGCTGAAGGGGCTCGGGTATAAACGTTGTCTATTTATTCCTCTCCACATTTGCGGCCTGAACTGTTGATTTCCTCCAGTACTTTGCAGAAATTAACCACCTTTTTTCAATCAAACATTTTCACAATGTTTCTGATCTTTCATTTGCAGCCACATCCTGCTGGTGTGATTCCTCTTCCTCCTACTCATCGTAAACTCCAGGCCTCATTTGTTTCTGGAGCCCCAAAGCGCTGACTCAGGCTGGCAACTCTGGTTTCTGACTCTTCTCCATCGAAGATTGACTTGCTAGTCTGCTGTCAGGCTTTAGAGGCACATTGCAACAACCCAGCTGTCTGAGGCACAGTCCTTTGAAATTAGTGAAGTGACCCAAACCGTTCAAAAGAGCAGGGAAGAAGTAGTTTAACCACCTTAGCCCGGAGCACTGAAGAACTTGAGAACCACAGTTTGGCCATCATCTTATTCAGCCTGGAGAAAAACATGCAAGTGTATAAGATGATGAGAGGCATTGGTCGTGTGGATAGTCAGAGGCTTTTCCCCAGGGCTGCAACGGCTAACACGAGGGAGCATAGGTTTAAGTTTAAGTTGCGTGGAAGTTGGTACAGAGATGATGACAGCACTAGTGTGGTGGGTTTTTTTTCTTACACAAAGTGCCTGCTGATATGGGATATATTGTTTATGGGAGCCGCCACACAAAAAAAAACAAGTATTGTCATGGAACCGGTGTTTGCAGAAACTTTCAATGGCACAGTAATTACCCATAAATCTGTGCGTTAAAAATTTCGCTTTCACTGAAGGACCGATTGAATGCGCAGGCGTCAGCGTTGTTCACTTACCCGGATATCACGCATGCGCGCAGTGCACAAACGGAAGGATCAGCATAAGGTAAGAGTGTTCGCCACGTGAAGTCTGCAACACCGATTTAGGGAAATTTCTCTGAGCTTCGGACACTGTGACCCGCAATCCCGGCACAGTCCTGCTCTCTTCCCTCTCTCTCAGCCCCGGGGAGATTCCGGCCGATGAGGGAATGGGAACCGATGGATCTCTCAGACAGAGCTGAGCTCCAGCTATCTAAGTGCAAGGATTAGGAACTTGGAGAACGGGAACAAAACCTTTTACAGCAGCAGTTGAGAAAATCACCTTTGTTCTACCTCCACTCATAAAAAAAGAGAAAATCTATGGAAAGGGCACAGTTTTAGGGTGCTTGGAAGCCGGTTGGAAGGAGATGTCAGGGGTGTTGTGTGCTTTATACGTACAGTGGGTTACTCATAACAAATAATATTCTAGAAGAGTTGACCTTCTATTTAACAGAAACAAAACCACGTTTTACGCTACCATGCTTTTCGATCATTTTTCATTACTGTGCATGCTCGGAACTCTGAAACATTACGTTCTGACACGTGATATCACTACTGCAATAATATTCTTTTCCATAGATGCTGCCAGGCCTGCTGAGTTCCTCCAGCATTTTGTGTGTGTGCCTTGTTCTACCACCTCTTGTTCTGGAATTTTCTACCGGTGAGAACATGCTTCAACCCATTCTCTCTGGTTACATAATGATATCAAACACCTTTGTCCTGGCCAACAAGTAGCTTTCAGATTACAAATGTGCCAGACTCCAATGAGACAGTCTACTGCCCTTCCCTTCATATTCATTGGGATTACCATCACTGAGTTCATCACCGTCAGTCCCCTGGGGGAGGGTTTAGGGGGAATATATATGTACAATACAGAAAGTGGAGTCCCCTGTGTGTATTGTGATGATGCAAAAGTTGCTGGAGAATTTGCAAGTGGGAAGAAGTCCAGTAATCTTTGGAAATGTGAGTTTTTAAATCATCATTTAGCAAACAAATCAGATATGGATAGTATGCAAAAGCTCTGACGAGAATATTGTTCATTACCAGCTACAGGCTTGCTACATAGGCTGTGTGACAGTGCAGATGAACTCGATCGAACTGAGAGGAGATCAAAGTTCTTACTGACAGTGATTTGCTAATTGTTGAATGAATACCTCAAAATGTAAAATTCAGTGCACACCATATTGTTGTCATTGGCTAAATATTGCACAGCACAAGGTTTTTGCACACATATTTCAAATCAGAGGGGACATTGGTGGGAAGGTGTGGAGACTGCAGTGTCCCTGATGCCCTCACCAACAAGATGTGCATCCAGCTGCAGCTTGTAACCCTGCACGTTAAGGAGCTGGAACTTGAAATGGATGAATTCCAGATCATCTGGCAGTCGGATGGGGTGATGGATATGAAATGAAGAGATGTGAGTTCCACCCAGGGTGCAGGACACCGGAAACTGGGTGAGAGTCAGGAAGGTGAATGAGGTTAAATAGCCATCGCCGAGTACTGTTGTGGCCATCCCCCACAAGAATAGGTGGATTACTTTAGAAACAGCAGTGGGGGGGATTACCTGATGGGGGAAAGTCAAAGGGGAGATGGGGGATTTGTTAGTTAGGAGAACAGAACTAGAAAGGGCCTAATATCCTAGTGGTAAGGCTTGCTAGTGCTCCCCTGTGGGGTGGGTAGTTAAACTAAAGTTGCAGGGAGGATTGCAGCCGGAATGACAGAACAGATAGTGGAGAGGTTGAATTGAATTGACTTTATTATGTACATCCTTCATACTCTTTTTCTACATGTATCTGGGAGTACAGTTAGACGAGAAGCTAGACTGGACTGCCAACACAGATGCCTTGTGCAGGAAGGCACAGAGTCGACTGTACTTCCTAAGAAGGTTGGCGTCATTCAATGTCTGTAGTGAGATGCTGAAGATGTTCTATAGGTCAGTTGTGGAGAGCGCCCTCTTCTTTGTGGTGGCGTGTTGGGGAGGAAGCATTAAGAAGAGGGACGCCTCACGTCATAATAAGCTGGTAAGGAAGGCGGGCTCTGTCGTGGGCAAAGTACTGGAGAGTTTAACATCGGTAGCTGAGCGAAGGGCGCTGAGTAGGCTACGGTCAATTATGGATAACTCTGAACATCCTCTACATAGCACCATCCAGCGACAGAGAAGCAGTTTCAGCGACAGGTTACTATCGATGCAATGCTCCTCAGACAGGATGAAGACGTCAATACTCCCCAATGCCATTAGGCTTTACAATTCTACTGCCAGGACTTAAGAACTTTTTAAAAGCTATTATTAATGCTTTTTGAGATAGTGATTTAGATGCATATCATATTTTTTACTGAGTTAAGTATTGTATGTAATTAGTTTTGCTACAACAAGTGTATGGGACATTGGAAAAAAGTTGAATTTCCCCATGGGGATGAATAAAGTATCTATCTATCTATCTAAAGAGTAGAGATCTTTAAGTTATGTCTCCATCTAAATGTGCAATTTCTAGCAATTTATAACAATATGTACAACAGGGCATTCAAGATAACAGAAATACAATTGTATCTGCATGAATGAATCAGTCTGATAGCCTGGTGGAAGAGGCTGTCCCGGATCCTGGTGTCCTGGCTTTTATGCTGCGGTACTGTTTCCCGGATGGCAGCTGCTGCAACAGTCTGTGGTTGGGGTGACTGACATCCCCAATGATCCTGCAGGTCCTTTTTACACAATAATGTAAATATCCTGGATAGTGGGAAGTTCACATATACAGATGGGCTGGACTGTCCACACCACTCTCTGCAGAGAACTGCAACTGGGGAAGTACAGTTCCCCTACCAGGCAGTGATGCAAACTCTCAGGATGTTCTCAAGTTGCCCCTGTAGAAAGTTCTTGGGATTTGGGGAACCATTCCAAACTTCTTCAACCGTCTGAGGTGAAAGAGGCGCTATTGTGCCTTTTTCACCAGACAGCCGGTATGTACAGACCTGGTGAGATCCTCGGTAAGGTGTATGCTGAGGAACTTAAAGCTGTTCACCCTCTGAACAGCAGATCCATTGATGTTAGAAGGGTTTATCCTGTATCCATTCTTTCTGTCGTCCACAACCTGCTCCTTTGTTTTTGTGACAATGTTGTTTTCTAGGTTGGGCATGGTGATATGAATGTGCTGAGCTGTATATATCACAATGCAAGAAGCATTGTAGGAAAGCCAGATTAACCCAGGGCATGGAATTATGATGTTATAGCCATTACAGGGACTTGTTTACACCCAACTATCTGAGGGATTTAGAGGAACAAATTTGTAGAGAGATCACAGACTATACCAAGAAACATGAAACTATGTCAAGAAACAAAGGTTGAGATTGTAAGCGATTTTAACTTCCCATATATTGACTGGGACTCCCATACTGTAAAAGGACTAGATGGGGTAAAGTTTGTCAAATGTGCCCTTAATCAGTACATAGAATTCCTGATGTGGAAGTGTGCAATAAGCTGTTAGGAAACGATCCAGGGCTAGTGACTGTAATTAGTGTATGGGAACACTTTGTATCCAGAGGTCATAATGCTATTAGATTCCAAGTAAATATGGAAAAAGAGAGGTCTGGAACACAGGTTGAGATTCTAAGTTGGAGAAAGGTCAATTTTGAAGGTATCAGAAAGGATTTCACAAGTGTGATTTGGGACAGAATTTTTTTTGGCAAAGGAGTACTTAGTCAGTGGGACGCCTTCAGAAGTGAAATTTTAAGGGTGTGGTGTTTGTGTGTGTCTGTCAAAATAAAAATTGAGATGCAAATGGGTCAGGGAACCTTTGTTTTCAAGAGGAATCGAGGTCCCATATATTTTGTTCCTCTAAATGCCTCAGGCTGTTGGGTGCAACCAAGATGCATTAATGGCTACAATATCATCATTCCATGCCCTGAGCATATCTGACCTTTTTTTTTAGTTGTCATCTGTTGGCTTCTAAAAGCTTGCCAATAGTTTTTGCTCTGTTGTTTGCCCTTTCTTTGGCTTTTATGTTGGGTTTGGCTTGTCATTTTGCCACAGTTGTGTCCTCCTGCCTTTCCAATGCTTCCACTACTTGGGGATGTATCCATCACTCAGCTCCCAAATTGCTCCAGAAACTCCAGCCATTGCTGCTCCATTGTCACTGCTGCCAGTATCCCTTCCAATCAAGTCTGGCCAGCTTCTCTGTCATTGAAACAGAAACATGCCATTTGGCCCATCTTCTCAATGCTGGAAAAACATTTAAGCTGTGGAATGCAATGACCTGCACCGGGACCATAGCACTCCATACACCTACCATCCAGATACCCATCCAAACTTCTCTTAAATTGTGAAATCGAGCTACCATACACCACTTGTGCTGGCATCTCATTCCACACCCTCATGGCCAATAATTTGTTCCCCATAAGTTTTCATGTCCCCACTTACCCATCACCTCTGGTTGTTGTCACACTTAAAATCAGTTGAAAAAGCCTGCTTGCATTTACCCATTTTAAACCGTTATATTTTGTGTACACAGAAACATAGAAAACCTACAACACAATACAGACCTTTTGGCTCAAATATATCCTTACCTTAGATCTACCTAGGCTTACCCCTAGCCCTCTAACTTTCTAAACTCCATGTATCCATCCAGGAGTCTCTTAAAGACCCTTTCATTTCCGCCTCCACCATGGCCACTGGCAGCCCATTCCATGAACTCACCACTCTCTGTGTGAGAAAAAAAACTATCTTCTATACCTCAAACAAATCGTCAAAGCAATGTATTATTTCCTTGTTTATGTTTAGAGCCTTTTTTAACGTGTATCAGATGATGAGGGGCATTGATTGTGTGGATAGCCAGAGGATTTTTCCCCAGGGCAGAAATGGCTAATATGGGGGGCATACAGTCTTTTAAGGTGCTTGGAAATAGATACCGAGGGGATGTCAGAGGTAAGTTTATTACACAGAGAGTGCTGGATGTGCGTAATGCACTGCCAGCAGCCGTGTTTGAGGCAGATACAATAGGGTCTTTTAACAGCCTCTTAGATAGGTACACAGAAAAATAGAGGGCTGTGTGCTGGGGAAGTTCCAGGCAGTTTCTAGAGTAGGTTACATGGTCGGCACAGGACTGTGGGCCAAAGTGCCTGTAACGTGCTGTAGATATCACTGTTATATGTTAAGGAGCAAAACAACTTTGGTTAACTTCGCATTATTCAGGCTCCGGTTCCCCCTGCAACTTTCGATTAACCCCTCTACCCCCACCTCCCACCATGCAGCTCTATCACCCCTTTGGCTTTCCTCTCCCAGATCAATAAAAAGGAGGTGCATACCAGGTGCAGGCAGATAGAAGCAAATGGGGTACTTATGAAATACAGGAAATTCAAGTAAACACTTATGAAAGAAATAAGAGAAGGCATGAGTTTGCCCCAGCAGACAAGGTGAAGGAGAATCTTCAGGGATTCTGCAGATATGTTAAGAGTGAAAAGATTGCAAGGGATGAAATTAATCCTTTGCAAGATCAGAATGGTAATCTATATGAGGAGACAACATAGATGGGGGAGATTTTTTTTTGCTTCCTATTTATGCAGTAGTTGGACACAGTCTGTAGAAGTGAGGCAATGCAGCATCAGATTCATGGACCCTGTACAGATTACAGAGGTGGAGGTGTTTTTACATTTGTGGGCTTGACAACAGTTGTGGAAAAGTTACTGGAATGTGTGTGCAGGAACCTGATATATAAGTATTTGGATAGATGTGGACTGATTAAGGATAGACAGCATGGCTTTGTGCATGGTAGGTCATGTCTAACCAATCTTAGAGAGTCTCTTGAGGAAGTTATCAGGAAAGTGGATGAAGGCAAGGCAGGAGGTGTTGTCTACATGGACTTTAGCAAGGCACTTGACAAAGTCTCATGTGGGAGGTTGGTCAAGAAGGTTCAGTCTCTCAGCATTCAAGATGAGACAGTAAATTGGATGAGACACTGTCTTCGGGAGAAGCCAGAGTGTGGTAGCAGATGGTTGCCTGTCTGACTGGAGGCCTGTGACTAGTGGTTGCCACAGGGATCAGTGCAGGATCTGTTGTTGTTTCTCATCTATATCAGTAATCTGGATGATAGTGTGGTTAACTGGATCAGCAAATTTGTGGGTGACACCAAGATTGGTGGTCTAGTGGATAGCGAGGAAGACTATCATGGCTTGCAGTGAGATCTGGACCAGCGGGAAAAATGGTTTGAGAAATGGAAGGTAGAACTTAAAGCAGAAACATGTGAGGGGTTGCAGTTTGGTAGGACCGACCAGGGTAGATCTTACACAGTGACTGGTCGGACATGGAGGAGTGTTGTAGAGTAAAGGAACCTGGGCATACAGGTCTATATTTCACTGAAAGTGGTGTCACAGTTCGATAGGGACGGAAAGAATGATTTTGACATATTGGACTTCTTGAACCAAAGTTCTGAGTACAGGAGATGGATGTTATGTTGACTTTGTACAAGACATTGTTGAGGCCTAATTTGGAGTATTGAGTGCAGTTTTGGTCAATAACCTACAGGAAAGATGTAAAGACGTTGAAAGAGTTCAGAGAAAATTCACAAGGATGTTGCCAGGTCTGGAGGACTTGGGTTATAAGGAAAGATTGAACAGGTCCGGACTTTATTCCTTGGAATGTAGGAGATTGAGGGGAGATTTGATTGTGATAGATCAGCATAGATAGTGTAGATGCAAGCTGACTTTCTCCACTGAGATGGGGGTGGGACTACAACCAGAGGCCATGGGTTAAGGGTGGAAGGTGAACATGAGGGGGAACTTCTTCACACAGACAGTCATCCGGGTGTGGAATGAGCAGCCAGCACAAGTGGTGCATGCAAGCTCGATTTCAACATTTACGAGGCTTGTATAGGTACCTGGATGATAGGGGTATGGGAGTAGGCAGTTTAAATAGATCACCACAAACCAGATGGCCCAAAGGGCCTTGTTGCTGTGTTGTAATTTTCTATAACTGTGACAAGAACCTGAAATAATACAAATATTTACTCTGTCCTTTTAACAGCTGTGTGGACCAACAATTCACATCAACAGGATTTTTTTATATGGCGTTAAAACTGTGGCACTTTAAGTTAATAAGACATAAAAGAAAATCCCAGCTGCACGTCAAGAAAGACAATTTGCATGAGACTGTTTCAGTTACTGTGGGGCCAGGCACCGATGCAGCTCAGGAGGAACAGGGAATAATACCAATGGAGAGAGTCAGACTGAGCCAGGTCACTGATTGGAGATGGCAGAAATGCCCCATTCTTATAGAGACAGGAAGAGCATCAGAGAATTGATGGTCATTCCGGATACCAGCACTCTGCCCAGTCAGGAGATGATTTCTCTCTCCAAGTTGGGTTGTACCTCACTGTAACAGTGTGATACCAGATCAAACCTTGGCAGCTCAAGTAATCTCATCTGAAATGTTGCCCTACACCCATTGATGAATTATGTAAATCTTTTACAGGTTAAAAATGAGAAGGAATCTGTCACCGGGAATCTCAAACGTGGCACACCAGTTTTTCTGTCTCTGTCTAGATATTTAAGAAGTGTGGCAAGGGATTCAATCAACCATCCTTACTATTCAGACTGTGGAGAGGGATTAGGTTAGTCATTTGACCAACTGGCACACCCGTCATTTTAGACAGGAGAAAGGCCGTTCACCTGCTCAGACAGTGGGAGTGAATTCACTCGGTTATCTCAATTGAAGGTAAATCAGTCAAATTCACACTGGGCAAGGCCATTCACCTGTTCTGTGTGTGAGAAAGGATTCAGTCAGTCTTCCCACCTGTGGACACACCAGTCAGAGGCTGGTCATCTGCTGAATTTGTGGGGAACGATTCACTCGGCCATCTGACATAATGGCTCACCTGCGAGTTCACACTGGGGAGAAGCCGTTCACCTGCTTGGACTGTGGGAAGATATTCACTTGCTCATCTAAATTAAAAGTACATCAGGGAGTTCACACTGGGGAGAGGCAGTTTACCTGCTCAGACTGTGGGAAGGGATTCACTCGGTCATCCGTCCTACTGGTATACAAATCAGTTCACACTGGGGAGAAGCCATTCACCTGCTCAGTCTGTGGGAAGAGATTCACTCAGTCACACTATCTGCAGAGACACCAGCAAGTTCACACTGGGGAGAATCGGTTCATCTGCTCAGACTGTGGGAAGGGATTCACTGAGTCATCCACTGTATTGGTACATCAGCATGTTCACACTGGGGAGAAGCTGTTCACCTGCTCAGACTGTGGGAAGGGATACACTCAGTCATCCCACCTACATAGACATCAGCGAGTTCACACTGGGGAGAAGCTGTTCCTCTGCTCAGACTGTGGGTAGGGATTCACTCAGTCATACAACCTACAGAGTCACTTGCGAGTTCACACTGGGGAGAAGCCATTCACCTGCTCAGTCTGTGGGAAGGGATTCACTCAGTCATCCAACCAACAATGTCATCAGCGAGTTCACACTGGGGAGAAGCCGTTCACCTGCTCAGAATGTGGGAAGCGATTCACTCGGTCATCCCACCTACTGGCACATCAGTCAGTTCACACTGGGGAGTTGCCATTGTTATGAATCCCGAGGTTTCGTTTGCCGTGGACTGTCATTTTAAGAGAGAGAGATTAAGAAGTCAAATCAGTTGGACTTGCAGCTTGTTTACATCACTCGCAGCTTGTTTAGTTTTAACCGAGGACACAGACACTCAGAGTCAGACGGAGATGAAGGAGGAAAAATGGAAGGATCGAAACCAGGGAACTAGTGGCCAAGGGTCACTGTTTGGAGCTTCCCTATGCCCACAAGGGTGGGTTAATTATCGATTCACCGTACATCGAATGTGTGTTTGTCACCTCGTCTGATCCATAGGAGTGAATCTGATTTGGGATATCCTGTGAAGACAACTGATGTGTTAACCCTTGCATGGCTGTGGTGAGGTAATTCACTTTAAGACAATACTCCTTGTGACAAGTCACTTTCGGTGATAATTTGTATGTGGATTTGGAATTACGATGGATAAAATCTACAGTGACTGTTCTCTCATTTTACCACCATGGAACCTGTGGAATTCAACATAATTACCTTCTCTCGACATTTAGCCTGGATTGCAAATATCTCTCTCTCATCACCTATTCCATGAATGAACTGAACTTTCTTATTTTACCATCTCCAGACTCTAAGCATTGTTTCCCTTAAACTCAATAGTTTTGGAGTTACATTTATACACATATATAGCTACCTGGCGCTGAGAAATGTATCGTCGTGTTTGGTGTTCTGTGCAATGAGTCCCGGCCGTACGTCCTGTACCCTAGGAGGGGTCCCGGCTCGGTGTTCCATGTCCCTGTCTGTCCGTAGGCTCTGGGTTCTCGTCATGTCCATGTGCCTCACCCAGCACAGGAGTACCTTTCCCAGCCTGGTGCTGGGATTCCCTCGTCCTGTTCTGGGGTCCCCTTGTCCAGGAGGCTCATGTCCAGACCTGTTGCCTCTCCTCGTCCAGTAGACACATCTCGCCCAGCCCAGCGGTACCTTGCCCAACCCAGTGCTGGAGTTCCCTTGCCCTGTCCATGAGTCTCTCGTCCCGTTATGTAAACTCGTCATGTCCTCGCCTGGTTGTGGACTTCGAGCCCGAGTCAAGACCCAGTTTCTGGGTCCTTGTCCAGTATCTGGCTCGGAGTCCAAACCCAGGCTTCTAGTTCTCAGTTCCATGTCCTGGTTCCCTATCCTAGTCATGTCTTCGCCCAGGCCCGGAATCCTTGTCTCCTCAGAGGCCGGTGTCATGTTCAGTGTCCTTTCTTCCCCAATTCCCTTGCTTCCTGCTCTCGCCTTGTCCTGTCCCTGGTAGTTCAGTGTCTCTGTCTTGCTTTTGGGTCCACTCCCAACGCCCCCTGCATGACAATAGAAGTAGGACAGTTGTTTCCATTGGAAGGTGAGACTGGAACTAGGGAATATTTTCTCAAGATTCAGGGGAGAAGATTTAGGATGGAGATGAGATGAAACTGTTTTTTCCCAGAGAGTGATGAATCTGTGGAATTCTCGTCCCAGGCAAGGAGAATTATTTCATTAAACGGGATGATAGAGGATCGGAAGTTTTAGAGTTTTTTTGAGTTGAGTTAAGAAATGACACCGGTAAAAGGACCCTAATGGTCGTCGTATACAGACCTCGAACAGCAGCCGGGAAATGGATTACAAATTATAGCAGGAGATAGAAAAGGCCTGTAAAAGGAGCGAATAATGATAATCGTTGAGGATTTTAACATGAACCTGGTTTGGGAAAGGCAGAGAGAGAGAGTTTGTAGATTATCTGAGGGATGGTTTTTGTTGAGCCCAATAGGGGACAGATTCTGTTTCGTGCTCTGTGAACTTGCCAACCTGTGATATCCAAGTTGCCGCTCACTTCTCACGTGGTCCGGACAAGGCAACTCTCTGTGAGCGGCCTGATCTGTCCACGGACCGTGACTCCCCCGTGGTGGGAAGACTGATTCAGATATGATCGCTAGGTGGAGGGAATTGAAATCGGTTTAATGTTGTCACATGTACTGAGATGCTGTGAAAATCCATTCTTGTGTACAGATCAAATCATTATCTAGAGCCATGAACCAGATCAAACAGAAGAAGGTCAAACAGTAACAATGCTGAATAAAGCGAAACAATTACAGATACACTGAACAACACGGAGACAAAAAAGGAGGAAAATCACAACGGAATGAACTGGGAGGTGAAGAGTCCGTATTATCGTACTCGGGATCATTTCAATAATATTTTACCAGCGGGGTGGAAGACCTGCCCGAGCCTGTAGTTATGTGTTTGCTGGTCTCTGTAGCTTTACCCGTGCTTTCCCGATCTTTTCCAGAAGGCAGTTCCTTGGTCAGCTCTCCTTTCTCTCCGCTCAGTGAGACACATTCACTGATCCAGTTTCGGTCTAATCCGGCCTCATTCATCGAGACAACCTGTAAAGTTTCGGCCCTCTTGAACCATCCGCGTTGGATAAAATCTGATTTTTAATTTAGCACCACACAGTAACGGAAAATCAAACAACTTTAGCTGGGATAGACAGATAAAGCTGGAAAATCTGTACCAACACCTGTTCCTTTACCCATCTCCAGCATTAGCCCTGTCGGGCGAGATTACAAATCCCGTGCAAATCTCGCGAAATGTATGTCCTTGGTGGCCTCTACGGCCAAGTTTACAAACGGAGAGCAACTGCACCCCACGTTGCGGATTGGCACTCGCATTTCCTCAACACTAACATCGATGTTTTATCAAACTTCCCTTAAAATTGTGATTGCAAGATGTTTCTGGAATCCTTGAATTTATCAGATCGATACCCGGGACAAGAGCTAATTTCCAGCATCGACCAGCGGACTGGGTGAACTGGGCCGTGCGCAGTCACTGTTAAACGGGAGAGGTTTCACGCTGGAGCGGAACAGTGCGGCTGGAACAGGCGACCAGTGGGACTTTGACGGCAGAACTGTGGCTCACAACGATGGCGCTGATCTGCACTAACAAACGTAGGTCGTTCCAATGGGGAAGAGAGGGGATAGAAACCGGGGAATGCAGGAAAATGATTGTCAGTGAGCCAGAGTGAGGGATCATGCGCGATGGTAAAGCTGGCGAGGAATGAGACGGACAGAGAGAACGCCGGGCTCCATTGGTGCAGAGTTTGCCTGCAATGAGTGGTGAAGTAGTTGGGTCAGGCAGGGAAACATCACGAATTCATGACATCCTCCCAGCAATGAGAGCCAGGGGATGCTTTATCGCGTCTTTCAGTTGCTCCCTGAACTTGGTCTGGGTGACGGCGTAAAGAGCTGTGTTTGTGCAGCAGCTCAGAAGCTGCAGCATCAAGCCCAGTCCTCGCAGAGATTCCGGAGGAAGCTTCACCGCAGAGATATCAGCCAGTCGGTTCCACAAAGAATAAACAGTGAACGGTCCCCACAGCAGGACGAAATTGCCAGAGATGATTAGTAGTAAAACGAGGGATTTCCTGCGGCTCTCCATCTCCGGGTCCCCGGCACCCTGTCCCTTGTCAGCACACCGGAGTCTCCTGCGCCCTCTGCTGGTGACTAAAACATACCGGACGGTCAATGCGTTCGTCAGGAGAACCAGCAGGAATGGGATTACAGGGGTGAGAAGGTAATGAAATAAGTCAATTGACATTCCGACAAATAAAGGCACATAATCTGCGGTAACTATACAAATAAATGGAGCAATCAGCATTGCAAAATATACCGAGAGCCGAAAATACCAGTAAATGTTCTTTAAGCAGCTGATCACCGTCACTGTCCCCAGAACCACAGCCGCAGTTTTCCCGGTGCAATATTTTGTTTTCAGCTTCTGGCAACAAATGGCCACAAACCGGTCAAAGGTAAAAGTGACGGTGAACCAGACCGAACAATCGGTGGCGGCGTAAAGCAGGACAGCGTGGATTTTACACACTGGTATATCAATAGCCCAGAGGAAAAGTTCCATTGGCGCGTAAGTATTCGGAATCTTGCTCAATATCAGGTCCAGGACAACGACCATAAGATCCGCCGCTGCCATGGCAACCAGGTAGCGAGTGACAACTCTGGAGAGACCGCACTTTCCTCTGGACAGGATTAAAATCGTCACCAGGTTCACTGCAAGAAGAGAAAAAAATAATATTCAAGTGACACACATCAGGAAGCATTTTCTCTTAAGAATTTGTCCGACTTCTGGTTAGTGTGTAGATTTGTGGCTGCTGCTTAGTCGACAGGGCAGTTGGCTGCGAGAATATTGCGGATTTGGATTATATTTCCAAATATTTGGATTTGGAAAATAAATTTGCATTGTAAACACAAGGTCTGGAAGCAACATGATTCGGCAGCTGATGTTCTCGAGGGAGAAGAAGCAACAGAAAAGAAGCAACGTTTCCAGAGGCAAAATATCAAAGCCCCGGTCATGTCATGGTGTGTGCAACGGCTGGACAGAGTTTACCGGTTAGATCACCGACCTGCGCAGTGCCGAGAGTCACAGGGAACAGCATCGCTGCAGAATTTGAAGCTATCAAAATGTCTTATCCGCAGTGTGCGACAGCAGCAATGATTTCAAATGGGCGATAAACATTAGAAAACAGTTAAATATTGTTGCATAGTTGAGCTTTGGAGAGAGACTTACCGGGAAGAGCAATGATAGCGAGGACGGGGAAGTAAATCACTTGAATGACTTTTAATGCCTGTGCGATTCGAAACTCTAAGGTTATCCATTCATAATTAGCGAAGATATAATGCGCAGCCCAGAAGACATTCTTCGGAATTTCTGCCACACTCCACGCTGCTGTTCCCGGACTCTGATCCATTCCGGAACCAGCAAACCTTCCTTCTGCAGCGTGCTCTCTCTGTCCCGCTGTGTGGATCGGCGAATCACTGTGAGTGCCGGAGCGGCTGTACAGTGAGAGCTCAGTGATTCAGGTGCTTATTAATAGGAGAGGGAAACTCCCTTGTGACGCTGAAACCCTCCGTGGAAATGACGATATCGGCATTTAATGAAATGACACATGCAGTTAACCCTTTTTGCGTAGCAGCTGACTAGCAGGTGTGGGGAGGTGTCAAATAATATCGATGTATGAAGTTATGAAATTATGTTCATAATTTATTTCTAAAATATTCAGTCGATTTCGCAAAAAAACAGTAAAATTCGAAGATAAAGTTAGAATAAAATGTGCAGATTCTATCATTAAGCTCATTTAAAGAAAAGCGGTATATGTTTCAAAAACTTACTTTTGAATATTGTGATTGAAAAGCAGGGTGGCATGAGTACATAGAACATAGAGCAGTACAGCACATTACAGGCCCTTCGGCTCACAATGTTGTGCCGACCCTAAAACCCTGCCTCTCAGATAACCCCCCCCCCCCACAAACTTAAATCCCTCCATCTACTTATCTAGTGTCTCTTAAACTTCACTAGTGTATCCGCTTCCACCACTGACTCAGGCAGTGCATTCCACGCACCAACCACTCTCTGAGTAAAAAAACCTTCCTAAAACATCCCCCTTGAACTTCCCTCCCCTGACCTTAAAGCCATGTCCTCTTGTGCTGAGCAGTGGTGCCCTGGGGAAGAGGCGGTGGCTGTTAACTCTGTCTATTCCTCTTAATATCTTGCACACCTCTATCATGTCTCCTCTCATCCTCCTTCTCTCCAAAGAGTAAAGACCTAGCTCCCTTAATCTCTGTTCATAATCCATACTCTCTAAACCAGGCAGCATTCTGGTAAATGTCCTCTGTATCCTTTCCAATGCTTGCACAACCTCCCTATAGTGAGGTGACCAGAACTGGACACAGTGCTCCAATGACCAGATCTGGACACAGTACTCCGTACACAGTATTTGGCTTAAAGTGAGAGAGAGTGAGAGCGAGAGAGGGAGAGAAGCGAGAGAGACGGGGGGAGGAGAGAGAGAGAGACTGACAGAGAGAGGGAGAGGAGAGTGAGAGGAGAGACTGAGAGAGAGACAGTCAGAGAGACAGACAGAGAGAGACTGACAGAGGGAGGGTGAGACAGACAGACAGAGGGAGAAGGTGGGAGAGAGAGGGGGGGGGGAGAGAGGAGAGCAATATTATTCTTTGCCCTCGGTCTTTCTGTTCCTTTTCAAGTGCTTCATGGACAATTTTCATATCATCATAATACAGTAGAATTGTCCATGAAACTTGTGGGGGCAGAGTTTCTGAATTACAAAAACTTTTTGGCATTGGGACAGTTTCACTCTTTTGACCTCAGTAGTCCGTGTCCAGTGGCACAAAACGACCTCTTTCTTGGTTCCAGTGAAGAACCGTGAGTTCATCTGTATCTTGACATGCCCTTCGCTCTCTCCGGAGCGTTGCAGTACCGAATGCAAGCAGATATTCTCAAGATCAAAATCACGTTTATTATCACCGGCATGTGCCGTGATATTTGTTAATTTAGCAGCAGCAGGTCAATGCAATACATAACAGAGCAAAAGTAGATAAATAAGTAAACTAAATACATTGGGTATGGAGTGAATTTTAAAAATCGTGCAAAACAGAAATGATATATGATAGAAATGTGAGATAGTAAGCGCGGGTTCAATGTCCATTTAGGAATCGGAATGCAGAGGGATAGAACCTGTTCCTGAATCGCTGAGTGTATGTCTTCAGGCTCCTGTACCTCCCCCCTGATGGTAGCAATGAGAAAGGGGTATGCCCTGGGTGATCGGGGTCCTGAATAATGGACGCTGACACCGCTCCAAGATGACGTCCTGGGAACTTTACAGACTAGTATCCAAGATGGAGCTGCCTAAATTTACGACACTCTGCAGCTTCTTTCGGTTCTTTACAGTAGCACCACACCGCACCCCCCACCCCACCGCACAACCCTCCAAACCAGACAGTGACACAGCCTGTCAGAATGCTCTCCCGTCTATAGAAGTTTTTGAGTTTATTTTGTTCACATATCAAATCCCTTCAAACTAAAAATGAGGTATAGTCTCCGACTTACCGTCTTTATAGCTGCATCGATATGTTGGGACCAGGTTAGGTCCTCAGATAAACAGACACCCAGGAACTTGAAACTGCTCCTTTCTGCACTTCTGATCCCCCTGTGAGGATCGGTATCTGATCCTTTGTCTTGCCGTTCCAATCAGCTCTTTCGTCTTACTGACGTTGAGTGCCAGGTTATTGCTGAGACACCACTTCACTAATTGGCATATCTCGTTCCTGTGTGCCCTCTCGTCTCCGTCTCGTATTCCACCAACAATGGTTGTATCATCAGTAAATTTATAGATGGTATATAGGCCATGTCCAGCCACACAGTCATGGGTGTACAGAGAGTAGAGCAGTGGGCTAAGCACACTGCCCTGAGGTGCACCAAAGTTGATCGTCAGCGTGGAGATATTTTCACGAATCCGCACAATTTTCGTCTTCCAGTTAGGAAGACGAGGATCCAATTGCAGACGGAGGCACAGAGGCTCAGGTTCTGTAACTTCTTAATCAGGACTGCGGAATGATGGTGTGAATGCTGAGCTATTGTCACCAAACAGCATCCTGCACAGGTGTTTGTATTGTCCAGGTGGCTAAAGCCGTATGAAGAGCCATTACGAATGCTTCTGACGTTGACCTGTTGTGGCGATAGGCAAATTGCAGTGGGTCTAGATGTTTGCTGAGGCAGGACTTCACTCCAGTTATGAACATCCTCTCAAAGCATTTCATCACTGTGGATGTGACTGCTACCGGGCGATAGTCATTAAGGCAGCTCACATTAATCTTCTTAGGCACTGGTATAATTGTGGCTTTATCTGAAGCAGTGGGAAATTCTGCCTGGAGCAGTGAGAGATTGAAAATGTCCTTGAATACCTCTACCATTTGGTTGACAGGTTTTCAGAGCCTTACCAGGAATTCCATCGAACCTTTCACCATGTGAGGGTTCACTCACTTTAAAGACAGCCTAACATCGGCCTCTGAGACGAAGATCACAGCGTCACAGCGTCCAGCAGGGATATTCACAGCTGTAGTTACATTCGCGCAGAGAAGGTGTTTGGTACATCTGGTAGTGAAGCATCGCTGCCATTCATGCCATTGGGTTTTGCTTTGTAGGAAGTAATGTCTTGCAGACCCTGCCGGAGTTGTCATACATCCGATGTCGCCTCCAACCTTGTTGGAAATTGTCGCTTCGCCCTCCACAAATCATACCTGTTTTTCTGGTACAGACCCTGGTCGGCAAATGTAAATGCCACAGATCTAGACTTCAGCAG
The DNA here is from genome assembly GCF_048418815.1 of Hemitrygon akajei. Taxonomy (NCBI): domain Eukaryota; kingdom Metazoa; phylum Chordata; class Chondrichthyes; order Myliobatiformes; family Dasyatidae; genus Hemitrygon; species Hemitrygon akajei. The sequence continues at coordinate 1,134,997 of NW_027331997.1, read as the reverse complement.
ACAACGTACCAACTGGTTCAGCCATGGCCTTTGGTTTGGGATTGTACAGTAATTCTTTGTAGGCACACTCTCATCCACACAGTTTTATTGAAGTCCGTAACAACTACATCATACTCATCCAGATTCGAAGATGAATCCCTGATACAGTCCAGTCCACCGATTCAAGGCAGTTCTGTAGTCGCTCCTGTGCTTCCCTTGTCCAAACCTTCTTGGTCCTCACTTCTCTTGCTGTAGTCTTCGGTCTCTGCCTATACTTGGGGGTAGAAGTACAGCCAGGTGATCGGACTTCCCGAAGTGAGGGCGTGGAATAGGACAGTAGGCATTCTTGGCGGTGGTGTAGCAATGGTCCAGAGTGTTGGTTCCTCTGGTACTGCAAGTGATATGTTGATGGTAATTGCTTAGTGATTTTTTCAGACTGCCCTGGTTGACAATTCCCAAACCACTGGTGAAGGCGTTAGGGGGCGCTGTTTCGTGCATGATGATGCCATTATTCCTTCCTTGTGCCACCGAAAGTACGGTTCACACCATTTACGATGGTGATTGATAAGTTCGTTGCCTAAGGTAGAGGGAGTCAATTTTAGAAAACCTAGCATATTTATTTTTCAACATAGTTCCCTCCTACACGTACGCACATAGTCCAGCGTGGTGGAGCATACGGATCCCTTTGTTGTATAAGTGGTCCACAGCAGGGGTGATTGATAAGTTCGTGGCCTACGGAAGAAGGGGATGAGTTATTCCCTTCAAACTTTCTGCATTTTCACCCAAAGAGTTGAACTGCACGTGCATGTAACAGAGCGTCTTGGACCTGCAGGTGGGCCACTGCAGGGATTATTAAGTTCGTGGCCTAAGCTAGAAGGAGATATACAGCTCTCGTTACATGCACGTGCAGGCCAACTCTTTGAGTAAAAATGCAGGAAGTTGGAAGTTAACAACTCATCTCCTTCAACCGTAGGCCACGAACTTATCAATCACCCCATGCTGTGGACACTTTCTGGAGGTCCAAGTCGCTGACTTATACAAAGAAGGGATCTGTATGCTCCACGACCACTGGACTAAGTGTGTAAATGTAGGAGGGGACAATGTTGAAAATTAAATGTGCTTTCTAAAATTAAATGTGTTTTCTAAAATTGACTCCTTTTACCTTAGGCCACGTACTTATCAATCACCCCTCATAGGTTATTGATTGAAACGTCTGTTTTCTCTCTAACAACCTGGAAACTAGTAAGATGATGGTCATTCGTCACAGACGAGTTCTCCACTGACACAGAAGCCGCTTGACCCGTCTCGTTCCCTCACAAGTGATCGAGTGCAACAGTCTGTCTTTCAGTATAAACTTCATTTCATTTCTCAAAGCGGTGCCGAAGGCACAAAGCACATTTAATCCAATCTTCATCGGTGGCACTTCGACAGTTCTGGGCAATAATTCATCAGTTATTATTATTATTATTATTATTATTATTATTATTATTATTATTATTATTATTATTATTATTATTATTATTATTATTATTATTATTATAATAATTATTATTATTATTATTAATAATAATAATAATAATAATAATAATAATAATAATAATAATAATAATAATTTTACTCGCCTACCTGTCTCTGAATTCCACAAGTATTCTCATCTCTACTCTACCCGTAATAACGTGTCGCTCGTCATGTTATTGTCGGACTCAGGCTCTAAAACAGGACGCAGATTGTATTTATAGTAATGTATGGCACCTTTTATGAGTTTCCCGTTTAAAGCAACATTTCGGTGAATGATGTTTGCCACGTGACTGTGTCCGTGTCAGTAACCAGATGAGAAGCTCCCGCACGGGAGGCTGGTCACGAAGGTTCAGTCGCTCGGCATTCACGATGAGGCAGTAAATGGGATCAGACATCGGTTTTGTAGTGGAAGCCAGAGAGTGGAGGGAGATTGTTGCATCTCTGACTGGCGGCCTGTGACTCCTACAGTGCCGCAGGGAGCCGTGCCGGGTACGTTTTTGTTTCTCGTCTATATCAACCATCTGAATGATAATGTGGTTTACTGGATGACAACCTGATTGGAGTTGTAGTGGACAGCGAGGAAGGCTGTAATGACTTACAGCGGGATCCGCACCAGCTGGGAAAATGAGCTGAAATGGCTGAAGGAATTTAACGCAGACAAATGCGAGGTGTTGCTCTTCGGTAGAACTAACCAGGGGAGGTTGAACGGTAGGGCACTGAGGAGTGCGGTAGAACAAAGGGAGCTGGGAATACAGGTCCATAATCTGTTCAAAGTGGCGTCGAAGGTAGATCGGGTCGTAAAGAAAGCTTTGGGCACATTGGCCTTCATGTATCAAAGAGTTAAGTACAGGAGATGGGACGTCACGCTGAAGCAGTGTGATACATTTTTGAGGAAATTTACGAGGATGTTGCCGGTTCTGGAGTTCATGCTCTTCCATTGGTTAACAGTGTCTACTGTCGTGATACTTCCTTCATTTTTCATCCTTGTGCTTTTATTTAATTTCAGTTTCGTGTACTTCTTATCAGAATAGTATATGTTCGTTGGTGTGGTGAATCATGTTTCCATTAATGAAAATATACACTTAGAAGTTTTTTCTGACTGTTGTGTAAAGTATTTATATCTTATTCTGTTCATCCTTCTTTCCTAGGTGGAGTTGATATAAATGGGTTCGAGTGTACATTGTGTTTTCCAAAATTCCTCATTTCCCTCCTTATTTTCCTTTGTAAGGTTTCCAGATCGGTTTCAGACCGGGATATTGTGTGATATATGTGTTATACACGTCAATATGTATTATTTTGTTTTTCTCGGCTCAAGCTGATAAAACCAGAGGTCCGGGCACACTCATTTGTCAATTGCTCAGAACTTTCAGACTATTCTAATGGTGGTCAGTATTGAGCTTTTCTGGAGATTTACTGACATACTGCTGTGTGAGGGTGGTGACGGGTGAGGAGGATGGGGGGATGGAGGAGGTGAGGCGTGTGGACAGAGGAGAGAAGATGGTGAGGGAGTTACACACACTCAGACAGGGGATTGGGAAGTTCCATTCTCTCTGACCCAAACACAGTAACCAAGGCAGCACCATGGGAGGGGTCTGAGGTTTCCCATTCTCGCTCTGTTCGCCAGTTCCCCCTGTTCCCGAGATGCGGTGAGGGTTTCTGCTGCTCTGAATGGAACCTTTCACGCGTCGCTGTTCCGTCCACATCTCGTCTCCGATTGACACTGATCCTGACATTCACTGTCTCTCTCTGTATCTCTCCCTTTCTCTCTCTTTAACTATCACCCTCTTTTTACTCTCTCTCTCTCTCTCTCTCTCTCTCTCTCTCTCTCTCTCTCACACACACACACACACACACACACACACACTCACACAGACACACACACATTCACTTGACTGCTCTGTGTGTGTCTCTCTCTCTATCTCTCACTCTCTCGGTTTTACTCATTGCTCTCTCGGACTTCCTCTCTCACTCTCTCCCTCGGGTTTGCTGGCAGTTTTTTTTTTCAGTCTTTCTCCCGTATTTGTCTCCCTGTCTCTTTTTTTCTACTGCCTTCAAATCTTTCTCTACAGCAATCTTTCTCTCTCTCCTCGCACTTCCCCCCGTGGGAGAGTCTGGGGTTTGGGATTGAGAGAAAAGGATTGCGGCTTCAGGGAGAAAGGAGGCGGGGGAGAGAGAATGTGTGTGTGTGTGTGTGTGTGTGTGTGAGAGAGAGAGAGAGAGAGAGAGAGAGAGAGACGGGAGAGAAAGAGCTCTGTGATGGAGTGTCTGGAGAGGGACTGAGAGTCTGAGGCAGACAGACGGGGGTGAGGAAGGAGTGGAGAAGAACCCTGGAGGAAGAAAAAACTGCCTAATTAACATCAGCAGATATATTTCATTGATTTTATTACGGTTATTATTTTATGTTGGTTCTTTGTGTATGCCTGCAAGAAAATGACATGTTCGTCACAGCTTTGTTGGCCCAAAGGCCTGTATTGTACTGGGTATTCTATGTTTCGATGCTCTATGTTTCTGAACTGAATCTCAGAGCAGTATGTGGGAATCTGGGAGAGAGAGAAAATCTGGGAGGGCGGAGAGAGAGCGACTGGGGAGGGAGGAGAGGGAGACAGGGAGAAAGGCCATTGAGGGAGACGGAGAGACCAAGTCGGGAGATAGACCAGGAGGAGAGGGAGAAAAATCGTAGATGAGAGAGCAGCTGTGGTGAGGGGGAGATTTGGGATGAGGCCGGGGATATAGAGACGGGACGAGGTGGCGTGGGGAAGAGTAGAGAGACTGGGGGCCTAGAGAGTAAACGAGAGTAGGAAGAGACGGGTGGGAGCAAGAAGGCAGGAGGGGTAGAGAAAGAGAGAGATGGGAACAGGCGGAGAAAGAAAAAAAGGGCGGTGAGTGGGTACAGAGAGGAGGATAGGGTGAGGGAGAGAGGTGGGGGAGAGATGAAGAGAGAAAAGGGAACAGAAGGGGGAAAGAGGTGAATGAGGGAGAGAGAGACTGAGGGAGTGGGGAATGGAAGATGGTAGGGTGATGATGGTTTTACTCATCTCGTCTCCTCTCCGCACCTTTTCTTTCTCCTCAATCTGATCCATGTCCTCTCACGCCCTGCCCGCCGAGAGTATACGGGTGATCCGCGCTAACCAGCCCGCTCCGACAGTGTTTGCATCCATCTTCTCCAGCAAGCCTGCGCCCACTCCTGCCTTTGACGGGCCTCGGTGACGACACGCTCTCCATTTTATAAGACAGTCTGAAAAATTCGGGCCGAGCGACCTGAGGAGGTGTGGAAAAAATTTCGAAGCGGGAATTTGGTGACGGTGGTGGTCGTGTGGTGTTACGCAAGCAACCTCTTCCCCTGGCCGCATTCCTTCTCATGGTCCCTCACCTCACTCTCAATTCCAGCTCTCTTGTTACGAGTCGCCCTCTCTCATCCTCGTCATCCCGTCACTCCTGTAAACTCCGCTCTCTGTTCCCTCGTTCTACCGTCTATCACCGCCCATCTCACCCTGACCGGCGGCCATTTTGTGATGGTTACCATTGACTACCGCTCTCCCAGCATCCTAGAATGATTCACACGCTTTTCCTCATCTTCCACTCACTTCCCTCCCTGTTTATTCAATCTCAACTCCTCATCCCTCCTTTCCTTTCCCTCGGTGCCCGCTCTCCCTACTCTCCATTTAACCGTCTGCCGACAGCCATTTTGTGACAGCGTGTGACCCTCCCTCCTACTTCCTCCACCACAAAGTGTGTCACTCCCTCACACTCTCCATCTTGTCACCCTCCTTCCCATGCCATCACTCTCAAACCCATCCACTACCTCTCCTCGTTTTTCTCTCCCACTACCTGGAGGTTGTGCACCTTATGCTGGCTGGCTGCCATACTGCGATGCCAATTTTTGCCTCTTCTCATCACCTTCTCTCTCTGTTACCCAGTGAGACACTCCCCTACTCACCCCGTCAGCCCTGACACCCTCCCCGCTCTGACCCCTTTTGCCCTTTCTCCAGCCATCCACCACACCCTGGGTGGTGAACATTTTCTGATGCGCAATTTCGCTTCCCCACCCAATCTCTTCCCTCCGTCGTTGAGTGAGTCGCTCCCCTCTCCCTCTGTTGTGACACTCGACTCAATGTCCCATCAGCCCTAAACGCATCTCTGGCTCCTCGCTCCCCCTTTTCCCCGTCCACGGCCCCCTTTCTTGCAGCTCGTCTTATTTGCGAAAGATATGTCACCACCCATACTTCCTCCACTATTGAAAATGTCACTCCCCCCACACTCCCCTTCCTGTTCCTCCCTACCCTGTCCAATCTGACCAATCCCTCCCGTCCCATTAAATCCTTTCCATTCCCATCCCATTATTTCCCTTTCCTCCACGTCCCATCACTCACGCTCCCTTCCTGTCGTTTCACTCCTCCTCACCCCGTCTTTATCTTCTCCATGTCGGCCACCAGTTTGTGACAGGAACTTCCGCCCCTCCCCTGTCCGTCCCCTATTGAGTCAGTGACTTCGCCACGCTCACCGTCTCCTCAGTCCACTCCTCGTCCCATCACTCCTCTTCCTCCCAAACCCCTCACCCCTCCTCCCCAAAACCCACATGTATATGTGTATGTGTGAATATCTGAGATATATACATTAGTTTATTCAATTGCAACATCATTAGAATTAAAACATATATAAAATACGCAAAGACGAAATAAAACACAAATTAAAATACTGTTATTACAATCAATAACACACTCGATCCCGGGATTGTATCGATGGGCACCGCATGTTCCTTCGCCATAGATTCTGAGTGTGACAGTGGCCATTGTAAGTCAGTGTCTCACTCCATCCCTGGCGGCCACATTAACCAAGGATTCGCCCATTTTAAATCAGCGCGTCCCTCCCTCTCTTGTGCTCACTTCTACCAAAGCCGTCACTCCCTCCCCTCTCTCTCACTGTTGTCTGTCCATCACACTCTCCCTGTCGGCCATTGTAACAAAGGAATCAGGGACTGTTTCAGGTCGGACCGCCACTCTCGCTGATTGTCAGTGTGTTACTCCCCTCCTGGCGTCCACTTTCTCTCAGTGCATCCCTCCCTCCAATCACTCTCGTCACTCTCTCTCTGGTGACAATTTTATATTCTGGCTTAAATCCAGAATCCTATTTTTTATCCGCTCATACCTCCCTCCCTGGTGATAATCTTCAGTGTGTCATCCCCACCCTGTCGGTCATTTTAACTCTGCCTGTCACTCCCACTCTCTTCTCAGTGTATCACTCCCTCCCTGTCGTCCATGAGAAACAAGGTAACCGCGGCCATCTTAATTCCGCCCATCGCCCCTCCCTGGCGCCCATTGTCACTCAGCCCATCACTTTCTCCCCGGAGACCATTTTCAGTCAACATTTCACTCCCTCCCTAGTGACCATTCTAAATCCTTCTGTCGTTCCCTCCCTATTCAATATTTTCAATCAGGAGCCCCTCGCAGGACAGACATTCTCGACCACCCTCCACTCAATTGCGCAGACTGTTTATCACAAATAATAAATATATTGCAAACAATAGAGACCGATCCGTCATCCTCATCTCCGGATCCTGGGCGTTATCACTCCAAGTGTCGTAGAGAGAGGAGGATTCAGACACCTGGAAACGTATACGGTAATATTCCCGGTGACGATACAGAGACCCGACACCGTGCTCGGTAAAACTCTTGGTACGGAGACAGAGATCGGGAACCGTGCCTGGCAAAATTCCCAGTTTGGGATATGGAGACTGGGAACTTATATAACTTCCTGTGTGTTATGTGGACATCGGGAACCGGGCGCAATTAATCACGGAAGCCATAAACCTCTCTCACACACACACCACCCTCCCACACCCGGCATCTTCAGGAAGGCGTGCGGAAGGTCCTTCAGTCCGATCGTATCCACCGTTTCCGCCAGGAGATGAGCATCGTCAGTGTTACAAAGCCGTCAACATCCACACAACCCTCGACTTTCCGTGTAACTAATAAACCATCGGCGTTCTCGTCAAATTTCGTAAACCCCGCTCCGAGTTCTGTCAGATACAAAATTCAGGCGTCCCCGCCAATTTCGAGGATCCCATTCGCGTTGGAAATGGGAGGGAGATGGTGAGAGTGAATGGGAATGGCCAGATCCCACTGGGAGATCGGTCGACTGGAGTGAATGGGAAGCGGTGCAGATGGTGGGGTAAATGGGAAGAGGCGGGGCCCATTTAGAGTTTGGACGATGCAAGCGAATGGGTAGGGGTGCGTCCCATTAGGAATGTGGATGGGTGGAGTGAATGGGAAGGTGTGGTGTCATTGGGAGTGCGGATCGTGGGAATGAATGGGAAAGATTGGCATTTGATTGGTATCGCGGTCCGTGGGAGAGGACGGGAACGGGTCGAGTTCCGCTTTGCAAAATTATCCTCAACTTCGATTTCATCCTGGGCTACTTTTCGACCCCTGAAATCAAATGTGATTGTTAACTGCTATGGTTATGATTCCGATCTGTACTCCCCTGCCCGTTTGTGCCCAATCCCACCCTCTCCTGGTCTGTGCACATTGCATCCTTCCCCGTCTCTGTGACAAATTCTAAGTATATTCATCGTATGCGGGGATCCAGAATGTGAGAGAGGATAGCGAGAGGAAGAATAAAGGACAGGTGGGGACTACACGGTTCCGGAATATTAAGTGTGTAGTAGAGGAAGGTGGGGAGGAACAAGTGATAAGGAGGACTCGTGTACAGAGGGATGGTCTGACGGAACATGGAGTTAAATGTGTTGAAAGAATAAGTAAATGTAGGAAGGACAACAAAATCCTAGGGGCGTATAGCCCGATGGGAGTTCGGGGAGCTGGGTTAAGCACAATAGGCAGCGATTCAAACAGAGAGAGGAGAAATGGGTTAAAAATTCTATATCTGAATGCACGAAGTGTCAGGAATAAGGCGGTGAGCTTGAAGCCCAGGTGCCAATGGGTAACTATGATGTGGTTGGGATAACGGAGACATGGCTGCAGGGAGATCAGACCTGGGAAATGAATGTACAAGGGTATACGTGCTATCGTGGGGACAGAAATGTGGGCAGAGGGGGTGGGGTGACCCTGTTGGTGAGGAATGAGATTCAGTCCTTTGCAAGGGGTGACATAGGGTCAGGAGAAGTAGAGTCTGTGTGGATAGAACTGAGGAACAGTAAGGGCAAAATGACCCAAATGGGTGTTGTCTACAGGCCACCAAACAGTAGCATGGATATTGGGTGCAAGTTGAATAGGGAGTTAACATTGGCATGTGGCAAAGGTAATGTCGCAGTAGTTATGGGGGATTTCAACATGCAGGTGAACTGGGAGAATCAGGTTGGTGCTGGACCACAGGATAGGGAGTTTGTAGAGTGCCTACGGGATGCATTCTTGGAACAGCTTGTACGAGAGCAGACCAGGGACAAGACTATTCTGGATTTAGTTTTATGCAATGAACAGGATTTGATAAGCGATCTCGCAGTAAAGGAGCCATTAGGATTAGGAGGAAATATGACAGAGCTAAGGTGAGTGGGAGGACAGATGATTGGGAAGTTTTTAAGGAACAACAGAACTTAACTAAAAAGACAATACGGGGAGAAAAAATGAGGTACGAACGCAAGCTAGCCAGGAATATAAAGGAAGATAGCAAAAGCTTTTTCAGGTATGTGAAGAGAAAGACGATAGTTAAGAACAATGTTGGGCCCTTGAAGAATGAATTGGGTGAAATTGTTATGGGAAACAGAGAAATGGCAGAAGAATTTAATGAGTACTTTAGATCTGTTTTCACTAAGGAAGACACAAGCAATCTCCCAGATGTATGGATGGGCCAAGGACATAGGGTAACAGAGGAAATGAAACATTGACATTCGGAAGGAAACGGTGATGAGAGGACTGATGGGACTGAAGGCTGACAAATCACCAGGTCCAGATGGTCTGCACCCTAGGGTACTAAAGGAGGTGGCCCTGGAAATTGCGGATGCATTGGTAATCATTTTCCAATGTTCCTTAGATTCAGGATCAGTTCCTGAGGATTGGAGAATGGCTAATGTTATCCCACTTTTTAAGAAAGGAGGGAGGGAGAAAACAGAGAACTATCGACCTGTCAGCCTGACATAGGTGGTGGGAAAGATGCTAGAGTCCATTATTAAGGATGAAATAGCGGCATATCTAGATAGCAGTGATAGGATTGGGCCGAGCCAGCATGGATTTACCAAGGGTAAATCATGCTTGACTAATCTGTTGGAGTTTTTCGAGGATGTAACCAGGAAGTTAGACGGGGGAGATCCAGTGGATGTAGTGTACCTCGATTTTCAGAAGGCATTTGATAAGGTCCCACATAGAAGATTGGTGGGTAAAATCAAAGCTCAGGGCATCGGGGGAAGGCATTGACATGGATAGAAAACTGGTTGGCAGATAGAAAGCAAAGGGTAGCGGTGAATGGGTGTTTCTCGGAATGGCAGGTGGTGACTAGTGGGGTGCCACAGGGCTCGGTATTGGGACCACAGCTGTTTACCATTTACGTTAACGATTTAGATGAAGGCATAGAAAATAACATCAGCAAATTTGCTGATGATACCAAGCTGGGTGGCAGTGTGACATGTGATGAGGATGTTAGGAGAATTCAGAGTGACTTGGATAGGCTGGGTGAGTGGGCAGCTACTTTGCAGATGGCGTTTAATGTGAATAAGTGTGAGGTTATCCACTTTGGGAGTAAGAACAGGAAGGCAGATTATTATCTGAACGGTGTAGAGTTGGGTAAGGGAGTAATACAAAGAGATCTCGGAGTTCTTTTTCAGCAGTCACTGAAGGTGAACGAGCAAGTGCAGCAGGCAGTGAAGAAGGCTAATGGAATGTTGGCCTTTATTACAAAGGGAATTGAGTACAAGAGCAAGGAAATCCTCTTGCATTTGTACAGTGCCCTGGTGAGACCACACCTGGAGTATTGTGTACAGTTTTGGTCTCCAGGGTTAAGGAAGGACATCCTGGCTGTAGAGGAAGTGCAGCGTAGATTCACGAAGTTAATTCCTGGGATGTCCAGACTGTCTTACGCAGAGAGGTTAGAGAGACTGGGCTTGTACACGTTGGAATTAAGGAGATTGAGAGGGGATCTGATTGAAACATATAAGATTATTAAGGGATTGAACAATATAGAGGCAGGAAATATGTTCCAGATGCTAGGAGAGTCCAGTACCAGAGGGCATGGTTTGAGAATAAGGGGTAGGTCATTTAGGACAGAGTTAAGGAAAAACTTCTTCTCCCAGAGTTGTGGGGGTCTGGAATGCACTACCTCGGAAGGTAGTGGAGGCCAATTCTCTGGATGCTTTCAAGAAGGAGCTAGATAGGTATCTTATGGATAGGGGAATCAAGGGATATGGGGACAAGGCAGGAACCGAGTATTGATAGGAATTGATCAGCCATGATCTCAAAATGGCGGTGCAGGCTCGAAGGGCCGAATGGTCTACTTCTGCACCTATTGTCTATTGTGTGTGTGTGTGTGTGTGTGTGTGTGTGTATGTGTGTGTGTGTGTGTGTGTGTGTGTGTGGTTCCCTGTGCTACAGTTTCAAGGTGAACACAATGAGAGTCTCCTCTGTAAACTGTTTCAGCTCGAGAACTGCAGAACTTTTTGTTGCCGTGTCTGACCCCAGAAGTGTGAGATGGGACGGTGTGGAGGGAGATTCACTCTGTGTCTGAACCCAGGAGTGTGTGATGGGACGGTGTGGAGGGAGAATCACTCTGTGTCTGACCCTGGGAGCCTGTGATGGAATGATGTGGCTCAACGCCGGTATGACTTCCTCCATCTCTATCGTACTCGGGACCCAAGTGAAATCACATCTGACATTAAGGACGATTTTAACTGTCTGCGGGGGCAGTTAGCCACGATGGGGGTAGGGTGGAGATGAGATCCTCAGCACCCAGACTCTGAGACGCTGCTGTACCAGTGTGAGGAGCTCAGACCCATTGTTATCGTTCATCGGGTGCGGGGAGCAGCAGTAACCCCAGGTCTCTGTTTCTCCTTCAATGTGACTCAAGTCCGACAGCAATTTCATCATGGCAAATGTAAATTAAACAATGTGTGAACTGCTGACGTGCTGGAATAAATAAGCGGCTCCCGACTCACTCACAGCCACACACAATAAACTGACTGGCGACAACGAGTGACCGGTTGAATAATCAGTCCCGTTTCTCACCGTCACTCTGCATCGGGGAACCGATGATTATAAATTCACACTTCAGGACCGTGTCCGAGATCGCTGCAGATCCAGGGTCACTGCCGAGGTACTTGTAAATTTAACATCATTATATTGGCCAGTCTGCCGAATTCACCTTCCTCAGCAAAGGGAGCAAATCGATTTGCATCCCAGATAATCTCACCCCGGGACGCCGCTGTCCCAGAAATAAACCCGCCGTCCACAGGATCTTTATGTCTGTGTATTTCCCCGGCGTGTCACGTGGGGAGTCCCGTACGCGGAAGCAGCGCTACTGGACATGAGGCGGAAATACGTCACTGCGGGAGCACAAAGAACGACACAGAGCGCGAGACAGGAGCCAGTTCCGTTAAAACTGTTTGGAATAACAACTGGAGCATGGTTATTAAAGGTAAGGGCTGGAGTTAAAGGGGAGGGCGGGAGTTAAAGTTGCGGGCGGGAGTTAAAGCGGAGAACGGGGAATCAGCCAAAATGTCATGATCCCGCGGGCTGGATGTTCACACGATCACTCTCAATCCGGGTCTGGGTTCCTGCAGAGATCTCAGTTCCTTTTTTCCGGTCCAACTAAACCGATTCCTGTCCAGCCTGAAACAGATGGAAGAATAAAGATGAAATAAACAGATTACACAACAGTGTCAGTATCAGGGACAGTGGTTCAACAATACTGACAGACAAATATCAGCAGAAAACCCGCGGATCTGCTGATATTTTATTACATTGAACATTAGCACAAACACTCACCAGATCCACTCCAGACTCGGGAGGGTCAGTATGAGGCGTTGGAGAGTGGGGGCAGATCGGTCTGTCAGCGAGTTTGATGTCAGGTCCAGCCACATAAGTGATCTGTTTGTACTGACAGCGGAGACGAAATCCTTCGCACCAGAATCTGTGAGACCGACCTCACTCAGCCTGGAGATGAGAGAGAGTGAGGGTGAAGGACACAGAGAGACAGGAGACGGTACAAATCCCCAGTGTTTATCAGTAACACAATTACTGATCACATTAATGTTCAGTGTCAGACACCCAGTACTGTAAACACAATCTCCCACAGTCTGGTACATACCACAGTTTCTGTATTTTACACTCCGGGTTCCTCAGAGCCGCAGCCACCAGTTTCGTTCCTGAATCTCCCAGTTCATTATTACTCAGGTTCAGCTCCGTCAGTAATGAGTTTGTACTGAGAGCGGAAGCGAGATCCTCGGCACCAGAATCTATGAGACCGACTTTCTCCAGCCTGGAGATGAGAGAGAGAGTGAGGGTGAAGGACACAGAGAGACAGGAGACGGTACAAATCCCCAGTGTTTATCAGTAACACAATTACTGATCACATTAATGTTCAGTGTCAGACACCCAGTGACTGTAAACACCATCTCCCACAGTCTGGTACTTACCACAGTTTCTGTATTTTACACTCCGGGTTCCTCAGAGCCGCAGACACCAGTTTCACTCCTGAATCTCCCAGTTTATTACCACTCAGGTTCAGCTCCGTCAGTGATGGGTTTGTACTGAGAGCGGAGGCGAGATCCTCGGCACCAGAATCTGTGAGACCAACATTGATCAGCCTGGAGATGAGAGAGGGTGAGGGTGAAGGACACAGAGAGACAGGAGACTGTACAAATCCCCAGTGTTTATCAGTAACACAATTACTGATCACAGTAATGTTCAGTGTCAGACACCCAGTAACTGTAAACACAATCTCCTACAGTCTGGTACTTACCCCAATTTCTGTATTTTACACTTCGGGTTCCTCAGAGCCGCAGACAACAGTTTCACTCCTGAATCTCCCAGTTTATTATCCCCAAGTCTAAACACAAACAGACCAATTTATGAATAAAGTGATTCAAACCGTGGGTCTGAGGAAATTTCTCTCACTCGGATATTTCAGGAAACATTAAACCCTTCAGTAAATCACTGATCGGAGTTCCCATCACTGTCAATGTCCCTCACTGACCAGCTCCAGGTGATTCACCGAATATCAGTAATTCAGTCTGTCGGTGTGACCCTGTAAACTCCACATATTCTGTCTCCACACATTCCCTGATGGCTAGACAAAATGTTCCTGATGTGAGAGGGTCGCAAGGGGTGGAAGTGGAGGAAGTCCCACAGTGGGAAAGATTTGTGAATGGAGAAATGTCGATGGGAAATGACACCACAGGAGGAAGGAGGATGGGGAAGAGGGATCCCACAGGAGGAAGGGAGATGGGGAAGAGAGATCCCACAGTAGGAAGGGGAATGGTGAAGAGTGTTGCCATATAAGGAAGGGGGATGTAGAAGAGGAGGGGAAATGATGATCTTAAAAGATAGATTGTACGGGATGCAGTAATAGATTGTATGGGAGGGGTGTTCTGAACCTAAGATCATAATCGAAACATGGAGTCTGGGTATCTGGTAGTGAGCAAAGTCACACAGGTGGACGGATGATTGCCACACATGGGGAAGGGCAGGGGAGGACAATCTCACAATGGTATTTATTTCCTTTTCCCTGGGACGGTCTGCTGACGGTCGACTGTCCCTCACCGGGAAGGGGGTGTGAATCTCTGACCCACCTGCTGCAGTCAGTGTCGGTCTGGGTGTCAGTAACAGTGAGAAAGAACATTGTCAATGGACGTGTCACAGGCAGCGAGAAACACGGCCATTCCTGTGATTTACTACCATTAAACCAATGGCCGTTGTTTACTGATCTGATGAAGTCTCCAACATCCCTTCACAAGGTACCACAGAACCCTCCCGTCCTTGGGGAATTACTGACTGATCCCCTTCATTTGTCAAAAATTTTCACAATCTGATTTACTGCAGTTTTACCCAAATTAATTTATATCGAAACAACACAGTGGAACAGATTCACAGTTCAGAGAGAGAGATAAATCAAGTTACCTCAACTCCTGGCACTTGTGCAGCCCGGGTCCCAGCCGCTGGATTCCTTCACACTGAATGTGGCAGCCCTGCAGGTCGAGGTGTTTTATTGTTTCACAGAATCCGATGACATGAGACAGGACCGCGCAGTCAATCGGGGTCAGTGTCATTCCACTGAATGAAAGTGTTTCTGCTGATCCCAGTGCGGCCTGAGCCAGTCCACGATTCTGAGACTCAAACAGGTAGTGCAATGTGTTCAGGAGGCTCCTTTTACCAGCTTCATTCCTCGTGTTTCCACTCTGGCGTTTAACCTCCTCCTTCACCCAGTCAATCACCCGGCAGGTCGTTTGATGAGGAAATGGACCCAGAAACTCCTCCAGGCCCCGAGCTGTCATTGGGGAGGAGAGACCAGCAACAAAACGGAGAAATACCTCAAACCGCCCATCTGTCGCGTTGTGGGCTTCACTGAGGAATTTCAGGACATCCCCGGGATGTGGATTCAGGAATTGTGCGACTGCAGCTACAAACTCTTGGATGGTCAGGTGTGGGAATGTGTACACCACACTCCGGGCAGAATCCTCTCTCTCCAAAAGCTCCATCAGGAACCCGGACAGGAACTGGGAAGGCTGCAGATTGAACTTGATCAAATCTCCATCTGTAAACACAATCTTCTTCTCGGACACCCCTCTGAAGGCCATCTGACCAACCCTGAGTAACACATCACGGGGGTTCTCAATCTCACGGCCGTGGTTTTTCAGGATGTTGTAAATGTAGTAGGAGTACAGTTGTGTGATGGTCTTGGGAACTCGCTGAGGGTCCCTGACTCTTTGTGTGAAGAAGGGGCCCAGTGTCAGAGCGAGGATCCAACAGTATGAGGGGTTGAAGCTCATGGTGTACAGGATCTCGTTCTCCTTCACGTGTTTGAAAACAGCTGCGGCCACCGTCTTATCTTCAAAATGACTGATGAAATATTCCTTCCGTTCCTTACAAACAAATCCCAGGATTTCAGCCCGGACACTGATCTCTGCCTTTTCCAATAAATGTAACGCAGTGGGACGGGTGGTCACCAGCACTGAACACCCTGGGAGCAGCTTGCCCTGGATTAAACTGTACGCAATGTCAGAAACTTCACACCACCACTCGGGATCTGGGCACTGGTGCTTAGGTTCTGTATCTCTCCGACTGTCAGCAAAATCGATTCTGTGCTTGAATTCATCCAAACCATCGAATATAAACAGCAATCCCTCTGGGTCCTTCCAGACCTCGCTCAAGAAATTCCTAAAGTAAGGATATTGATCCAGAATCAGTTCCTTCAGGTTTATTCTACAATTAATGGAGTTTAAATCCCGGAATTTGAAAGTGAAGACAAACTGGAACTGTTGGTATATTTTCCCCATGGCCCAGTCATAAACAATCTTTTGTACCATTGTTGTTTTCCCAATTCCTGGGACTCCGGCGACTGCTGCCGAACTCCTAGATTTGGATTTACTCCGGGAAAAGCTGCTCTGGAACAACTGATAAGTCCGAATTTTTTCCAGATTTCTGCGGAGATGTTTCTCTCTCAACTCCTCGTGGTCTCTGCCTCTTGCCAGCAGCTCATGTTCCACCAGTCTCCGATCTCGAACAGTAGAAATGACCGTGAGCTCAGCGTATCGATCAACCAGCTGGAAAACCTTCACCTTCTCCCTCATCAGGATCGTGTTCACTCTCAGTGTTTCATTTTGTGCCCGCAGAGTCTCCTTGTGTTTCTGTTGAACATCTTCAATGGGAACAATAATGTAGTCATAATGTTAAACAGCTCAACTGACAAAGAACCTTTAACTGCATTTCAACATTCAGTGTTTGAGATTACATGAATTAATTTCATACTTCCATGGACAAAGAAAAATTCTGTTCACAGACACCGGAATTGACAGAGATGAGAGCCCCAGAAAATGTCCAACCCTCATATTCTGACACAAGTTATTTGTGAAGGTGAACATTCCCCTGATATCCTATACCAATCCTGACTGCACTCCCGTTACAGCAACATTTTACTGTATTTAAAGCACTGTTTGCCTCATTAGCAGACGATGTTAATGTTAATCTGGTGGGGAAATACGGAGAGCAGGACACTGCATTTTGGCAAAGCTGCACACTGGGGAGTCACAGGTGTCCACTGCTCTTGCATCAAAACAGGAGCAGAATAGGCGGGAAATACTCAAGTCGGGCAGCATCTGGGGGGAAATCAGAGTGAAATTGCGGATCGATAACCCATCGGCTTGACAAGAAAGAAAATGGGTAGTTTTCAGTCTCAGCGATGGAGGATTGGAGGAAAGATGAAATCTCTGTTAATGGAAGAAATCACAAGCGTCTGCCTGAGTGATATACATCGTGTTTGTGGGAGAGGGTGGTGAAGTCTTGGCAACTGCTACTCATCAGTCTTGCTGTGGGGATGTGGGGCGCTGTCTTATGAGGCCTCCGTCTGTCAGAGTCGACCATGGATGTCCTGCCCCTGCAAGCCGTGACACTAGGATACGGAGAGGAAGCTTTTGCCGATGTACAATAGACAATAGACAAGCTCCCTCTCTCCATGCATTTGATGAACACAAAGGAACGGCAGAGACTGACCAGAGTTGTCGCAGGAGGTGCCAGTGTGCGTTGAACACCATTTAAGACTGTCCAGGGGCTTCAGCTCCAGAGTTTTCCCACTGGGTTTACACCCAAACTCTTTCCCATGAGGGGTGCAGTTGCAAGGCAGCGGAGTTTTGAGATCAGAGTTTTCCTGTTCCTGGGTGAGCTGCCAATCACTGCCGATGAGCCCCATCTGCCCAAAGCGATTGGTTGTAAGATTCCTGTAAACCGCCTTTGGCCCTTCTCCTGTTGGAAGAAACGCTTCCACCGCGCTTAGTGGCTAAACCACACGTGAAGTCCGGGAGCTGGACTTGAATGTCAGAGACTATTTTAGTCTCACGCCACTGGGAGCATTTAATAGGTCGTGGGAGCGTATCCCCGCTACCACCACCGGGTATGACAATCTTAAGCAACCAAGGGGCGCCGTATTATTGACAATGATAAATCGATAAACCTATGATAAATTGATGGTTTATTACCGTAACATGTACCGAAGTACAATGGAAAACTTTTCTGCATTCGATCCAAATAGATCATTACATCACATCGGTGTAATGAGGTCGTACAAGGAAAACGGAGCAGGATAGTTCAGGGAAACAGTGTTTCAGTTGCCGAGAAAATGCAGTGCAAACAGACAATAAGGTAAAAGGTCAAAGGATCATTGGGAGGTCAGGGTTCTGTTTTTAGAAATGTGCTCCCAAATTGTAGAATTCAACACCTAAATCTACAGTACTGTGCAGAAGTCTGAGGTGTATATTACGACTAACAACATTTTGTCTTTTTATTTTCTAGTTTGCACTTTATCACGTTGTGATAGATAGATAGATAGATAGATAGATAGATAGATAGATAGATAGATAGATAGATAGATAGATAGATAGATAGATAGATAGATAGATAGATAGATAGATAGATAGATAGATAGATAGATACTTTATTCATCCCCATGGGGAAATTCAACATTTTTTCCAATGTCCCATACACTTGTTGTAGCAAAAACTCATTACATACAATACTTAACTCAGTAATAATATGGTATGCATCTAAAATCACTAACTCAAAAAAGCATTATAATAGCTTTAAAAAAAAAAGTTCTTAAGTCCTGGCAGTTGAATTGTAAAGCCTAATGGCATTGGGGAGTATTGACCTCTTCATCCTGTCTGAGGAGCATTGCATCGATAGTAACCTGTCACTGAAACTGCTTCTCTGTCTCTGGATGGTGCTATGTAGAGGATGTTCAGGGTTTTCCATAATTGACCGTAGCCTACTCAGCGCCCTTCGCTCAGCTACCGATGTTAAACTCTCCAGCACTTTGCCCACGACAGAGCCCGCCCTCCTCACCAGCTTATTAAGACGTGAGGCTTCCTTCTTCTTAATGCTTCCTCCCCAACACGCCACCACAAAGAAGAGGGCGCTCTCAACAACTGACCTATAGAACATCTTCAGCATCTCACTGCAGACATCTCTCACTGCATCTCACTCAACACGTACAACACGCAAAAAGAGCTCAGCAGGTCGGGCAGCATCCGTGGAAATGGGCAGTCAACGTTTCGGGCCGAGACCCTTCGTCAGGACTGAAGAGGAAGGGGCAGGGACCCCATAAAGAAGGTGGGGGGAGGGTGGAAAGTAGAAGGCTGATAAGTGCATGGTGAAAAACCAATCAGAGGAAAGATCAAGGGGTGGGGGAGGGGAAGCAGGGAGTGGATAGGCAGGAGAGGTGAAGAAGGAATGTAAGGTAAAAGCACTATGTAGTAGAAGAAGGCAAAATAATGAGGGAGATGATAGGCCGGTAGAAGAGGAGGCAGAGTGAAACTGGGATGAGGGAAGGGAGAGGGACCGGAAGTTGTAGAAATCGATGTTCATGCCAAGGAGCTGAAGACTACCCAGTTGAGGTGTTGCTCCTCCAACCTGAGTTTGGCCTCAACATCCACTAGAGGAGGCCGTGTATGGACATATCCAAATGGGGTATGCTTTACAATAATATAAGAAAGGATATCAAAGTATTTGTTCTTTCCCAGATAATATATAAAGAGTAAAAAAAGGAAGAGTGTCGATATCGGACCGCTGAAAAATGATGTTGTAGATGTAGCAATGGGTGAAAAGGAAATGCCAGACAAACTCTGAGGAAGTCACTAGCAGAATTACAAAAGCTAAAGAACATCAGCGAACAGAATTGCGTGCAGTGCTATTACAAAGGAAAAGGGGCTTGGAAGATGAAACGTCTGAAGATAGAAAAGTCACCTGTACTGTGTCATACATTGTATCAGGGGCCTGTCTCTGGGTATGTGGGCATTCCCAGAGAGTGAGGACCTGGAGTGAAGGCTTCAGCAGAACCATCAGCTGGATTAGGCCTCATATGGAGCCAGTGATCATTAATGGAGAATGTGTGGAGCAGGTTAAGACCTACAAGTATCTGGGAGTACAGTTAGACGAGAAGCTAGACTGGACTGCCAACACAGATGCCTTGTGCAGGAAGGCACAGAGTCGACTGTACTTCCTTAGAAGGTTGGCGTCATTCAATGTCTGCAGTGAGATGCTGAAGATGTTCTATAGGTCAGTTGTTGAGAGCGCCCTCTTCTTTGTGGTGGCGTGTTGGGGAGGAAGCATTAAGAAGAAGGACGCCTCACGTCTTAATAAGCTGGTTAAGAAGGCGGGCTCTGTCGTGGGCAAAGTACTGGAGAGTTTAACATCGGTAGCTGAGCGAAGGGCGCTGAGTAGGCTACGGTCAATTATGGAAAACCCTGAACATCCTCTACATAGCACCATCCAGAGACAGAGAAGCAGTTTCAGTGACAGGTTACTATCGATGCAATGCTCCTCAGACAGGATGAAGAGGTCAATACTCCCCAATGCCATTAGGCTTTACAATTCAACTGCCAGGACTTAAGAACTTTTTTTTAAAGCTATTATTAATGCTTTTTGAGTTAGTGATTTAGATGCATATCATATTATTACTGAGTTAAGTATTGTATGTAATGAGTTTTTGCTACAACAAGTGTATGGGACATTGGAAAAAATGTTGAATTTCCCCATGGGGATGAATAAAGTATCTATCTATCTATCTATCTATCTATCTATCTATCTATCTATCTATTAATAGAAAAATACAATGTAGAATATTCGGGCTGGAAAGAGAGATTCAATCCAGAGATCAGCGAATGGCAAATGGCGAATTTTGATTCCCAGCATTTACAAGTCACAGACTAGCATTTGAAATGTAGTTTGAACTGTGCATTTCATCACTCACCTATCAGTTGAGTGGGTAACTCAGATAACCCTTGGGTGATGTTCATGTATTCGTGTGGATCAGGACCTGTTTAAATATGAAAAAGAAACATCCATTGAAATAGAACTAAATTAACTAAAATAACTAAGTTGTTTATTTCAATGTGCCTTTGTGTTCAATGCGTGTTTTTAACATACCGAGTTCCTGTATTTCCCCCAGTATTCTGTCCAGCTTCGGTAGCTCAGTCCTCCACATCAGAAAGGATTCCCACATCGCCCTCCGGGCCCGGGAGCCTTTGCCCATCACCAAACTGAGGAAGAGTCTGGAACTCTCTGCCCGGTTTCCCTTCTCTGTCAGTTCAGTGACTTTCTATAAAAGGAAAACAATGAATTTATTGTGGAGCAGACAGACAGACAGACATGGAGAATGTACAGGAAAATATCTGTTCATGACCCCAGTAGTTTCAGAACAGATGCAGTCACTGGGCTGCTGCCTCATCCTCCCTGGGTTCAGTCATTAACAGAGAAACAGCTACTGAAGGAAATTCTCAATCAATATTGTGAAATAATAAGTATTGACTGACTCCCTGCAGTATATTCAATGTGATTAATTTACTTGATCTGTTACTGTGCAGCATTATATCCGAAAGATGTGACAACAAGAACGGAAGAGACGGGAGAACGAGCGAGCACAAAAATGGATGGTGGGCATCACTGGATCGTGGCTGAAAGATCATATTTAGGTGCTCACATCCGAGGATAAATATATAATCGAAAGGAATAGACAGGTGGGTGAAAGGGATGGGTTGACTCCGTTCTCATAGAAAAATAAATGTCACTATAAAGAGGTGATAGTGGATTGGACGATGTAGATGTTAAGGAACTGCGTAGGAAAAATTACCCTGATGGAACAGTAACCAGGTTGTGGGCTACAAATTCCAGTGGGAGAGAGAAGAGGCATGTAAAGAGGTCAATGTTAAAATAAGCATGGGGAATTTCAATATGCAGGTAGCTTTGGAAAATCATGTTAGTGCTGAATCCCAAGTGAGGGAATTTATAGAATGCCTGTGAGGTGCCTTTTGAGAGAAGCCTATGTTTGAGCCCACTCTCGGAAAGGCGGATCTGGATTTGGTGTTGTGTATTGCACCAGATTTGATTGGGGAGCTTCAGGTAAATAAACCCTTAAGAGGAAGTGATCATAAAATAACAGAACTCACACTGCAGTTTGAGAGGGAGAAGGTAAAGTTAGATGTATCCGTATTACAGTGGAATAAAAGAATTACAGAGGAATGAGAGAGGAGCTGGGCAAAAATAAATTTGAAGAGGACACTAGCAGAGGCAACAGCAAAGCAGGAATAGATGAGGATTCTGGGAGCGATTCGGAAGGCGCAGGTATAGATGATCCCAAATATGAAAAATTATTCCAGAGGGAGGACGATCAACCATGGCTGACGAGGAAGTCAATGCAGCACAAAAGCAAAGGAGAGGGCACTGAATATAATAAAATATAGTTAAAGGCTAGAGAACTGGGAAGCTTTTAATAAGCATCAGAAAACAACTAAAAATTCGTAAGTGGAGAAAATATGATATATGAAGTTAGGCTCGCTAATAATGTGAAATACGGTAGCTCACCAAAAGGTTTGACTGATATATATGCTCATTTTGGACAACCTATTAATTTTTCGGGTCATAAGATATCAGATTTGTGCGTGGTAGTTCATGTCTAACCAACACAAAGTTTTTCCACGGAGTTACAGGAAAGTTGATAAATCGAAGGAAATAGGTGTGTCTATGCAGGACATTTGACAAGGTACCACACAGAAAGTTCAGTTGCTCAGCAATCAAGGTAAAATGGTAAACTGGATTTGACGATGGCTTTTTGGAAGAAGTCAGAGTGGTTATATACTGCTGATTCTCTGACTGGGAGTTTATAACTCGTGCTGTGCCACAGGGATCTGTGCTGGGTCCGTTGTTGTCTGCCATCTGCACCAACGATCTGGATGAGAATCTGGTTAACTGGATCAGCAAATTTGCGGATGACACTAAGAGTGGGGACGTGTAGTGGAGAGTGAGGAAGACGACCAAAGCTTGCAGTGGTGTCGAAACCAGCTGAGAAATGGACTGAAAAATGACCGATACAATTTATTGCAGACAAGTGCGACCCCTTAGAAGGGTCGATCTTATACAGTGACGGGTAGGGCACTGAGGAGTGTGGTAGAACAAAGTTATCTGGGAATACAGGTCGATAATTCATTAAAAGTGGCAGCAAAGATAGATAGATGGGAATGAAAGTATTTGGTACACTACCCTTCATAAATGAAAATACTGAGTACAAGAGGATGGATATGATGTTGAATGTGTATAAGACGTTGGTGAGGTCTAATTTTGAGTACTGCGTGCAGTTCCGGTCACCTAATCATAGGGCAGATGTAAAGAAGTTTGAAACAGTGCTGAGAAAATTTACAAGGATTTTGTCAGGACTTGAGGACCTGAGTTATAAAAAAAAATTGAACAGTTTAGGACATTCTGCCTTGGAACGCAGAAGACTGATGGCATATTTGATAGAGGTACACAAAATTATGAGGGTTTTGATGGGTAAATGCAAGCAGGCATTTTGCACTGCGGTAAAGAGGTACTACAACAAAATGTCTTCAGTAAAGGATGAAGGTGAAAAGTTCAAGAGGCAGATGAGGGGAAACAATTTCACTCAGAGGGCGGTGAGAGTGTGGAACGAGCTAGCAGCGCAAATGGTACAAGCGGTAAAGAGAAGTCTGGATAGATACATGAATGATAAGGGTGTAGAGCGCCATGGCCCAGTGCAGGTCAATGGTAATAGGCAGTTTCAGTACTCTGACATGGAATAGATGGTCCGAAGGGCCTGTTTCTATGCTGTACTTTTCTATGACAATGACAAGTCAGCCACTCATTGTTTGGGAACTCAGATGGAGACCAGACCAGCTGTGGTTAGCAGGTTTCCATCCCTCAAGTATGGCAGTGAAGCCAGTTGGCTCAGTTTACAATCTGACAGTTTCATATCCATCCTGGATTAATGAGCTGAGGTGAATTTGACCGACGGTTCTGATAAGATGCTAAATTAATTTCAGACTGAATGTCTGTTCAACAGTGCAGATATGCAGCCACTGCTCTTATATCACACTGATAAATTCTGCAGGTTTGAGAGGAATAGGTGACGCTGAACCTGTAGTTCCCAGTGCTCCCCACCTTAACAGCTGAAACCAGATCTGCTGGAGACAAGTCAGAGATCAGAGACTCCATTCCGATGTAGAACCCTTAGAACGTGCAGGAGATGAATACTGATCACTATTCCCTCTGATACCAGCAGTTCAGTGACAATACACTAAATACACTCACCTCATTTTCTTCCCTATTGAAATATCCCTCCTTTGTCAACATCCAACCGAGTCTTTCAACCTTTTCTTCAATCGCTTGTATGAGTCTGTCCCTGTAGAACTTTGTCAGCTGGTACAGTCGATACTCCTCCCCCTCTGCCAGGAGGTCAGAGATTGTAAACTCTGGCTCTATGAATATAAAAAGTGACTGTAGACACAAACTCAAATATCCCTAATCTCCACAGCTCTCACACCACTCAGCAAACCAATCATGTCTCGAAACTCAATATTCACCCGTCTTCAGCAAAAAACACGGATTTTGTACTAATTTCCAACACTGACATTACAACCTACCCAACACTGTTTTGGGCACTACATTACCCACTTCACTGGAAAACAGACCAACCCCCTTCCCACCCAATTCAGTTATTTCACTTTAGGATTGGCAATACCTGCTGACGCTGTCAATGATGCACGCTCCCCAGAGGTGCTCTCTCCATCTTGACGAATACATTTCCCTTAATTCATATCTCAGAAATACTCTCTTATCTGGACAGCAGTATTTCGCCCAATACACATCAAGGAAATTATCAGAGTAGGTAGTACATTTCCCACAGTGGGTTAACGCGTGCCTCACTAAACCACTTGACCCACACATCCCCCCTCTTCTCTGACCAACCCTCCAGCAAGGCATCACATTTTCCCTCCTTGTCACATTCTGTGAACACATCATGCTTATATTTCACTCACCTGCTCCTTGTTGGGGACTTGACAAATCCGTGTTTGATGAGCTTCCGAGCTGACAGGCAGTCGCCTCACTTGTGCTGGTACCAGGGTCCTGATCAGTGTCTCTGACGTCACTGTCTCTGGGCTGACAGACAGTCGCCTCACTTGTGCTGGTTTCAGGGTCCTGATCAGTGTCTCTGACGTCACTGTCTCTGGGCTGACAGGCAGTCGCCTCACTTGTGCCGGTTCCAGGGTCCTGATCAGTGTCTCTGACGTCACTGTCTCTGGGCTGACTTTGCTCCACCTCTGCTGCAGCCGGACCGCATTCCATTGGGACGTTGCTTTCAATCTGACCCTGCTTCGGTATCCCGCCTCCCGTGTCCTGATCAGCTTCTCTCGATGAGTTGCCTGGTAAAAACCTTTTGAGTACCTTCCGTACCCGATTTAATTTCCCACCTGAAAAAAAATGATGAATAGCAGATTTAGAATATTTTATATTCGATTCACAATGGGTGTCTGCAATAGAGCCGGGACTCAGGCTGACCAGATTTGTAGTGGGACTGTGCTGGTGAATGTGAACCACACTTCCTGCCAGGTGACTATCCCGATACGCCGGTGTCTGGACACATCTACTCCCTGAAAAAGAACTGGACAGACACACTAATACTGATCATCAACTACGCACTACCTGAACAGATAGGCCACCGTCGGTCTCGTGAGACCTTGGATTTGTGCCTTGGTGGTTTTTCCAGTGCGCAGGCCTGGGCAGGGTTGTATGGAATTCAGGCAGTTGCCCAAGCTGCAAGCCTTCCCGTCTCCACGCCACTGATGTTCTCCAAGGGAAGGGCACTAGGACCCATGCAGCTTGGCGTCGCAGTGCAATGTGTTGTTAAGTGCCTTTCTCAAGGACACAAACACGCTGCCTCAGCTGAGGCTCGAACCAGTGATCTTCAGGTTACTAGTTCGGTGCCTTTATCCACTAGCCCATGCACAGAACAGACTAATAACCAGAGGTTATGGAACGGCATCAGGTGATACCGGGAATTATCACTGGGATTATCTTCCACAAACATAAATCTCCCTGGATCACAAACTGTCCAGTCACCTGTGTCACTGACAGACAAGCCACTGGATTACTCAAGGTTCTCTGTTTCCTTTGTCACACACTATCTTTTCCCCTGGGTCACAGACTGACCATTGCCTCGAGAGGAACAACGTCCTGTCCTCTGGGTTACAGACCGACTATAACCTTGAAGCCCATTGTTACGTACCCCGTAACTGGGTGTCTAACCATCAAAGATAGAAGAATCCGTTGGAGTCTAGTGGTACTATTTTTGAACAGTGTTTATTAGTAAAATACACAAATCAATATCAATAATGCAAATTTATAGATAATACACATTAGTAATAATAAACCTAAAATGTGGGTATAATAATAATAATCAATAATAAACAAGCTCTAGGGGAAAATGAATTGTCATATGTGAATATAAAGTTCAGTTCAATTCATACGTGCTGAGGTAGATGTTGGTTGTTGTGTTGTAATCGTTGGAGAGAGAGAGAGAGCAGTAACAGCTACAAGCAGGCAAACCTTCCTTTACGTTCTTGATCCGTCGTTTAGTTGTGGCCATTCAGGTATGACCCCTCTGTCCTTCAGCTAGACCGTTCTTCTGTGGTGGACACGTCACTCTATAACACTGTGAGTTAAACTGACTGATACTTTGTTCGGTCTCCGATGCCCCACACCTTCCCGTGGGTTCCAACACTCAATCAGTGCTCAATAATGTGTCTCCAGGTGTGTCTGAGGGGTGTCTCCCCAGACCTCACTTTTATCCCCACTCACGGGGAATCAGTTGTCAATCAAGTTTGAATGGCTGTGTCCATCAAACCAGCCCACTCCGGCTGTCCACTGAGGAATTTTAATGAACAGAATGGTTTAAGATAAATAACCTTCTGAGAAGCCATGTCTTTCAGAAGTCATAATATGGTGAATCAACAAGTCTCCCTCTCCTCTCTTATCAGTAGCATAGCAACAGTAACGGTTTGTGATTCTCCCGGGGGGGGGCATGGGCAACTCTGGACCCTTCTGCCCAGCAGAGCTGTTCATCCTTCGTAACACGATGATGCCTGGTCCACTGGGTCCCATCCCGTCTCCTGGATGATGATCGTCATGGAACAGCTATACAAGTCATTGGCAAACGGAGAGACCTGCGTGCATTTCCAGTTGCTAAAAATAAAGTCTCTCCGAGAGAGCTGGGCGTGCATTTGCAGTTGTTAATCTATAGGATAGATGTGATTCAGCTGGAAACAGTGTCGAGGAGATCGACAAGTACGTTACTGGATGGGGCTGTTTGGTTTTTGTATTATATGGTTTAGCTGAGGCAGTTTCGCTTGGATCATGGGAGCTTGAAGGGTAACCTTAGACACGTACATAAAATAATTAGGGGCGCAGATAGGGTAAATGGTCATAGTCCTTTTCCCAGGGTAGGGGAATCTGAGACTCAAGGACAGAAATTTAAAATTATGTATAAAGTAATAAATGGACAGTTACCAGAAGGTATCCAAAGGTTGTTTAAAATGAGAAAAATCAACATGATTTGAGAGGTACATATATATTTCAAAAAACAAAGGATAAGAACAAATGTAAAAAAAACATTGTATTTCAGTCAGAGGGGTTAGAACAGTTGTAGAGAGAATTTAAAGACATGCACCACATTTGACAAGTTTAAAATATTATTTTAAAATAATTTAATGAACATATATAAAAACACATGATTTAAAATTAATGGGAGTAATTTAATTAAATGATACTCGGAATTGGATTTTTGTTAAAAGATTATGAATTGTTTTGAAGTGATGATTGGCGCCAAATATGTTTTTTGTATAAGGGGGTAGGCGTAATAAGCTGTAGCTTCAGCCGACACGCTTCCAATCAGTTTCAAAGAATATCTACGTTTTCTTGTTTTTTTTATCATTTTATTTTGTCTTATGAAATCATCGTTGAAAAGTAAAGATTTTTTTTGTTATGTTTGTACTGACCGAAATAAAACTTCATTCATTCATTCACTCAAAAGGGACTGAAAGGGTATTTTTTCATGGGGCAGGTGATCGGTATAAATTACATGCAGCCAGAGGAGTAATTTTAATACAAATAAAATTATAAAGTTGAGAAGATATGGGCAGGAAAAAGGATAGAAGAAGTCTGCGAGGGAAATTTGGAAATTTGGGAAAAGCTGCTGGGAAATCGGACGAGTTCAGAGGCATTTAGAATAGCATGAATTAGTTGGGATGAAGGACCCGTTTCCACACTGTAAACTCTGTTTTATTCCACCTGGAGACAGAGAGAGTTGGTCATTGGTTATACCGGGTCTCCCATCGGAGATACTGGGTATTTAAATTCAGGTAGCAGATCATCTCAAGAGGGAATTATTAAGAACTCACGTTCACTATTTGGCCACAGACCAGACATGGATTGGGGTATTAAAACAGAATCAGTATCCTGTTTATTATCATCGGCATGTGACGTGAAATTCGTTAACACAGCAGCAGTTGTTCAATGCAAAACATAATCTAGCAGGGGAAAATATTAATGAATAACATAAAATTATAATAATAAACAAGTAACCCAATTGCGTATATTGAATAGATTTTGAAAAGTAACGTGCAAAACCAGAAAACTATACATTAAAAAAAAGTAAGGTAATATCCAAAGATTCAAAATCCATTTAGGAATCAGATGGACGAATCTGCTCCTAAATCGAATCTGCTCCTAAATCGCTGAGTGTGCGCCTTCAGGCTTCTGTACCTGCTTTCTGATGGTAACAGTGAGAAAAGGGCATGCCCTGGATGCTGGAGGTTCTTAATTATTGACGCTGCCTTTCTGATGCACTGCTCCCTGAAGATGTCCTGGGTACTTTGCAGGCTAGTGTCTAAGATGGAGCTGACTAGATTTACAACCTTCTGAAGCTTCTGTCAGTCCTGTGCAGTAGCCCCTCCATACCAGGCAGTGATACACCAAAGCAGACCACAAGTTTATCTAAAATGAAGGGTCTCCCGATCCTCAGCCATTTCCAAGTCTGGCAATGTTCACGGCTCAGCTGCAGAAAACAGAGTTCAGAAAATACCCCTCATCTACTTTGCGCATCGAGGGGGGAGTTGATTTGATAGCTGTCCTGCCAAAACCTGAAATGTTGTATTGTCACACAGTCTCTGAAATCACGGAAATGCTCTTATCACCGGTCTATGAATTTTATAAATGAAAGTTGGAGATGTCTTTCACTTCTAAACAGGCCCTGATGTACGACAAACCCTGAACCTGGACTTTTACATAACAAACAACACCGCTGTCTCATTCCAGCTTGTGTTTCACTCTCAGCCTGCTGATTCAGGGTCTCTGGCTCCTTTCACTCAGGTGAAGCTTTGCCTGGTGAGCGGAGTCATTCGACCATTACTGGTGTCAGGTCCCTACGCTGGAACTGTTTGATTGATCGATTACACAAAGCCGCTTTACCAGTGGGATCAATGACTCTGCTAGATGAAACTTTTCTCTGCCCTGTTAGCGCCTGTGTAAGTTTCTTCATCTGAACTATTGTGCACCAACAGGGCAGAAGTTTAATTGTAAAGATCCCAGTAAACATACCTGTAGCCATGCTGAGTCTGACTGACGATTGTTGATCGCTGTTTTCTTGTTTACACTTTGGTCGCGGTGCAGGACAGCTCCACCTGCTGGTGATGCTCTGATTTACACAAAACAAGAGGAAATGAGTCAGAGAGAGTCGGATTACTTTGCAAATGTGACAGTATCGCCATCCTCTGCATCAGAGCAGCAGTTCGCTTAGGGACCAAATATCAACTCCCACACCATGTCTGTCCAGTGATATCTGGTGCATCCTACTGATAGAGTCACAGAGCAACAGAGCACAGGTACAGACCCTTCAGCCCATCGAGACAATGCTGACAACAGTGCCCAGAGAGATGGTTCTAATTTCCTGTGTTAGGCCCATTTCCATCCTGGCCTCTTCACATCCCAACTGCTTCTAGAATTATACAATTGTTCGTGACTCATCCACTTCCTCTGGCATGGCCCTCCACAGCCTCTGCACGAAACCGTTGCCGCTCGTGTTGGTTTTGCAATCTCCTCTGCCCATTTAGATCCCGTATAAGCTATGATAGTCTTCACCGTGAGTACCATCTACTAATTTCGTGTCATCTGTGAACTGACCGGTCAAGCCTTGTGAACTTGCATTCTAATCATTGCTATCAAATAACAAATATCAAATGTCCCAACTTCTAGCTTTCCAGTAAACCACTAATCACCCGCCTCCACACTGAGGAGAAACCTTCAACCACCACTCTTTGCTTGCTACCTTCAAGGGAACTTTTGAATCCATCTCTCTGTACCGCTTGGGACTTCATCTTCCAGATCAAGCTGTCATGAGGCACCTTGCCAAAGGTTTTACTGGAGTTCAATGTACAACATCCACTCCCCCACCCTCATTGATAATCATCTTGAAAACACTTAAAAATTATAGTTGAACACAACTTTCCATGCACAATTCCATGGTGACTCCTGATCAGTCTCTGTCGATCCAAATGTTGGTAGGTATTTGCGTGTGACTGGTCCATACCGTGGAAAATTATCTCCGGCACCTTCCCTTCCATTTTCTCCACTCACCATCAAAAAGCCAAAGTGACAACCCGTAGTAAGATTATGCTTCTCCAAATGCTCAAAATTTCTGTCCCCAAGTATCCGTTCCAAGGGTTTTCCCACCCCCGATGTAACACTCACTGGTCTATCATCCCCAGGATTAAACCCATTGGGTTCATTGAATTACGGAACAAAATTTGACAGCTTCCAATCATGTGTTAATATCCCTGTGGCCAGAGAGGATGCAATGATCATTGTCAATGCCCCGCAACCTCCCCCCCCCCCCAGTTCCTGTAGTAACGTGGTGTATATTGGTAGATTGAACAACAGCTCTTTCTTAACATTGCCATGCTGCTATGCTATCACCACAATTACTGTCATTTAATTGGTAACTCTGAAGCAAAGCATTCATTAAACACCTCACCTATCACCGCATCGTCCAGGCACGTTTCCACCTTTGTTCCTGAGTAGTCCTACCCTCAATCTATTCACCCTCCTCTTCTTCAGCCACATGCAGAACGCCTTGGGCTTTCCTTTATCCTACTTCCCAAGGTCTTCTCAAGTTCTGTTCGACCTGTGAGTCACTTCTTAAGCTCCTTCCAGGCTACCTTATAATTCTGTAGAGCCTTGCTTGAATGTTGCTTCCTAAATGTAAATAATGCTTCCTTTTGTCTCTTGCTTAAATGTTCTCATCTGTTGTGAAAAATGGTTCGTTTATATAAACATTCTTTAACTGTGTGTGGAAAAAATCTACCCCGACCGCATTCAAGTGTTCCTGAAACAATCTTCAAGTTCCATTGTACATTTCCCTTTGAAAATGTTTTCCAAATTTACACTCCCAAGTTGCTCCGAATACCATTTCAACTACCCATCCACTAATTAAATACTGCCTCGTATCGTCTGTTACTATCCTTGTCCATGACCATGATAAAAGTTGGGGTGTTGTGGTCACTATCTCAAGAAGGTCACGTATTATGACATCTGTCACCTGACCAGCATCATTGTCTCAAACTAGAAGCAGTATGGCAACACCTCCAGTTAGCCCATCCACATACTATGTCAAGAATCCTTCCTGAACACACAACGTATTATGCCCCATTGACACATTTTGGGAAAAGGAGGTGTGATCAACATCAGGAAAGTTGATGGCAACAATGATAACAACCTTGTTGCTCTTGCACCTTTCCCAAAACTTCCAAATTATCTGCTCTCACTATCCCTGTGGCTTTGGTGGAGGCCTATAGAATACTCCCCGAATGATAGACCCCTTCCCGTTTCTGGCTTTCATCTACATTGCTGTCCTCTCTTTAGGTAGCCGTGATTCTTAATACATATTGTATTGAATTAAACACATTTCCAACTGACTACATGATGCCCTGTCCACAACCGATCCTTCCACAGTCTCCCTGAACATTGCATCCGCCTTTATATCAACTCTTCTATCATCTGACCAAACACCATCCCGCAACGACTGAGTTTAAACTGACCCTGGCAGCTCCAGCAGTCCTGGCTGAAAGAACATTTGTTCACTTCAAGTACAGATATAACCCACACCTTTGGTATAGGGTTAAATGGGAACATAACTTCATTGTAAGAACTAATTCTGCTTAATCACAAATTCGTAGGTTCTGACAATTTATTAGTAGAAAATTATTTGATGACGACAGGGTATGTAAATGTAAATTATTGGTTGGCATTTGATAGTTAGGACTGAAAAGAAATGTGCTGCTGGGACATTTGGCTTCAAGAGCGTTTGCTCTTAGCAGAGGCTTGCACGACCATATACTCGAGGGCAGGTATATCATTACAGCTTGCAATGGCCAGTGGAATCAAAGAGATGTTGCTGTAGTTCATGTGTATTGCACCAGATTTGATTGGGGGTCTTAAGGTAAATGAGCCCTTAAGAGGCAGTGATCATAAAATAGAAGAACTCACACTGGAGTTTGAGAGGGAGAAGTTAAAGTTAGATGTATCCGTATTACAGTGAGGAGCCAGAGGTCGTGGTACATGTAGGTACTAATGACATAGGTAGGAAAAGGAAAGAGGTCCTGAAAGGAGAATATAGGGAGTTAGGAAGGCAATTGGGAAGAAGGACCGCAAAGGTAGTAATCTCGGGGTTACATCCTGTGCCACGCGGCAGTGAGAGTAGGAATGGAATGAGGTGGAGGATAAATGCGTGGCTGAGGGATTACAGCAGGGGCATGGATTCAAGTTTCTGGATCTTTGGGACCTCTTTAGGGGCAGGTGTGACATGTACAAAAAAGATGGTTTACACTTGAATCCTAGGGGGACCAATATCCTGGCGGGGAGATTTGCTAAGACTACTGGGGAGACCTTAAACTAGAATGGTTGGGGGGTGGGAATCAATTTGAAGAGACAAGGGAAGAGGAGGTTAATTCACAATTAGAGAAAGCTAGTTGACAGTGTGTGAGGGAGGATAGGCAGGTGACAGAGAAGGTGTAGGGGAGAAGGAAGAAATAGATAATAAAGTTGTTTGCACCATTACGGATAACCAGAGAGGAAGAGGTGGAGAGTTTCTTAAATGCAACTACTTTAATGCTAGGAGCGTTGTAAGAAAGGTGGATGAGCTTCGAGCATGGATTGATACCTGGAAATATGATGCTGTAGCTATTAGTGAAACATGGTTGAAGGAGGTTTGTGTTTGGCAACTAAATATTCCTGTATTTTGTTGCTTCCGGTGTGATAGAATCGGACGGGCAAGAGGGGGAGGTGTTGCATTGCATGTCCGAGAAAATATTACAGTGGTGCTTTGGCAGGATGGGAGGGCTTGTATAGGGAGACTATTTGGGTGGAATGAGGAAGGTATAGTAACACTTATAGAGGTGTATTATAGACCACCTAATGGGGAGCGAGAATTGGAGGAGCAAATTTGTAAGCAGATAGCAGATGTTTGAAGTAAGCACACGGTTGTGATTGTGGGACATATTGATTTTCCACACATTGACTGGGAAGCCCATTCTGTAAAAGGTCTCAATGATTTGGAGTTTGTAAAATGTGTGCAAGATAGTTTTTGCAGAAATACATTGAGGTACCGACTAGAGAAGGCGCAGTGTTGGATTTCCTGTTAGGGAATGAGATAGGCCAGATGACGGAGGTATGTGTTGGGGAGCACTTCGGGTCCAGTGATCACAATACCATTAGTTTCAATATAATTATGGAGAACGATAGGACTGGACCCAGGGTTGAGATTTTTGATTGGAGGAAGGCTAACTATAAGGAGATGCAAAAGGATTTAGAAAGAGTGGATTGGGACAAATTGTTTTATGGGAAGAATGTAATAGAGAAATGGAGGTCATTTAAATGTGAAATTTTGAAGGTACAGAATATTTATGCTCCTGTTAGGTTGAAAGGAAAGGTTAAAAGTTTGAAAGAGCTATGGTTTTCAAGGGATATGGGAAACTTGGTTCGGAAAAAAAGAGAGATCTGCAATAAATATAGGCAGCGTGGAGTAAATGAGATGCTCGAGGAATATAAATGATGTAAAAAGAATCTTAAGAAAGAAATTAGAAAAGCTAAAAGAAGATTTGAGGTTGCTTTGGCAAGTAAGGTGAAAATAAATCCAAAGGATTTCTACAGTTATATTAATAGCAAAAGTATAGTGAGGGATAAAATTGGTCCCCTTGAGAATCAGAGTGGACAGCCAAAAGAGATGGGGAGATTTTGAACAATTTGTTTTCATCAGTATTCACTAAGGAGAAGGATATTGAATTGCGTAACGTAAGGGAAACAAGTAGGGCAGTTATGGAATCTATGATGATTAAAGAGGAAGTACGGGAGCTTGTAAAGAATATAAAAGGGGAAAAGTCTCCGAGTCCTCATAGGTTATTCCGTAGGACCTTGATGGAAGTTAGTGCAGAAATAGCAGGCGCTCTGACAGAAATATTTCAAATGTCATTAGAAACGTGGATGGTGCCAGAGGATTGGTGTATTGCTCATGTTGTTCCATTGTTTAAAAAGCGTTCTAAGAGTAAACCTAGCAATTATGGGACTGTCAGTTTGACGTCAGTGGTGCTTAAATGAATGGAAATGATTCTTAGAGATGGTATATATAATTATCTGGATAGAGAGGATCTGATTAGGGGCAGTCAACTTGGATTTGTGTGTGGAAGGTCATGTTTGACAAATCTTATTGAATTTTATGGAGGTTACTAGGAAAGCTGACGAGGGTAAAGCAGTGGATGTTGTCTATATGGACTTCGGTAAGGCCTTTGACAAGTTTCCTCACGGAAGGTTAGTTAAGAGGTTCAATCGTTAGGTATTAATTTTAAAGTAGTAAAATGGATTCAACAGTGGCTGGATGGGAGATGCCAGAGAGTAGTGGTGGATAAATGTTTGTCAGTTGGACAGGAGGAAGAGTATAGGAAACTGATACAGGACTTTGTGATATGGTGCAACTCAAACTACCTGCGTCTCAATATCACCAAGACCAAGGAGATGGTGGTGGACTTTAGGAGATCAAGGCCTCATATGGAGCCAGTGATCATTAATGGAGAATGTGTGGAGCAGGTTAAGACCTACAAGTATCTGGGAGTACAGTTAGACGAGAAGCTAGACTGGACTGCCAATACAGATGCCTTGTGCAGGAAGGCACAGAGTCGACTGTACTTCCTTAGAAGGATGGCGTCATTCAATGTCTGTAGTGAGATGCTGAAGATGTTCTATAGGTCAGTTGTGGAGAGCGCCCTCTTCTTTGTGGTGGCGTGTTGGGGAGGCAGCATTAAGAAGAGGGACGCCTCACGTCTTAATAAGCTGGTAAGGAAGGCGGGCTCTGTCGTGGGCTAAATACTGGAGAGTATAACATCGGTAGCAGAGCGAAGGGCGCTGAGTAGGCTACCGTCAATCATGGAAAACCCTGAACATCCTCTACATAGCACCATCCAGAGACAGAGAAGCAGTTTCAGCGACAGGTTGCTATCGATGCAATGCTCCTCAGACAGGATGAAGAGATCAATACTCCCCAATGCCATTCGGCTTTACAATCCAATCGCCAGGAGTAAGATATGTTAAAGTGCCGGGGTTAGGACTCAATGTATTTAAGTAAACTACTTAAGAACTTTTTAAAAGCTATTATTAATGATTTTTGAGAGAGTGATTTAGATGCATATCATATTTTTACTGAGTTAAGTATTGTATGTAATTAGTTTTGCTACAATAAGTGTATGGGACATTGGAAAAAAATGTTGAATTTCCCCATGGGGATGAATAAAGTATCTATCTATCTATCTATCTATCTATCTATCTATCAGTTTGCAGGAGGGTGACTAGTGCTGTGCCTTAAGGATCTGCACGGGGTTCAAGGTTGTTTGTCATATACATTAATGATCTGGATGATGGGGTGGTAAATTAGATTAGTAGATATGCAGATGATCCTAAGATAGGTGGCGTTGTGGATAATGAAGGTTTTCAAAGCTTGCAGAGAGAGGTGCTACATTTTGCTAGGAATAATCAAAATAGGACATACATGGTAAATGGTAGGGCATTGAGGAATTCAGTAGAACAGAGAGATCTAGGAATAATGGTGCATAGTTCCCTAAAGGTGGAATCTCATGTGGATAGGGTGGTGAAGAAAGCTTTTGGTATGCTGGCCTTTATAAATCAGAGCATAAAGTATAGGAGTTGGGATGTAATGTTAAAAATGTACAAGGCATTGGTAAGGCCAAATTTGGAGTATTGTGTACAGTTCTGGTCACCGTATTATAGGAAAGATGTCAACAAATTAGAGAGAGTACTGAGATTTACTAGAATGTTACCTGGTTTCAGCACCTAAGTTACAGAGAAAGACCATAAGACCATGACAAAGGAGCAGAAGTCGGCCTTTCAGCCCATTGATTTTGCTCCGCCATTTCATCATGAGCTGATCCAATCTTCCCTTTAGTCCCATTCCCCCACCTTCGGACCATAATCTTTGATGCCCTGACTACTCAGTTACCTACTAATCTCTGCCTTAAGTACACCCAATGACTTGGCCTCCACTGCCGCCCGTGGCAACAAATTCCATAGATTCACCACACTCCGGCTATTTTTTTTTCGCATCTCTGTCCTGAATGGGCGCCCTGCAATCCTCAAATAATGTCCTCTCGTACTAGACTTCCCCACCATGGGAAACAACTTTGCCACACACACTTTGCCACATGCCTTTCAACATTCGAAATGTTTCTATGAGGTCTCCCGTCATTCTTCTAAACTCCAAAGAGTATCTCCCAAGAGCAGTTAAACGTTCCTCATATGGTAACTCTCTCATTCCTGGAATCATTCTAGTGAATCTTCTCTGAACCCTCTCCAATGTCAGCGCATCCTTTCTTAAATAAGGAGCTCAAAACTGCACACAGTTGAACAAAGGTTAAACAATTTAGGTCTTTATTCTTTGGAGCATAGAATGCTGAGGGGGGACTTGATAAAGATATTTAAAATTATGGGGGGGATAGAAAGAGTTGACGTGGATATGATTTTTCCATTGAGAGTAGGAGAGATTCAAACAAGTGGACATGAGTTGGGAGTTAAGGGGCAAAACTTTAGGGGTAACACAAGGGAGTACTTCTTTATTCAGAGAGTGGTAGCTGTGTGGTACGAGTTTCCAGTAGAAGTGGTAAAGGCAGATTCGATTTTGTCATAAAAAAAAATTGGATAGGTATACGGACAGGAAAAGAATGGAGGATTATGGGCTGAGTGCAGGTAGGTGGGACTAGGTAAGAGTAAGCGTTCGGCACGGACTAGAAGGGCCGAGATGGCCTGTTTCCATGTTGTAACTGTTATATGGTTATATGCTCACTATTCAAGGTAAAATGGTAAACTGGATTGGACAGTGGCTTTTTGGAAGGAGACAGAGAGTGGTTATAGACTGTTGAATCTCTGACTGGGAGTTTGTAACTCGTGCGGTGCCACAGGGATCGGTGCTGGGTCCATTGTTGTTTTTCATCTATATCAACAATCTGGATGAAAATGTGGTTAACTGGATCAGCAAATTTGCGGATGACACCAAGAGTGAGAACGTTCAGTGGGGAGTGAGGAAGACGATCAAAACTTGCAGTGGTGTCTAAACCAGCTGAGAAATGGGCTGAAAAATGACAGATGCAATTTAATGCAGACAAGTGTGACGTGTTGCACTTTGGAAGGGTGAATCTTACACAGTGACCAGTAGGGCACTGAGGAGTGTGGTAGAACAAATGATCTGGGAATACAGGTCGATAATTCATTAAAAGTGGCAGCAAAGATAGATAGATGGGAATGAAAGTATTTGGCACACTAGCCTTCATAAATGAAAATATTGAGTACTGGAGATTAGATGCGATGTTGAATGTGTATAAAACGTTAGTGAGGCTTAGTTTTCAGTATTTTGTGCAGATCTGATCATCTACTTAGAGGACAGATGTACAGAGGTTGGAAGAGTACAGAAAAAATTTACAAGCTTGTTGCCAGGACTGGAGGACATGAGGTATAAGAAAAGATTGAACAGGTTAGGGCTTTATGCCTTGGAACGCAAATAGAGGTACACTAAATTATGAGCTGTATAGATAGGTTAGGTGAGGGGAAACGTCGTCACTCTGCGGGTGGTGAGAATGTGGTACGAGCTAGCAGCGCAAGTGGTACAAGCGGTTAAGAGAAGTCTGGATAGATACATGAATGATAAGGGTATAGAGCGCCAGGGCCCGGTGCAGGTCAATGGGAATAGCCAGTTTCAGTAGTCCAGCATGAAATAGATGGGCCAAAGGGCCGGTTTCAGTGCTGTACTTTTCTATGACTATGACAAGTCAGCCAGTCATTGCTCGGGAACTCAGATGGCGACCAGACCAGCTGTGGTTGGTAGGCTTCCCTCCCTCAAGTACGGCAGCGAAGCCAGTTGGCTCAGTTTACAATCTGACAGTTTCATATTCATCCTGGATTAGTGAGCTGAGGTGAATATGACTGACCGTCCTCGTAATATGCAAAATTATTTTTCGACTGAAGCCTGTTCAACAGTGCAGATATGCAGCCACTACACTGATATCACACTGATAAATACAGCAGGTGTGAGAGGAAAAGGTGACGCTGAACCTGTAGTTCCCAGTGCTCCCCACCTTAACAGCTGAACCAGATCTGCTGGAGACAGGTCAGAGATCATAGACTCCATTGCCATGTAGAACATCTAGAACGTGCCGGAGTTTAATATTGATCACTATTCCCTCTGATACTAGCAGTTCAGTGAAAAAACACGAACTACACTCACCTCATTTTCTTCTCTATTGAAATGTCCCTCCTTTGTCAACACCCAATCGAGTCTTTCAAACTTTTCTTCAATCGCTTGTTTGAGTCTGTCCCTGCAGAACTTGGTCAGTTGGTACAGTCGATATTCCTCCCCCTCTTCCTGGAGGTCGGAGATTGTAAACTCTGTCTCCGGTAATATAAAAGGAGAATGTAGTCACATAGGTCAGTTGTTGAGAGCGCCCTCTTCTTTGTGGTGGCGTGTTGGGGAGGAAGCATTAAGAAGAAGGACGCCTCACGTCTTAATAAGCTGGTAAGGAAGGCGGGCTCTGTCGTGGGCAAAGTACTGGAGAGTTTAACATCGGTAGCTGAGCGAAGGGCGCTGAGTAGGCTACGGTCAATTATGGAAAACCCTGAACATCCTCTACATAGCACCATCCAGAGACAGAGAAGCAGTTTCAGCGACAGCTTACTATCGATGCAATGCTCCTCAGACAGGATGAAGAGGTCAATACTCCCCAATGCCATTAGGCTTTACAATTCAACTGCCAGGACTTAAGAACTTTTTTTTTAAAGCTATTATTAATGCTTTTTGAGTTAGTGATTTAGATGCATATCATATTATTACTGAGTTAAGTATTGTATGTAATGAGTTTTTGCTACAACAAGTGTATGGGACATTGGAAAAAATGTTGAATTTCCCCATGGGGATGAATAAAGTATCTATCTATCTATCTATCTATCTATCTATCTATCTATCTATCGCCTTTCTCCATCGCTCTCAGCCAACTCAACAAACCAGTCATGTCTTGAACCTCAGTGTTGACCTGCTTTCAGCTGAAACACGTAGTCTGCCGTAATCTCCAACACTGGCCTTAAAACTGACCCATCAATGCGCTGGCCATGTCGTTACCAGAAGGACCACATTGAATAGAAACCTGTCTCTCCCACTGTCCCACCCATTCAACAATTTCGGTTAAAGGTGGGCAATAAATGTAGGGACTAATGACAGTCACTTCCTAGAGATACTCTCTCCATGCTTGCGAATACATTTCCTTTCACTCATAACCTGGAAATACTCTTTTATCCAGATAGCAGCATTTCCTCCGATACACATCCTGGAAATTATCAGAACAAGTAGTACATTTCCTGTAGTGGGGTAACGTGTGCCTCACTACACCATATGGACCACAGCATTGCCTTTCCCCTCTTTAACCAACAGTCCTACAAGGAATCGCATTTACCCGCTTTCTGCCTCATTGAACACATCACCCTCATATTTCACTCACCTGTTCCTTGTTGGGGACTTGACAATTCCGTGTTCAATGGGCTTACGAGCTGAAAGGCGGTCGCCTCACTTGTGCCGGTTCCAGGGTCCTGATCGGAGTCTCTGACGTCACTGTGTCTGGGCTGACTTTGCTCCACTTCCGCTGCAGCCGGACCGCGTTTCGTTGTGACATTGCTCTCAAACCGACCGTGCTTTGGTGCCTTGCTTCCCGTGTCCCCATCATTTTCCCTCGATGATCCGCCTGGTAAAATCCTCTTGAGTACTTTCCGTGCCCGATTTAATTTCCCACCTGAAGTAAATGATGAATAACAGGTTCAGAGTGATTTATACTTGAACAAGGATTCACAATGGGTGGGTACAATAGAGCCGAGACTCCGGCTGACCAGATTTGGAGTGGGACTGTGCTGGTGAATGTGAACCACACTTCCTGCCGGGTGACCATCCCGATAAGCCGGTGTCTGGACACATTCACCCCAGAAAAAAAGAACTGGTCAGACACAGCAATACTGATCACCGAATACGATTTAGCTGAATACACTGAAAACCAGCGGTTATTAATGGAATGACATCAGGTGATACAGGGAATTATCACTGGGATTATTTTCCACGAACATAAATCTCCCTGGATCACAAACTCTCCAGTCACCTGTGTCACTCACAGACAATCCACCGGATTACTCATGGTCCGATCCTCTAGATCACTTTCTCCGTTTGCTTTGTCACACACTGTCTTATCCACTGGGTAACACACTTACCATTGCCTTGAGACGAACAATATCTAGTCCCCTGGGTTACAGACTGACCATAACCTTGAAGCCCATGATGCCTGGTCCCCTGGGTCCCATCCCGTCTCCTGGATGATGATCAGCATGAAACAACTGTACAAGTCATTGGCAAAGGGAGAGTCTTGAGTGCATTTCTAGTAGCTAAACGTAAAGTCTTGCTTTTGCAGTTGCTAATCTATAGGATGGATGTGATTCAGCTGGAAAGAATATTGAGGAGATTGACAAGTACGTTACTGGATGGGGCTGTTTGGTTTTTGAGTTATATGGTTCAGCTGAGACAGTTTGCCCTGGATTATAGGAGCTTGAATGGTAACCTTACATAGAAACATAAAATAATCAGGGGTGCAGTTAGGGTAGATAGTCATAGTCCTTTACCCAGGGTAGGGGAGTCTGAAACACGAGGGCAGAATTTAAAATTATTTATAAAGTGAAAAATGGACAGTTACCAGAAGGTATCCAAAGGTTGTTTAAAATGAGAGAAAGTCAACATGATTCGAGAAGAACGTGTATATTTCAAAAAACAATGGATAAGAACAAATGTAAAAAAAAATCATTGTTTTTCAGTCAGAGAGGCTAGAACATTTGTAGTGAGAATTTAAAGACATGCACCACATTTGACAAGTTAAAAAAATTATTTTAAAATAATTTAATGAACAGATATAAAAACACGTGATTTAAAATTAATGGGAGTAATGTAAATAAATGATACTCGGAATTGGATTTTTGTTTAAAGATCATGAATATTTTTGAAGTGATGATTGACGCCAAATATGTTTTTTGTATAAGGGGGGTAGGCGTAATAAGCTGTAGCTTCAGCCGACACCCTTTCAATCTGTTTCAAAGAATATCTACGTTTTCCTGTTTTTTTAATTATGTAATTTTGTCTTATGAAATCATCGTTGAAAATGATGTCTTTTGTTATGTTTGTACTGACCGAAATAAAATTTCATTCATTCATTCACTCAAAAGGGACCGAAGGGGCATTTTTTTTCAAGTGGTGGGTGACGGGCATAAATTACGTGCAACCAGCGGATGGTGTAACACTAATAGAATTACAAAGTTGAGAAGATGTGGGCAGGAAAAAGGATAGATGTCTGTGAGGGAAATTTGGGAAAAGCTGCTGGGAAAGCGGACAAGCTCAGAGACATTTAGAACAGCATGAAAGAGTTGGGATGAATGACCTGTTTCCAGTGTTATGATCCCAGCCCCCTCCTTTGTGAGAATCGCAAGAGCCCTAGTGAAGGGGGGGTGGGTCAATGACCCAAGAGAAGAGAAAGATACGTGCGGTGTCCCTCGTTTCAAGGCGAGGCAAAGGCTGGCGACTGTGGTCATTGTCTCTTGGAGACACCTTTGTGAATTGGAAACTGTACTACGTGTATACCCTCAGGGCAACGTGGGTGGAGAGACGGAGAGGGATTGAATCATCCCAACCTGATTGACGTCTGAGACCCCGTGAGTTCAGATAAAAGAGGGGTTGTAAAGACGGCCCCCCAGACGCACCAGAAGACACGCTAGAAATCCTGTGACAGCGTTTAATAGCGACAGCCGGTGGGGGGCTCGTGTGCGTCCTTTCCTTGCCTGGGATTGGCGACCTCACCACGGAAGAACGGCTTTAGCTACAGGAGAGGCCACAAGTGAACGGCCACCCCCCGACGAGACTCCGACGGATCGAACTCATAAAGGTTGGAAAAAAACCCGCCGGGTAACTGTTCCATTCTAGACCTATCTCTCTCTCTCTCTCTCTCTCCAACAAAGTGCACCACCGCGACACCCAAAAGAGACGGCAGCTGGTGGAACTGCAGTGACCTCGAAAGACTTTTATATTTACATCGGACAATATATACATTACCCCTAGACAACGATAGAGCTTATTTCTTATTGATTATTACTATACCTGCGCTTTAGATTGAGTATTGACGACGTATGTTATTTGAATGTTTGTATTAACCTTATTTTTGTGCCCCTTTATAAATAAAAACTTCTAAAAAAAATAGTGCCATCAGACTTCAACGGACCTCTCTATCTTCGCTGGTAAGTGATCCAGTTACGGGATACGTAACACAAGGCTGTAATCTCTGTTTTATTCCACCTGGATCACAGAGTTGAGCACAATCACAATGCATAGAGGAGACAGAGACAGATGGTCATTGGTTATGTAGAGTCTCCCATCAGAGATCCTGGGAATTTAAATTCAGGTCGCGGGTCATCTCAAGAGGGAAATATTGAGAACTCACGTTCACTATTTGGCCACAGATTAGACATGGATTGGTGTATTAAAACAGAATCAGAATCAGGTTTATGATCACCGACATGTGACGTGAAATTTGGTAACTTAGCAGCAGCAGTTCAATGCAATACATAATCTAGCAGGGAAAATATTAATGAATAACTAATAATAATAATAATAATAATAATAATAATAATAATAATAATAATAATAATAATAATACAAGTATACCAATTACGTATATTGAATAGATTTTTTAAAAAGTTCAAAAACAGAAAGACTGTACATTAAAAAATGGTAAGGTAATGTCCAAAGATTCAATATCTCTTTAGGAATCGGACGGCAGAGGGAACGAATCTGTTCTTGAATCGCTGAATGCCCTGGGTGCTGGAGGTTCTTAATAATGGACGCTGCCTTTCTGATGCACTGCTCCCTGAAGATGTCCTGGGTACTTTGCAGGCTACTGTCCAAGATGGAGCTGACTAGATTTACTACCTTCTGCAGCTTCTGTCGGTCCTGTGCAGCAGCGCCTCCATACCAGGCAGTGATACACCAAAGCAGACCACAAGTTTCTCCCGATCCTCAGCCATTTCCAAGGGTGGCAGTGTTCACAGCTCGGCTACAGAAAACAGAGCTCGGAAAATACCCCTCTTCTACTTTGTGCATCGACGGGGGAGTTGATAGCTGCCCTGCCAGAACCTGAAATGTTGTATTGTCACACAATCTCTGAAATCCCGGAAATGCTCTTATCACCCGTCTCTGAATTTTATAAATGAAATTTTCACTTCTAAACAGGCCCTGATGTGCAACAAACCCTGAACCTGGACTTTTACATAACAAACAACACCGCTGTCACATTCCTGTTAATGTTTCACTCTCAACCCGCTGATTCAGGGTCTCTGGCTCCTTTCACTCAGATGAAGCTTTACCTGGTGAGTGGAGTCATTCGACCATTACTGGTGTCAGGTCCCTGCGCTGGAACTGTTGGATTGATCGATTACACAAAGCCACTTTACCAGTGGGATCAGTGGCACTGCCTGATGAAACTTTTCTCTGCCCTGTTATTGTCTGTGTAAGTTACTTCATCTGAACTGTTGTGCACCAACAGGGCAGAAGTTTAATTATAAAGATCCCGGTGATCATACCTGTAGCCATTCCGATT
This sequence comes from Hemitrygon akajei, assembly GCF_048418815.1. Taxonomy (NCBI): domain Eukaryota; kingdom Metazoa; phylum Chordata; class Chondrichthyes; order Myliobatiformes; family Dasyatidae; genus Hemitrygon; species Hemitrygon akajei. The sequence goes on along the minus strand of NW_027331997.1, from coordinate 1,091,244 downwards.
CTGACTGATGATTGTTGACTGTCGTCGTCTTGTTTACAATTTGGTCGCGATGCAGGACAGCTTCACCTGCTGGTGATGCCCTGAATTACAAAAAAACAAGCAGGCAGTGAGTCAGAGAGAGTCGGAATACTTTGCAAATGTGACAGTATCGCCATCCTCTGTATTAGAGCAGCAGTTCCCTTAGGGACCAGATATCAACTGCCACACTATGTCTGTATGTCAGTCCAGTGATATCTGGCGCATCCTACTGATAGAGTCACAGAGCAACAGAGCACAGGTACAGACCCTTCAGCCCATCGAGACAATGCCAACCACAGTGCCCACAGAGATGGTTCTAATTTCCTGTGTTAGGCCCATTTCCCTCTTGGCCTCTTCATTTCATCTTCACATCCCAACTGCTACTGGAATTATACAATTCTTCCACTTCTTCTGGCAGGACCCTCCACATCATCACCAACCTCTGCATGAAACCGTTGCCGCTCGTGTTGGGTTTGCAATCTATTTACCACCCCTCTGCCCATTTAGATCCTCTATAAGCTACGATAATCTTCACCGTGAGTATCATCTACTAATTTTGTGTCATCCGCGAACTTACTGGTCAAGCTTTGTGCACTTGCATTCAAATAATTGTTATCAAATAACGAATATCAAATGTCTCAACTTGTAGCTTTGCGGTACAACACTAGTTACCCGCCTCCATTCTGAGGAGAAACCTTTCAACCACCACTCTATGCTGGCTACCTTCAAGGCACCTTTAGAATCCATCTAACTTACTCTCTCTGTACTGCATGGGACCTCCTCTTCCAGACCAAGCTGTCATGAGGCACCTTGCCAAAAGCTTTACTGGAGTTCAATATGCAACATCCACTCTACCAGTCTCATTGACAATCACAAACCTAAAAAGGTATTGTTGAACTCAACTTTCCATGCACCATGCCATGGTGACTCCTGATCAGTCTCTGTAGAGTCAAGTGGTGGTAGATATTCTGTGTGTGACTTTTCCATATTGTGGAAAATTATCTCCAGAACCTCCCCTTCCATTTTCTCCACTCACCATCAAAAAGCCAAAATGGCATCCCATGGTAAGATTATGCTTCTCCAAATGCTGTCTCGACGTATCCGTTCCAGGGGTTGGCCCACCCCCGACGTAACACTCACTGGTCTATAATCCCCAGGATTAAACCCATTGGGTTTATTGAATTACGGAACAACATTTGACAGCCTCCAATCATGTGTTACCATCCCTGTGGCCGGAGAGGATACAATTATCACCGTCAATGCCCTGAAAAAAAATCCCCCTCACTTCGTCTAGTACTGTAGTGTATATTGGTAGATTGAACAACATCTCTTTCTTAACATTGCCATGCTGCTATGCTATCGTCACACTCACTGTCATCTCATTGGTAACTCTGAAGCAAAGCATTCATTAAGCACTTCACCTGTCACAGCATCCTCCAGGCAAGTTTCCACCTTTGCTCCTGAGTAGTCCTACCCTCAATCTATTCACTCTCCTGTTCTTCACCCACATGTAGAAGGCCTTGGTCTTTCCTTCATCCTACTTCCCAAGGTCTTCTCAAGTTCTGCTCGACCTGTGAGTCACTTCTTAAGCTCCTTCCAGGCTACCTTATAATTCTCCAGAGCCTTGCTTGAATGTTGCTTCCTAAACCAAAATAATGCTTCTTTTTACCTCTTGCTTAAATGTTCTCATCTCTTGTGAACCACGGTTCGTTTACATAAACATTCTTTCCCTCTGCGTGGGAATAATTGTCTTTTTTTTGTGATATGATGCCAAGTCATCGTTCAGCCATGGTATAAGATACAAGTCAGAATTAGGTGATACAGTCATTCTAGTCTTCTCCATAATCAATCATGGAGGATTATTTTTCCAACACCGTATTCTTGCTTCCCTGCTAAAACACTCAACCTATTTAGCAATCCAGAACATGAATATTCCCAACGATTGCCTCCACCACCCTCTGTGGTAACAAATTCCACAGATCAACCAACATTTGGCTAAAGTAATTGCTCTTGTCTCAGTTTTAAAGTGAAGCTTCTTTATTCTGAGGCGGCACTCTCAGATCCCAGAATCTCCGTCTAATCAAGACACCCTCTCCATTCCCACTGCATCCAGACATGTTGTTGTTCAGTTCGTGTAAATCATCACCCCCGCCCTAACTTCACCCACTCCCCCCACCAACCCCCAATCACAATCCCTCTGAACTCCACTGAACACAGGCACAGGGCCATCAAATGTACCTCATGCATAATGCTTATCATTCCTCAGATTATTCTGTGAACCTTGTTAGCAACAACTGTACTGAATACATTTCCGGGTAAAATGGGACAATTGGTACCAGGATAATGTACTGGGAAAAGGTCTGGTTTCTTTACTGTTCTACCAACTCTCACAACACGAGTGCTGGTGTACTGGTCCATTGGCAGGAGATTTAAAATGTTCCAGGGTGAATGCAATAAAGAGAAACTGGAATCACTGGAAACGCTCAGCAGTATGGAACAGCTGTGGGGAGAGGAAAAATGTTCGCGATTCGGTTTCCTGACCATTCGTCAAAATGGTTTCAGCCATCATCCATTTTTTCTGTAGAAAATCATGGGTTGTTTTCTATGGAGCGGTAGGGACTGAGGGATGATCTGATAGAGGTTTATAAGATTATGAAAGACATAGATAGAGTAGACAGGGAGTATCCTCTCGTTGTTTAGAATTGTCTAATACCAGAGGACATGAAATGAAGGTTTGAGGGAGTAGATGCAATGGAAATGTGAGGGTAAGTTGTTTTACTCAGAGAGGTGTGAATGCCTGGAATGCTCTGTCTGTTATGGTGGTGGAAGCAAATACATTGGAGGCTTTTAAGGCACAGGGTGTGAGGAATATTGAGAGGATATGGACATTGTGTAGGTAGGAGTCATTAGTTTTGGGGGCGGGGGTTGATTTACTTTTCAGCTGGTTTGGCACACCATTGTGGCTGAAGGGCCTGTTCCTGTGATGTACTGTTCCATGTTCTGTTCTATCTTCAGCATCCTGAGTTTCCTTTTGACGCCCACCGGCAGATAGACAGGTAAGAGTGAGGGGGAATTTCCAAATGTGAATTGATTGCTGAAACCCCGGTCTATTTCTACTGGTGCAAACACAAAACAGTGTATTTAATCACAGCCTCTCCCTGTTAGGGATGGAATGGGAACTCATTCTCTGCTTTGCTTCTAAAGAGACTTCAGAGCCAAACAGAACTACTCGCTCAACATCTCATAAACCCGGACAACTTGATCCCCGGTTCATTTTATCTGGGTGAAAACAAGTGTGGTATCCCAGGATCCAACCTCAGAGGGTCACAGCCCACACCGAGAGCCTCGCACATCGTTTCCACATCTCACACTGAGAGATTCACGCTACCAAGATCCAGCCCCCGGAGACGTCTGCTTCATTGCGGAAGGAGGAACATCCAGCCGCTTCTGTAAAAGCACCAACGTAGACCGAAGCCCAAACACTGCCAGTTCCATACTCCTGGAGCCACCATTACTAGATTGTATCTCAAGCACCAACTCTCCCAGGACTCTTTGCTGCCGATAATATGCGGCAGTGCCTCAGCTAATCCCAGTTCAAAAACTTACAATCCCACACCAACCCGTGACAGAACTGGAGCCTGATGATCCTTTGTCTGGACGGGGAGCAGACAGAAAGAAAATGGACATTGGGTTGAAAAGGATGTGTTATACATTTCAGCTTGTCTCCAAAGTTGCATTGAGAAGATTTGTTCATTATTTTATTGGTGAGAGTTATCAAGCCCGGGTCAATTAGCCAGCACTTTCCCCGTCGTGTAAAAGGAACAAAATATTTAAATATAAACTTGAAAATATAGCACTGGAAACTGAGTACAGGATATTTCTTTGTCCTTTGGATGCACGAAACACTGACTGACTGCAAGATGTTTGACACACTGAACAGAATCGCATAAATGCAATCCCTACATTCATTAGTTGTTTCTTCATTCAAACGCAGACATCATACATCCCGGACAGGAAATGCTCAAAGCATCCTCGTAGCAACACTGGCTGCTGAGGCCCCTGTCTCTCCGCTGAGGGTCAGTAACCAGAGAGAGATAAACATGTTCAACTCTCCTTGCAGCTCTGGTGAGCTGTTGCCCTGGCGACGGAGGAAGTGGCTTGCAAAGATAACCGAAAAAGGAAATAACACTCAACGTGTCATGTTCTGAATTTTATTATGGCAAAGATGAAGTGAACATTCAGCCATTTTGTAACGGTGAAACTAAAATTCCAGCGTTTGTATTTACCCTGTCGAGGTGCTTTCAGCCAATCTCACGGTGGTTTCAGCTCTGCAGAACTTCCAGCAATGCCGACGCTGGTCCTAAATAAAAACACATTGTTGGACACGGCCCCTCTGCAACAAATGTCGATCATGTGTACAAGTTTTAATTTAGATTCATAGAGCCCTTAGAGCATAGACACAGGACTGTTAGCCCATCCAGTCCGTGCAATGTTCGGTGTGCTCCCATCCCCCTGCACACAGACCACAGCCCTCTATACCACTCTCACACATATACCGACCCAAACATCACTTACATACTACAATTGAACCTTCATCTCTCATTTGGCTGGGAGCTGTTTCAGCATTCGCACCGCCCTCAAGAGTGAATCAGTTCACCCTCAAATATCTCACAATACAAGCCAGCCACGAAAACTAACCACCCACTGCCCCCCAAAAGCTGAGCAGTCAATGTCTGTAACAGAAGACTTAATAAGGCCTCTGCAGAGGTGCTGGGCCAGAAAACATCGAGGCTGAGCTCGCTTACAGTGTGCACATCGGCATATTGATCTCTTCACGGCCATCGCCATCACTTCACTGTTCCAGGCTGCCGTTCTCAGCTGCCGCAGATTCTCATTCTCTCTCTCTCTCTCTCTCTCTCTCTCTCTCTCTCTCTCTCTCTCTCTCTCTCTCTCTCTCTCTCTCTCTCTCTCTCTCTCTCTCTCTCTCTCTCTCTCTCTCTCTCTCTCTCTCTCTCTCTCTCTCTCTCTCTCTCTCTCTCTCTCTCCCTCCCTCCCTCCCTCCCTCCCTCCCTCCCTCCCTCCCTCCCTCCCTACCCCCCACCCTCCCTCTATCCAAAATGTCTGGGCCCCCGAAACTGTTCAACAGATCTGTGCAATACCAGCTCCATCCGTCATCCGTACCAATTAGTTAGGTCTCAGCCCATTCCTACTCTGCTGTAATACATTCCATGCAGTCAGTGCTCACAGCAACCTTTCCTCCCACTACCTCTCTGTTGCAGTTGCTCCCAAGGCCACTAACTCTACGCTACAAAGCGGTGACCACAGAGCGATAAAAATGTGCAACACATTGCAACTGCCGAGGGCTGTTACCCTGGAAACGGAGGAAGTGGCTCACCGAAAATCATCGAGAAAGGAAATAACAAGCTCAATATAATATGCTCTGCGTTTCATTGTGACAAAAATTCGTACTGCAGACATTTTTTAACGATAAAACTAAAATTAGATGACAATGGCTGCGTTTACCCTGCCTCGTGCTGTATTCAATTAAACATCAATTAGCGAAACAAAAAATAACACAGTTCCTGGGAAACGCAGTGAGGTTAAAGTGCAGTCCAATACTTCAGAATGAGACAAATGTTAGAAGAAAGATGGTTGACATGTATATCATTGACGTGGTGAGATACAGGCTGGAAGGAGGTTGAACAAGATGATCAGAAAACCAGGTGGGAGAAGGAATCGAGAACAATCACTGATGGTCCTACAGCATTACACAGATACTGAATTAATAGTACATACTACTCTATGTATATGATCCTAAAATGTCAAAGCTATAACAAACAATAAGAACTTTCGCATATGCCCTTTGCCCCTGAACGCACCACAGAAAGCATCCCATCCAGATACTTGACAATTTGCTACGGCTATTGTTCTTCGTTTGATTGCAGGAAATAGCAGAGAACTGTGGACACCGCTGAGCACATCATAGAAACAAGCCTCCCTCCATGGGCTCTCTGTATACTTCCCGCTGCCTCAGCAAATCAGGAAACATAACCGATGAGTCTCAGAACCCTAGACATTCTCAATTCCTAACCACCCATCGGATCGAAGATTTAAAAAAAATAGAAAACATACCACCGGGCTCAAGGACGGCTTCCATCCTGCTGTTATAAGCAAACTGAATATTCTTTGGCATGAGAAAATCCGCAGATGCTGGAAATTCAAGCAAGACACACAAAATGCTGGTGGAACGCAGCAGGTCAGGCAGCATCTGTAGAAGTACAGTCGACGTTTCGGGCCGAGACCCTCAGCATGATAAGATGGACTCCTGACCTCACACTGCAACTCCATGTGACATTGCATCATATGTCTACCTGCAGTATACTGTCTCTGTGACCATAAAGCTTTGTTACACTCTGTTAATGTTGTACCTAATATACGAGGGGTGATTGATGAGTTCGTGGCCTAAGGCAGAAGAAGAAGAGTTTTTAATTTCAAACTTTCTGCATAATCTCTCAAAGAGTTGAACTGCATGTGCCTATAACGAGAGTTGTATAACTCATCTCCTTCTACTTTAATTGAACGTATCAATCACCCATTCTGTGGACACTTTCTGCAGGTCCAAGATCCGTATGCTACACAACCGCTGGACTAAGTGTGTAAATGTAGGAGGGGATTATGTTGAAAAATAAATGTGCTAGGTTTTCGGGAATTGACTCCTTCTACCTTAGGCCAGAAACTTATCAATCACCCCTCGTGCTGTTGTAACATATTGATCTGTGTGAATGGTATGTAAGACAAGAGTTTCACTGTACGTTGGTACATGACAATAATAAACAATTCCCCATTTTAATTGTGTGGAAAATTAGACAGTCTGACTTTCAGCTCCGGAACTTCGGGAGGGCGATTTCACCGAAGTGTACAAATTTCTGAGGAACAGACAAATGGAAAAGGCTTAATTCACGCATTAATAGGGTTATGTACCCGGAAGCATTCGCTGCGCTTCGGCGGGTCGTAACAGTGGAATGGAGCTGCCCACACAGAAAGAGGGGACGTCACAAATCTGGATCTCATTACCTAGTCTGAACTGCCGAAAGATAAAACTACTCATACGCATGGAGCAGCATGGAGCAAATGCGATTACTCCGTTTAACCTCCGGCTGCAAGAACACAACCGGCCGAATTTCCCTAGGTACAACTCAACGGATGATTGCAGTCCCGGCATCACCACATTACCCGTTCCTGGGACTAAAAAACAAGTGTTGAGCGGCGGCTCATCTCAGGCGGTACGCTGTGAAGGCCCTATAACCCGGATCGACCCTGGCAGGTTTTCTCCAGCAACCCGGGCCGACCCGCCAGTTCGGGTGAGTTAACGGGACTCAAACATGCCCGCTCGGAAGGGCCTCAAATACTCACCGATGGGAACTTGATGTATTTGCCTCGCAGACAGCGATCCTTCCCCCGTGTCCCCGCGACGATCCGCTTCAACACAGAACGGAAAGAAAACCAAGAATGAGCATGCGCAATTTGAGCCGCGCGTCTTCAGAGCCGGGCGGGGCTTTTGGAGGCGGAGCAAAGAGGTTGGACAGGAGAGCGTAGACCATAGACCATGGAGCTTAGAATTGTTCAAAAATGTTAACATAATAACAATAACAATTATATTCCCCATTTTAGTTTGGTGGAAATATTAGACAAACTTGTTTGCAGATTTGAATCCTCTAGAGGCTTAACTGAAGTGTACACATTTTCGAGACACACAGATAAATGGAAAGGCTTAATTCTCCCATAAATACGATTGTACATCGGGAAACATTAAACGCAGAGCAGCTCGTAGCAGTGAAATGAGTCAAAAAAATACCCAGCCACAATGAGAGGGCGTGACAGATTGGATCTCATTGTCTTGACAGAACGGAAGAAAGATTAAAATGTACAACCACGAGAAACAAACCCGCAGATGTTGCAGATCTGCGCTAAAATGGGAAAATTGAGCGGCAGGAAGTGACGGGCCGAAGGTTTCCCTCCTAAACTGGTGACTCTGCTCTTCGCCCCTCACACGCTGCATGACCTACCTGCCACATTCTCCACATTATTTCATATTTATACCAGATAGTTTTTAAAATTATTCCTCCATATCTTTCCGCTTTCTGCTCCCTTGGGTCAACGATTTATGGGTTTGGCCCCCATACCAGACCGCCATACAGTTTACACCCAGACCGGAAATGTGCAGGTTCTATTCAAATCAGTTCTATGTTTAGAAACACTAACTTCTATTCGCATTCCCCCGGCCTCACTGGAGAGTAAAAATGTAACATCGCCAAGAGAGAAACTGCAGGAGGTGGCCATTCACCCATCGAACGATCAACAAGATGGCGGCTGCGCTCCCATCTCAGCCACATGTGTCTGCCCGATCCTCATTTCCTCGATCCCTTCAGTCTCCACACATTCCGCTAAGATCTGTTTTCTGTGAGGATGATCATGAATCTTTACTGCTTTCTGTGGTGGGGATTTACAGACATTCACCACCCTCGGAGTGGAGACATTTCCCCTCATCTCAATTCCGAACAATACACACCATTTTCCATTGGTTCAACCGCTGCTGATGTTGTGCATTTCAATGTGTTCTCTTCTTCGTCCTCGGACCTCTAAATTAAAGGCTTATCGCGCTTGATATTTCTTCGCATGATGACCCGACCACTCCAGAGATCAGTCTGGTGAATCTTCATTGCCTTCCCTCTCACCTCTTTGTTATCCCTCTATGGAATGAAAACTTTCAAAATTCTTGAGGAACTCGGTAGGTCGGGTACCGTCAGCAGAAAAGAGTCGGCAGACGACATTTCGGACCGAGCCCCTTCTTCAGGACTGAGACGGAAGAGTGGAGATGCCTAAATTAAAAGGTAGTGGGAGCGCAAAGAGGCCTTCTGGAAGGGGGTGAGGGAAGCCAGGTGGGTGGGAAGCTGCTGGAGAAGAAAGAATCGTATAGGAGAGGAGAATGGAGAATAAGAGAAAGTGACGGAGGCGGGGGCCCAGGGGGAAGTAATAAGAGGTGAGAAGAAGTAATAGACCAGAGTGTGGAATAGGGAAAGGGGGAGAGGTGAAAATTTTGATCACCGGAAGGAGATATCAGTATTTCTCTTTTTGGGGTCATCTACTGTATCCGGGGTTCCCGGTGTGGCCTCCTGTATATCAGTGAACCCCGATGTAGACTGGAGAATGCTTCACCCGAAAAAGAGGGATCTCCCTGTAGACACCCGTTTTAATTCCACTTCCCGTTAAAATTCCGACATGTCAGTCCCTGGCCTCCTCTACTGTAGTGATAAGGGCACACTCAGGTTCGAGGAGCAACACCTTGTATTCCTTTGGGTAGCTTTCAAGCCGTCGCCATGAACATCGATTTCTCGAATATCCGGTAACTGCCCCCCCCCCCTCACTCACCATTCCCCATTATCTACCCATAACTTCCCTCTGGTGCTCCTCCCCCGTCGTTTTTATCCATGGTTTCTACCCTCTCATATCAGCTTGGCCCTCCCCCAGCCCTTTATCTCTTTCACCAATCGGCTTTACAGATCTTTACTTCACCAATCGCCTGCGTCCTTGTACTACTTACTCCACTCCCCCACCTTTCTTTAAAAATTCTGCCTTCTCTCCTTCGATTACAGTCCTGAAGAATGGCCTCGGCCTGAAACGTCAACGGTTGACTTTTGCCCAGAGATGCCGCCTGACCTGCTGAGTTTCTCCAACACGCTGTGTGTGTGTTGCTTTCCGAAAAGTTGGTAATCACAAATCCAATTAAACTAATCCTTTTTGCCGACACAACGTCCATATCCTTCCATTTTCCTCACATCAATATGCCCATGTAAATGGCTGTTAAAGGCCACTAATGTATCTGCATCTGCCAATACCCGTCAGCACATCCCAGCGACCCACTACTCTCTGTGTAAAAGAACTTGCCTCTCCCATCTCTTCTAAAATAACCCCCATCTCAACAAAAATTTCAAATCTAGGAATAGATATTGTCTCTGTACTCTCGTAATCCTACAATCCTTCTGGAAGTCTCACACCGGCCTGCACGGCTCCAGAGAAAAGAACCCAAGTTTGTCCAACCTCTCGTTATAACACATGCCCCGGTATCCAGGCAATATCCTGGTCAACTTCATCTGCACCCTATCTTAAGCCTTGACATCCTTCCTAGAATGAGGCGACTAGAAATGCATGAAATAATCCAATTGTGGCCGAATTTGTGTTTTATAAAGCTGCAACAGAATTTCCTGACGTATCAACTCAATGCCTTGACTAATGAAGGCAAGCATTCCGGTTGCGTTCCTACCCACCCAGTCAATCTGTGTGGTGCCTTTCAGGGGACTGTGAACTTGGAATCCAAGATCCCTCTGCTAATGAACATTGTTTAACAGTCTACTATCTCTTTACAGTTGACCTACCAAGCTGCCACGTTGAACATCGCTCCTCAAATCTCATTGAGTTTTCTCTGGTACTTTTGAATTTATTGCCAAGTGCACAAGTACGGGAAGGTACAGGTACAGAGAAACACTGACTTGTGGCAGCATCACAGGCAAGTTCATTCAGATAACACACGGAACACAAATTATACGATTCTCTGTCAGTAACAATATAGAAATACTAGTTTTATGTCCTTAACAATATATAAATATGATATTTATGTCATTAACAATGTATAAATACACATTTGATGTCATGATCAATATAAAAATACACATTTTGTGTGATTAACAGAATGGGAAATGTACTTGGTCCCTCAGACAAATTGTTAACACAGTTTTGGAACTCACCGGGACACTCTGCGAGCCCAAGAAGGCTCTGTTCATACATTCTCTATAAAAACACAGACAACAGGAGCAGGCCACTCGGTTCCTATAGCCTATCCTTTCATTCAACAAGACCCCGGGTCCATCCATCCTTGACCTCCAACACCACTGCTATCTACACTTTTCCTGGACCATTGGCCCCACTTGCAGGTCGACAGTCTGCCGGTGTTTGACCCCAGTGCGGTGAATCCTTCTGCTCGCGAACACCGTGGGCTCAGACATTTCCACAGACGAGACCCTCCTGTCCTCACCGGGAAAAACATCCTGTCCGCCCCCTCTCACACCACCTTCATCCTTTCAATAAAATCCCCCTAACCCTTCTGCCGTGATCTCTCCTTCTCCGGGGAGCCAGCATCAGGCCGACGGGCTGAACGTATCCTCCTACCTGTCAGCCGTACATCAGACTCCGGTCGCAGGAGGCACATACAACTTCCTTCGGAGGGAAATGAAAAAAATGTTTTAAAAAACGGGGTTGAGGTTTGGACGTTTCTTATGATTTCAGTGGGACAACAACATTAATCATGGGTTTCAGTATTGAATTCAGTGTTGTGTGACATAAAGTCCCATTGTGTGACATAAAGTCTCAGCGCTGTCGTGTTGCTGGTGGAGTGGGCAGCATGTGGTTTGTCTCGAGTTTGGTCACAAAACCCCAAATCTTGTGGGGAGTCTTTCTCGGGATGATGTGGTTTGGGGTGGTTTCCGTCGTTTAACGATCTCGTATTTTGATAACCAGAGGTTTCACTAATATGAACGAGAATTGTCAGTGGGCTAGAAACATAGCGTATTTGGCAACAGAACACCTCTCGTCCCTGATATCTTTGTCTCCTGGGAAACTAAACACTCTGACAATGTAGACCATAGGTACTCTGTCCTCTAAAAGACAGATAATCATTCAGAAAACTGAGGGCTGAGAGGAATTATGTCTGTTAGTCATCGTAGTTCGCCCAGAGTCGATTGGATGGTGTTGATGTGGATATCGGGCGTCTCCCAGTGAACGGACGGACAGCTGAATCGTCCGCGTTGTCGGTCTCCAGCCGCTGCTGGCGCTGTAGTAACCTACGGCGACGCGCAGGGGCGCTGTGGGAACCTTCGGCAGCTGCAGGCGCAGTGCCGATCCCAGTGCTTGCTGGTTGTTCTCCTGTTCGGGCGGCAGGCCTGATCTGGTCTGTGAAAATCGGGGGCCGGTTGCCCCCGTTGGAGCTTTGAGTCCGAGCACGGTCTGTAGGATCAGTTAGTTGTGGTTCTCAAAACTGGGGGGAGGTTTGGGGTGAAGGTGATCTGTCTGTGTGTGCGGGGAGAGTTTATGGGTGGACGTGTGGGTGTGGAGTGAGTGATGGGAAAGATGGGAAGGATCAGTGTAGGAGGAAGCTAGAACAAAAGCTGCAGAAAAAAAGCATGAAGGAGGTGTGGGATGGGATGAAGATCATCACCGGATGCGGTGCAAAGCGGGGGGCAAACATAAGTGGAGATGTGGAGAAAGCGAACCAGCTGAACAACTTCTTCAACAGGTACGACAGCTCAATCTCATCCTCACCGCAGAAATCTACACCAGGCTTACTTCCCTCACAGGAAAATAGCCACTCACAGGAGACCTTGCCCACGCCCAGGATTACGGCTGCACAGGTGGAAGGTCAACTGAGGAAGATCTGTACCAGCAAGGCGGCTGGACCGGATGGAGTGTCCCCACGATTACTGAGGGCCTGTGCGACTGAGCTGGGAGAACCACTACAGCGCATCTTCAACATGAGCCTGGAGCAGAGAAGAGTACCCAGACAGTAGAAAACATCCTGTATTGTCCCGGTACCGAAGAAACCACAACCAAAGGAGTTGAATGACTTCAGACCTGTTGCCTTGACATCGCACGTGATAAAGACCATGGAGCGGCTGATAATACAGAATCTGAGGCCACAAACCAGGCACGCCCAGGATCCTCTTCAGTTTGCGTATAAGGAGAAGGTGGGAGTGGAGGATGCTATCACGTATTTGCTGCACAAATCACTCTCTCGCCTAGAGGGGGTCAGTTGTGCTGTGAGGATTACATTCCTTGACTTCTCTAGTGCCTTTCACACCATCCAGCCCAAGAGCTTAAGGCACAAACTAACGGAGATGGGGGTAGACTCTCACATGGTGGATTGGATAGTGGACTACTTGACAGATAGACCTCAGTATGTGCGGTTGGGAGACTGTAGGTCTGACACGGTGGTCAGCAGCACAGGAGCGCCGCAGGGAACCGTACTCTCTCCGGTCCTGTTCACCCTGTACACATCAGACTTCCAATATAACTCGGAGTCTTGCCATGTGCAGAAGTTCCCTGATGACACGGCCATAGTGGGGTGTGTCAGGAATGGACAGGAGGAGGAGTATAGGAAACTGATACAGGACTTTGTGATATGGTGCAACTCAAACTACCTGCGTCTCAATATCACCAAGACCAAGGAGATAGTGGTGGACTTTAGGAGATCTAGGCCTCATATGGAGCCAGTGATCATTAATGGAGAATGTGTGGAGCAGGTTAAGACCTACAAGTATCTGGGAGTACAGTTAGACGAGAAGCTAGACTGGACTGCCAACACAGATGCCTTGTGCAGGAAGGCACAGAGTCGACTGTACTTCCTTAGAAGGTTGGCGTCATTCAATGTCTGTAGTGAGATGCTGAAGATGTTCTATAGGTCAGTTGTGGAGATCGCCCTCTTCTTTGTGGTGGCGTGTTGGGGAGGAAGCATTAAGAAGAGGGACGCCTCACGTCTTAATAAGCTGGTAAGGAAGGCGGGTTCTGTCGTGGGCAAAGTACTGGAGAGTTTAACATCGGTAGCTGAGCGAAGGGCGCTGAGTAGGCTACGGTCAATTATGGAAAACTCTGAACATCCTCTACATAGCACCATCCAGAGACAGAGAAGCAGTTTCAGTGACAGGTTACTATCGATGCAATGCTCCTCAGACAGGATGAAGAGGTCAATACTCCCCAATGCCATTAGGCTTTACAATTCAACCGCCAGGACTTAAGAACTTTTTAAAAGCTATTATTAATGCTTTTTGAGATAGTGATTTAGATGCATATCATATTTTTTACTGAGTTAAGTATTGTATGTAATTAGTTTTGCTACAACAAGTGTATGGGACATTGGGGAAAAAAGTTGAATTTCCCCATGGGGATGAATAAAGTATCTATCTATCTATCTATCTATCTATCTATCTATCTATCTATCTATCTATCTATCTATCTATCTATCTATCTATCTATCTATCTATCTATCTATCTATCTATCTATCTATCTATCTATCTATGTGGAGCCGTAGGCGCGGTGGTGGCGATGTTATTGGGAGAAAGTTGGATGATTGGACGTTCCGTGACCCGGGAAGGATGGACACGGGACAAAGTAAGTTGTCAACAAGGGGGGATCTGATCTATTAGATCAGACAACTCGCAAGTCCCTTCAGGAAGCAACAATTCTCTATTCATAATAATTATTGTGTAATGTTGCTGTTAATACTGTGTTTGTTGCAAAGCCCCAGAGTCTGGGATATCTGTCACCGTCATGGGCTGCGAGCGCAGACTGGGAATGGGGAAGGGGTGACAGTGATGTCTGCATTAGAGAAAGACAGGAGTTTGTACAGCCTCCTGTGAGATATAAATGTCCTTACAGTGGATTCTGATCTGGTGCCATATCTGGAGTTTGCAAAGGAAAAGGGGAAAAGGAAGGTGCTGAGGAGAGAGAATTTTTACTGGTCAGCAGTGAAGGAGTACACGGGCTGTCTAATCTATCTTTTGAGTTGTTCTTTGAAGATTTCACAGATTGTGACTGAGGAAGAGGCTTGTTGAGGGAGGATACCCGGAGGTGAGCAGGTCAGACACGGTATCACGAGAGTGACAGAGATGTGATTTCCTGTGTCACGGGTATAGAGTGAGTGGTGTGGAGATGCAGCTTCCCTGGAGGTGGAGGAAAGAGGACACACCAACAGGTGAAACCAACTGTGGGAAGACACGGTTTGTCAGGTCTGGCGATGCGCTGAATACACCATATGTCACAGTGAGACGGTTATTTTTACTGTAAGGAAGCAATATCAGTGGAAGAAGACACAGGAATTTCATCAATTGCCAGTTGTTTAGCAGAAGTGACCAATTTGTATTTTACCTTGACAGAAACAGATATTCCCAGTGGTGACAAAAGGGTTCAGTCTGGTTTATTTCAGGTTGGAGAGGGGTGTGGAGATTTGAAATCAATTCCTTGCGGTGCCACCATTGTTAATCTGGCATGTCCGGAGTGGCGGATCACACAGCGCGGAAACAGGCCTTTGGCCGGCCATACCTGTTCTGACCATCCACTCACAGTCTACACTGGTCCCATTTATCAGCACTTGGTTCATAGCCGACTGTATCTCGGCAGTTTCAATGCTCATCCTCTTCGTAAATGTTGTGAAGGGACCTGCCTCCACCACCACCTCGGGCAGTGAGTTCCAGATTTCAGCTACCCTCTGAGTGAGATATCTCTTCCTCAGATCCCTATAAACCTCTTCATCCTCTGCTTAGATCTATGCCCTCTGATCGCTGACACCTCTGTCCCAGGATTCCGGCCGATATGGGCATCAGCGAGGCCTTTGATAAGGTTCAGCATGGTAAGTTTCTGTGGAAAGTCAGATCACTCGGGATCCAGGAGAGCTGGCTCACTGGATGCACAGTTGTCTTGATGGTAGGAAGCAGAGAGTGATGGTGGGATCTGTGTATTGGACTCGAGGCCCTTGTCTAGTGGTGTTCCCCAGGGTTACACATTGCTGCTTTTCATCTACATCAATAATTTCGTTGAGAATGTACAGAGTATAATTAGCATCTTTGCAGCAAGTAAGTTCAAGCAATTACTTTTATTCAAATAGTATGTCTAGATACTCCTTGTTTCCATTTTACAGTTGCTCTCCCCTTACCCGCTATAGCTGTGTCCCTCCTCCCGCACCTTCCCCACCCGCTTTCCCTCTCCACGCAGTCTTTGCTCTGAACCCCGACAGGTTATAGGTTAAGGGTGAGAGGTGATATATTTTACTGGAACCTGAGGGGTGAGCTTCTTCACTCAGAGGTTTGCGAGAGTGTGGAACGAGCTGGCATCATATGTGGTAGATGCAGATTTGATTTACAACATTTGTGAAGTTCTGATGAGTACAGAATGGGTGGTGTACGGAGGACTTTGATGCAGGCAGTTGGAACAAAGCAGAAAATATCATTTTGGCGTGAACTAGGCCGAAGGGCCTGTTTCTTTGCTTTGTTCTCTGTGACCCTAACAATATTTTGATATGTAATTTCCACAGTCATGTGCTTTGCTGCTAAATACCAAACCCAGTAATTTACAGAATGGGTGAAGAGGCTGCCCAGTGACTGTTCCTATGATCGAAGTCACTGGGACGTCCCATCACTGAGCAGATATTGTCTTCTCCAATCTCTTTCACTCAGTCTGTCACTCAACACGTTCATTGTCTACAGGAAATCACAGAACTCACACAGAAAGGAACCCCGACAGAGGATTCCCCGCTCTTCCTCGGCCTGGTGATGGGGAAAGGTTCCCAGTCCCAGGGAGTGATGAGAGAATCCGTTGTGGAAATGAGGAATGGATTTGCGAAGATGGCCAAAATGCTGAAAAAACTTCTGGAACTTTTGGTATGGTAAAACAACACAATGAGCCGAAAATCACATTGAAACATTGTAGACTGAACAATGTTATAGAACATAGACATAGAACATAGAATAAACTCTATCTTCAGCCCACAATGTGTTTAGCTCTCTGAAAGTGGCCAAGTAGATCAGAAATCAGATGGCAAACTAAACTAAACAGAGATTGCCTTTCTCCTTTGAACCTACCCCTCTCAAATTGAATGCATGTTCTCTGGTAGTAGATATTTCAACCCCTCAAAAGAGGTACTGTCTGCCTACTCTATCTTTACTTCACATGATCTTGTAAACCTCTATCAGATTTCGCCTCAAACTCCACGGCTTCAGAGTTTGTCCCACCACGCGCTCTCTATTTCGGGCAATATCCTGCAAACCGCTTTTGAACCCTTTTCAATTCCTCGATTCCCCTCCGAGAATGGGGAAACCAGAGTTGAACGCAATACTCCAGATGTAGCCTAACTAGAGTTTTAAATGACGCAACTGAACTACCTGACTTTTCAACTCAGTGCTAATGCTTTCAGAATTTGCCCTGCCCTAGTTAAATACCCTCCCATAACGCTTATCCTCTCCCCCATACTTTTCTCCAATCACTATATAATTATATCTGGTCGTGCCCACCATTTTTGCCGTGTCTCCAAAAGTCTCTAGCTGTCCACTCAATCTACCGTATGCCTCTGATCGTCGTGTACACCTCTATCAAATCAGCACTCTTCCGCCTTTTCTCCAAAAAGAAACACAATCGCTCGCTCAAAGTATCATCACAGCACATGCTCACTAATCCAGGCAGCATCATGGTAAACCTCCTCCGTACCCTCTCGATAGTTTCCACATCCTTCCGATAACGGGGTGCTAAGAACTGAATACAATATTCCAAGTGCGGTCCAACCGGTATTTTTAGAGTCACAACTCAAGCCCCGGACTACTGAGGCCGACAGCCAATCCGCATTCTTAAACTCCCTATCAACGTGTGAAGAAAGGTTGAGGGATCTATAGGTGTGGAACTTATCATCCCTCTGTTCCACCACACTGCTAACAATCCTGTCATTAACCCTGTATTCTACCTTCAAATTCGACCTTCAAAAGTGACTCACTCCTCGATTTTCCAGGTTGAACTCCATCTGCCACTTCTCATCCCTGTTCTGCATCCTGTCAATGTCCTGTTTTAACCTACAACAATCTATACACTATCCACAACTCTGCCAACCTTCATATCATCTGCAAACTACTGATTCCAGCCTTCCACATCCTCAAACAGATTATTTATAAAAATCACAAAAAAGCAAGGGATCACAGGACAGATCTTGGCCATTGTAGGGATGACTTACAGTGGACTGAAAAGCATGAGCTTGCAGATATTAAGAAACAACATGTGCTGCAGCTTTTGGAAAACATTAAGTTGGATAAGTCTTCGGTACCGTATGAGATGTACCCCAGGCTACTGTGGGAGGATAATTCGGATATTGCTGAAACTCTGGCGAAGATCTTTGCATCATCAATGGAGACGGGAGAGGTTCCAGAGGATTGTAGGGGTGCGGGTGTTGTTCCTTTGTTGAAGAAATGGAGTAGAGATAGCCCAGGAAATTATAGACAAGTGAGCCTTACTTCAGCGGTTGGTGTTGATGAAAAAGACCCTGAGAGGCAGAATTTATGAACATTTGGAGAGGCATAATATGATTAGGAATAGTCAGCTTAGCTTTGTCAAAGGCATGTTGTGCCTTACGAGACTGATTGAATTTTTTGAGGATGTGACTAAACAGATTGATGAAGGTCGAGCAGTAGATGTAGTGTATATAGAATTCATGAAGGTATTTGATAGGGTATTTTGTAACTCAAGACAACCTGTTTGACCTTTCAGTCGTAAACCTTAAATCGTCTTCTTTCTTCCTCTTTTCCAGATGTTCAATATCTGTTGTCAGCCAGGGTTCCTTCACTCTACCATCCTTTACCCGCCTCAATGGGACAAACTTATCCAGAACCCCATGAAAGTTCTGCCGAAAATACCTCGACATTTCCGTTGTGTATTTCCCAGAGAACACCCCTTCCCGATTTATGTTCCGAGGTCTGAGCCTAATAACATTATAATTGCACTATTTTGGGGACTGACAACGGACAGTGGGGAATTAGCAGGGCAGTGTGATTAGTTTGGGGAAAGACGTGAAGCTCTGGGGAGATAACGGGACAAAGAAATTAGTTTGGGGACTGACGGACTTTGAGGATTTGACGGGCGCAGGACTACTTTGGTATAAGGCTATGGTATTAGTGTGTGTTCCTTGCTTACGAGGGGAGACTGCTGGAACAGTGTGAATCACAGTTTTTGATTATATTTTACATGTCTTGGATTTGTGTTATTCCACAAATCGTTACAGATATCTATCGAGCTAAATTAAAAACATACAGCAATCTACCTCACACTTCATCGACGAGCTTCTGGAACAGAAGTCTGCGGTAGGACCGACAGGCCACCCAGGACGTTGGGGTGCTTTGGGTCCTTGGAATGGACTCTAGGCTTCGGCTGGTTTCCCTATTGAATAAGAAACAAGAAGGGAGAGGAGGGGAAAGTTGGTAGATCCAGCAATAGGCCTTCAGAGCCCAGGACAGATCCTTGCCGAGGGTGGAAACACTGTCTCCCGGACTCTCCTTGAGCTCCATCCGACCCGGGTCCAGGGTGCTCTGAGCACCGGCTGCGTCTCCAGACTGTACAGGAGGTTGGCTATGTCTCTAGCTGCGTCCGCCCCGGGACCATCCACCTCCCGCTGGCAGCCAGAGCCACCGTGCAGTCAGAGAAGCGCAGGATTCGGCCGCAGGGAAGGTGATCGACTTGGAGAGAAAAAGTGAGGATCACGTCGGAAGAGGGAAGGGAGTGTATCGTGGAGATGGAAAGGATGTGAACGTATCCATCAGGTCGATTGCGACAAAGTGGCAGACGCGCATGCGCAGTTTGATAGTGTGTGGTGTACAGATTGGGCCCCTTGCGCGTAGAAACATAGAAACATATAAAACCTACAGCACAATACAGACACTTCGGCCAACAATGTTGTGCCGCACATGTCCCTACCTTAGAAATTACTAGGCTTACCCATAGCCCTCTATTTTTCTAAGCTCCATGTGCCTATCATGTGAACAGGACTCGAATTCGATGCCGTAGATGGTGTGGAGACCAATCCATAGGGTGTGGTGAGGGAAAAGGTTTAAAGGTTCTCGATTGGTGAGGGGGCTAACGGTTTCTGGGAAAACGAAAGAGTTTGGAGTTGTCGAACGGACCCCCCGAGAAAGAAAGGCGAAGTGCTCGATGGAACGAGTGGCCCAGTTCTGCTCCTATGTCCTGTGGTTTACTGGTCTTATCCCATGTAGTTTTATTGTCTGAATTAACCATCTGGCCTTCGCTCAAAGCCTTTGAAAGTGCCTATTGGCCGGCTCTGCTTTGTTGAATTTATTGAAATTCTTCGTTATCCAGGGAAATGCGGAATAAAGGCACCTTCTTCATTTATTCATGCAAGACAATTCAGAAATAGAGTTTCTGCAGATGATAATTAGACCTTGTTGATACTGTCCCTGTGCAGGAGGAGACAGCACAAAGCTGATACCAACTCACTCTGCACAGGCACACTCACAGTTAACGTTAAGTTACGTTTACGTTAAGATCAGTTGATGTTAAGTTTACGTGGACGCTGACTGTTTATAGCGTTCAGAAGGACGTGCCGATGTTGGATGTAATGAGCTGAATCTCTGCGGCTCTGCCTACTCACTGTGAGTACGGGCCGGGCTCGATCTGATCTCTGGGCCGCTCAGAGTGAATTCTACCGATCTCCTTGTAAACGCAGCATTTCCGCTAGATGCTCCGTTTCCTTTCTGTCACCGAGAAGAAACGGCTTTGTAGGTCACCTGACCAATGGCCAATCACGCTAGAGTGCGGGACTCATTGTCCAAAGGAGTGAGGCGCTGACAAGGGCGGGAAAATGATAAAATAAAGATAAGCGGCAGTGTTCGCTTCATCATTGGTAGGGTGTGCCCGTCGGGGGCTACGGATGACGAAAGGTGTGTGCCTGTGTTGTGTCTCTCTCGGTCTCTAAACCAGGTTTATTCTCCCCGCGGCCGCGTTCTCCGATGACCGCCAGTTCTGACGTGTCAAGATGGAAAACACCGCGACCACCTGTCAGAGCCTGATGGACCGAATGGCCCAATCCGGCTCCTCTACCCAGTGTTTTCATGGTCTTACCCCGTGTTGTTTGGATTTACCACCTGGCCTTCGCCCAAAGCCTTACTAAACTGACCTTTGGCCGATTCTCAGTTGTTGAATTTATTGAAATTCTTTGTTACCTAGGGAAATGAGGAATAATTTCATGTAAGACGCCTTCAGAGATAGACAAATGTCCAAATACGCTCGGGGTGTGGCAGTGACAGGGGCGGGAATGTGGTGCAATAGAAATAAGTGGGTGTGTGAGGTTAATCATTGGTGGGTAGTCCACGTCCGGGGCTGCGGGTGACTGTGCCTGTGTTTAGTCTCCCTCGGGCATTTAACCAGTTTTATTCTCCCCGCGGGCATGTTTTCTGATGACCGCCAGTTCCATAGTGTCAGGATGGAAAACACTGCAACAGCCTCTGAGAAGAGCTTAGATATTTTGTTTAAAAATTAGTTGAATAATTGACGCGAGCGGATATTTCGCTGCGCTGAGGAACTGCTCTCTGAACTTGGACTGAGTTACCCCATAAATAAACGTGTTTGTGCAGCAGCTTAATATCACCAACATATATGCCGATTGTTGAAATATTAATTCAGAATCACTGTAATTATTTGGATCCACTCCAGCAATGGTGTAATAAAGGAATTCGGCAACATCCACCGACCACAGGATGATGAAGCTTCCGGAGATGGTGAGAAGTAAGATCACAGACCTCCTCCTGCTCTCCATCTCCGGGTCACTGCGGTTCTCCGAGTTAATCTGACCTCTCAGCCCCTGACGGACGCGAATACTCACTAAAATGTGTCTGACTGTCAGAGCGTTGAACAGCATTATTAACACGAACGGGAGTAATGGCGTTAGAACGGTAGAAAGCCATCTATATCCCATCCACCCATGATCCGTATAGTATCCGGGCTTCGGTTTACAGTCCCAGGGTATATTGTTAATCACTTTCAAATGACCATATATAAAGAAGAAGGGGACATTTTTAAAAGAGAGCAGAACGCCGGTTTTTGTCAGAACCACAGCCGCAGTTTTCCCGGTGCAATACTTTGTTTTCCGCTTCTGGCAATTGATGGCGACAAACCGATCAAATGTAAAAGTGACGGTGAACCAGACAGAACAGTCAGTGGCTGCCTCTGCCAGGACAGAGATCACACTGCACACGGGGGTGATGTCCAGGAAAGTCCCGGGGAAGTAATAATAACTGATCTGCCACAGTGTTACATCAAAGATAATGGTTAGTAGATCCGACGTTGCCATGGCCACCAGGTAGCGAGTGGTGCAGGTGGAGAGGCCGCACTTTCCGCGGGACAAGATCACAGTCGCCGTTAAATTCACTGGAGAAACAGCAAAATAAAGAATGAGCGAATTGCTATCTCACCGCTGCGTGGGTCTAAGGGTAGAGATAAGCTGGAAATTGCAAACAATCAAACTTTGCCGACAACTCATTGGAGGAAGTTTCAAAGATGTAAAGCATGAGTCGCAAATGCCTCACACCCGTGCACGCCGGGTGACAGGTTATGGTACTTGGTACCGGAAGAAATCAGAGTTCGGGAAGGAGGCATTGTAACTGCTCGTCGAGGGCGGTTTGGAGAAATCAATATAAATCTCCCACCATCAGGTTTTCGATTGATGTGTAAACCTGGATACCTCGGCAACTTGCTCGGCGATGATGACTGCCCGGTTCCTGTCACTTATGTTCTGGGATCTCCCCATACAGTGAAACCCCACTCCCTCCGCTTCGGTCCATTCACAAAGTTCAAAGCAAATTTATTTCCCACCTTCACATGTCCTCGTCCCCTCCCCAGCTCCAGTTTGTCTCGCTTGGTTCACTGTTTAAAAATTTCTGCAACTGCGTTTGTCCGCGGTTCCTTCACTTTGATCAGAAAAGTTCAATTTTCGCTTTTAAAGATTTTCCCTGACCCGCTAAATGTGTCGGGTATTTTGGACGGTAGTGCTGAAACCATCCAATTTCCAAAGGAACGACAGTATAGCTACTTCAAAGCATCTGCCTCTTTTGGGGTTTCTCCAAACTTCTGCAACATTGTTCTAAATGCTTTGATGCCTATTGCTTCAGAGTTGGATATCGCATAAACATTACCCCTTCTGACCTCTATGGGACTCCGTTGTGTTGGCTCTTAACTCCCTCGTCACTTCGCGGACAGAGGGCGTGCTTTCAATTTACAGCACGATGAGCTATCGGTACGGAATGACACCAAGTAGCTCGCACAGGTGCCGAGAACGTTGTATTACCGGCATTTACTGTTACAATGGCTTTGCCTTTTCATAAATCAAAAGATGAACTTGTGACATGAATCCAGAAAATGAATCCACCTCACCCATCATCCACTCTACATCTGTTTCAACTGCCGAATTATTTTTCAGCCGAGGCCACGGATTAATCTGCAAGTGAACTTCTAAACCAACACAAGAATTTTGTCACAATGTCTGCACCGCACTCTCTGATACACCGGCATCACAACGCTGTCGGTAACCGAACGAGTCCAAATACCGCGCACTTAGAACAGCAAATGTTAGTTCGCCCATGTTCTTACCCGGAACACCAATAACGGCAATGATCATGTACCATATCTTCCTCACTCGGTAAAATGTTTCAAGCATGCTGTGTTCTCTGAGAATCAGCCTGTCTTCCAGCTCCCTGTCATCTTGCTGAAGAAACTCTGAGCTGATGTATCTCCACGGTCACCCATTTATACTCGCTCCAGCACACGGAATATTCAATACTACACAAGGCTGACTTGTCTTCCAACAGCCAGGGTAAAAAATAAACATGATGTCATTGAGATAAAATCCCAATTGTCAACTGGTATGGTTAATTTGAGAGGAAATTGCAAAATCTTAGAGACGAAGAAATGACGATTCCAAAAGTCAGTAGAGGTTGTTGTGCATTCCTAGATTTGTCATCACAGGCCGGTGCGATACTGTCAGTGGGCTGCTCCGTTTCACCCTGCGAATTGTCTCGGTTATAGATCACAGCAATAGAAATATAAACAAGAACATGTTGTTTGTACGTTCCTGTAATACAGTGAAGAGCCTTAAACAAGTATCGCATCCGGGCTTACGCAGATACGGAACGCATTCAAACCGTTAAGCAAATTATTTGCAACACACGCAAAATGCTGGAAGTATTCAACAGGTTAGGCAGCACCTTTTTAAATGACTAAACAGTCGACGTTTCTGGCCGCGACCCTTATTCATGTTCATTAAGGCTCCGTCGAGTACCTGAGCTCCATCAACAGAAGCGGAATTCCCAGTGTCCAACCACCTCAATTCCTGTCTCCATTCCCGGTGCGACATGAACTCCTCTTGTGCCACGATGAGGCCACTTACAGGCGGAAGGAGTAACCCCTTGTATTCCGCCTTTTTAACCGCAAATGGTATGGCATGAACATGGTTATCTCTATTTTCCAGTGTTTTCCCCTCCACTTTCCATTTTCCTCAATTCCCCACTCTGGCCTCTTATGCTTCTCCTCATTTTCCTACCACTTCCCCCGATGCCCCTCCTCCTTCCCCTTCTCGCATGATTACTCTCCTCTCACGTCTGATTCATCCTTCCCGAGCTCTTTGCCTTCTCCACTGATAACTTCCCAGTCACTCATGTCGTCTACATTCCCCAACCATCTGGCTTCAACTATCAACTTTCTGATTTATAGACAATAGACAATAGACAATAGGTGCAGAAGTAGACCATTCGGCCCTTCGAGCCTGCACCGCCATTTTGAGATCATGGCTGATCATCTACTATCAATGCCTGGTTCCTGCCTTGTCCCCATATCCCTTGATCCCATAAGATACCTATCTAGCTCCTTTTTGAAAGCATCCAGAGAATTGGCCTCCACTACCTTCCGAGGCAGTGCATTCCAGACCCCCACAACTCTCTGGGAGAAGAAGTTTTTCCTTAACTCTGTCCTAAATGACCTACCCCTTATTCTCAAACCATACCCTCTGGTACTGGACTCTCTCAGCATCTGGAACATGTTTCCTGCCTCTATCTTGTACAATCCCTTAATAATCTTATATGTTTCAATAGATCCCCTCTCAATCTCCTTAATTCCAGCGTGTACAAGCCCAGTCTCTCTAACCTCTCTGCGTAAGACAGTCCAGACATCCCAGGAATTAACCTCGTGAATCTACGCTGCACTTCCTCTACAGCCAGGATGTCCTTCCTTAACCCTGGAGACCAAAACTGTACACAATACTCCAGGTGTGGTTTCACCAGGGCTCTGTACATATGCAAGAGGATTTCCTTGTTCTTGTACTTAATTCCCTTTGTAATAAAGGCCAACATTCTATTAGCCTTCTTCACTGCCTGCTGCACTTGCTCATTCACCTTCAGTGACTGATGAACAAGGACTCCTAGATCTCTTTGCATTTCTCCCTTACCTAACTCTACACCGTTCAGATAATAATCTGCCTTCCTGTTCTTACTCCCAAACTGGATAAACTCACAGTTATTCACATTAAACATCATCTGCCAAGTATCCGCCCATTCACCCAGCCTATCCAAGTCAACCTGAATTCTCCTAACATCCTCATCACATGTCACACTGCCACCCAGCTGAGTACATCAGCTATTTTGCTGATGTTATTCTCAATGCCTTCATCTAAATCGTTGACGTAAATCGTAAACAGCTGTGGTCCCAATACCGAGCCCTGTGGCACCCCACCAGTCACCACCTGCCATTCCGAGAAACACCCATTCACCGCTACCCTTTGCTTTCTATCTGCCAACCAGTTTTCCATCCATGTCAATGTCTTCCCCCGATGCCCTGAGCTTTGATTTTACCCATCAATCTCCTATGTGGGACCTTATCAAATGCCTTCTGAAAATCGAGGTACATTACATCCACTGGATCTCCCCCGTCTAACTTCCTGGCTACATCCTCAAAAAATTTCTTCCTCCTCCTTCCCCAACGATCTTATTCTGGCATCTACCACCTTACTTTCCAGCCCTGCTGAAGAGTCGCGGGCCGAACAATCAACTGTTTATTCACTTCCAAAACATTCATGGCTAAAGATTTCAATTTTTATCCCCATTTCCGCCCTGGCATTTCGTTCCATAGACTCCTCTTCTGCCAGTCTAAGGCCATTCTCAGGTTGGTGGAGAAATACCGTTATTCAGTCCAATTAACGCCCCATCTCTATGGCCTGAACACAGTTAGGTTCAAAGGACGAGATAGGGTGGATATGGAGAGGATGTTTTCTCTGGTGGAGAAATCCAGAACTAGAGGGCACAGCCTCAGAATTGGGGAGTGACCTTTCAGAACAGAGGTAAGGAGGATTTGTTTGAGGCAGAGAGAAGTGAAGCTGTTGAATGTTTTTTCATGGACTGCGGCGGAGGCCAACTCCGTGCGTATGCTTAAGGTGGAAGATGGTCCTTTCCTGATTGGTCATGAAATCAAAGGATTTGGGGAGAAGGCAGGTGTATGGGTTTGAGCGGGATCCGGGATCAGCCATGATGGAATGGCGGAGCAAACTCGATGGGATGAATGGCCTATTTCTGCTCACATGTTCTTATGTGTAAACTTCAACTGCTTATTCATTTCCATAGATTCTGTCCGACGTACTGGGACATCGAGCATTCCAGCTTGTCCTCTTCCCCCTCCCCGAAACTTTTTGTCCTGGAGTTTTCCCCTTCGTTTTGCTGGCTGAAGCTGGGTCGGGGCCTGAAAGGTCAACTGTTTATTCATTTTGATAAATGTTGCCCGACATGCTGAGATCCTCCAGCATTTTGTGTGTGCATCGAATTGATGCAGTCCGTCACGTGGTAAACCAACAACGCTCGAAGTTCACACCAGCATGAAGTAAAGTCATTCAGTCACCGCACACAGGATTTTCCAGTCGATGCAAATGAATAAACTTTACTCATTCATGAGATTTGATCCAACAATGACAATTGTAAATTCTGTTTTTGTTGTCCTGATGTGTTTCCTTGATGTACTTATCTGTTGAATGTTCTGAAATGAACAGCACACAAGAGGAGCATGCCACGTGACTAGATATTTCTTGCATAAAACGCCAATGGATCATTGGTTATCGGATGACATTGATCAGATTTTCAGATGGACAGCAAAGGGCTGATAGGGGTCAATATTGAGGTACGTGGTGATTACCTTCCACGGGTGAGTAGGGTTGGGACATTCACTAAGAGTGACTGGGTTCTCAAGAATACTTATGAGAAGACGGACAAGGAAATGGAAGTTCAAACATCAAAACCAATTTCATGACATATGTGACTGATGATAAATCTGAGTCTGATATGTGTCTCTATTGTCGACTGAGAGTGGAAAGGGGGCAGGGACAGTGGATCCATGGTCGAGAGGGGGCGGAACGTAAAGCGCCAGACAGGCATTCCGTAATGATCGATAAATAGTTTGTAATTAAATGTCCTTGCCTGGTATCCCATGGCTGGGTGAGGCAGCACCCGCACCAACTCCTCCCTCACACCCGGCACTACTTCCCTGCTACCTGCCCTACACCCCGCCAGCGGAGCTCCACCCTCCCCGTACCCAACATCCTTAGATCCCGACGGATTTACAAAGACACAAGATGTACCGCAGCTGATGGAAATCTAGAGCGATGCACATGATGTGTGGGGGTGGCTCGGCAGGTCAGACGACATCTATTGGTTGGAATTTCTAGCCGAGACCCATCAGAACTGGAAAGGCAGAGGGAAAGACTAGAATTGAAGATTTACTATCCCGCTCTCCTCTCCGTGTTGACAAGTACCGCACTGTGAAAAACTCTCCGGCACCCTGGCTCCATATAAGTGCCTGCATCTTTTGAACAGTACGGTGTATTAAAGGTAATGGATGCCCATGCTACACTGCACTTAACTGTAGATTTGCACACTGTATATTTGAGATTAATGGGCAACTTCATACTTGGGTGTCGGGTGTGAGTGTGGAATAGACACCGTTAGTGTGAAGAGTTATCTAATGTAGAACCACAAAAAAACACACACAAGTATTAAATGAATACATCTCATCAACATTGACTCGTGAGACCGACATAGTTTGGAGGGGACTGCGCTATCTGAGGCATATCAGCTCTAGAATGGATGAAGTGTTGGAGTTAGTCATGAATGTCTTCAGATCGTGGCCATCTTTAACACTGGATAATGCAATAAATAAGAGCAGAGATTGTTGTGCCCTTGGTAGTGATCTTTGTGCCCAATTTTCCAAAATGTAATCTATCAAAATACTGGGAGATCGATAATATTTCGTTATATCAGGAAACAGAGATAAACCTGGGTCCGACGGGCAGAGGAGCTTTTCAATAACGCAGAGTCAGCTAATAGATAGGATTCAGATGGTTAGGATTTACCTGCAGAGACAAGTATTGTCGCCGGCAGTGTTTCAGTTTGACAGAGTGAGCAAAGCAGTGACAGGTGGAATACAGTGTATGGAGCTGTGGGGCATGCACTTTGGGACCAAGGATTTATGTGTAGATAGGTTTTTAACGGGGGGAAATTCAGAAATAGAAGATGCATAGAAACGTATGAGCCGTTGTTCCAGTTTCCCTGAAGGCTACCTTACAGGATAATTAGTTGTAACGAAGACAAATCCAGTGCGGGCACTCACTTCAAGAGAACTCCGATTAACTGCCACAGAAAATGTGGACCCAAAGTTATTGGGTGCAGCGATGAAAATTGGTTTAATTTTTTGATTGGCGAGGGCCCTAAGTGTTTATGGGAGGAAGCAGATTGGGGTTGAGGAACAGATCACTTAAAAAGGATAGACGGAAGAGCTCGATGGATCGAATGGCCCAGTTCTGCTCCTAAGTCCTGTGGTTACCCCATGCCGTCTGAATTAACCTTCGGGTTTTCGCCTAAAGACTCACTAAAGTGCCTATTGGCGGACTCTGCCGCGTTGTGTTCATTAAACCGCTTCGATACAGATTAGAAACACGCAGGGAATTGAGAAAGGAAGGCTCCCTCCTCATAAAGTCATGCAATCACCTTTGTAATTCGACTTTTCAGATGATTAGTCGACATTGGGGAGATATTCCCCGCACTGGTAGCCACATCACGAAGTTCATTCCCTCTTACTGAACACAAGTAACCTCGGCAGTTGAAGTCAGGATATCGATGTTGTCTGCTGAGAAGTTATTGAAGGGTGTGCCGTTGTAGGACGCAATCAGTGAACTCTCTGTGCCGGCGCTGCCTGCTCAGTCTGAGCATTGCGAGAACAGGTCCGATCTGACCGCTCAGTGAATTCCGCCAGGTCTCCATAGTGACGGCAGCATTTCCGCCAGTTGAATTGTGTTGTTTCCGTCACCGAGATGCAACGGCTTTGTAGGTCACTTGACAATGAGTATTTACACTGAGTTGAGGGACTTATTACCCAAAGCGGTGCAAAGGTGATGAGAGCTGGAAGATGTGGAAAAATAAAGATTAAAGTTAGGATGCATTTAAGAATTGTTAGGAGGCGGAGGTCACAGGCTTCGGGTGCCACGGGGTATGTTGCTGTGTTGTGTCGCATTCGGGATTCTCCCGCTGACACGTTCTCCGATGGCCGCCGATTCTGTCGTGTCAAGATGGAAAACACCACCACCGCCTCTGAAAAGAATTTAAATATTTTGTTTATTGATGAATTTAAAAGTTGCCATGAGCGGATATTTCGCTGCGCTGATGAACTGCTCTCTGAACTTGGATTGAGTTACTCTATAAATAAACGTGTTTGTGCAACAACTTAATATCAACAACATCTCTCCAGTGTCTTCAAATATGTTTTCCGAATCGCTGTAATTATTTTGATTCAATCCGGCAAAAATGTAATAAAGAAATTTGGCAACTGTCACCGACCAGAGGATGATGAAGCTTCCGGAGATGGTGAGAAGTAAGATCACTGACCTCCTCCTGCTCTCCATCTCCGGGTCACTGCTGTTCTCCGCTTTGCTCTGACCCTTCAGCCCCTTAAGGACGCGGCTGGTCACTAAAATGTGTCTGATTGTCAGAGCGTTGAGGAGGAGTATTAAAACGAACAGGAGTAATGGCGTTAGAACTATGGTAAACCAGCTAAATCCTACCCACCCGGGATCCGTATAGTAGCCGGCCTTTGGAATAAAGTCCCAGGGTATATTGTCAATCACTTTCACAGGATGATATATAAAGAAGTAGGGCACATTTATAAAACAGAGCAGAACGCCAGTTGTTGTCAGAACCACAGCCGCAGATTTCCCGGTGCAATACTTTGCTTTCCACTTCTGGCAACAGATGGCGACAAACCGATCAAAGGTAAAAGTGACGGTGAATCAGACAGAACAGTTTGTGAACGCCACACCCAAGGCACAGATAGCGCTGCATACGGGGGTGATGTCCAGGAAAGTCCCGGGCAAGTAATAATAACTGACGCGCCACAATGTAACACGAAAGATGATGATTAGTAGATCCGCCGCTGCCATGGCCACCAGGTAGCGAGTGGTGCAGGAAGAGAGGCCGCACTTTCCCCGGGACAGGATCACAATCGCCGCTAAATTCACTGGGGGAAGAGAAAAAAAGAATGAATAAATTACTGTCTTTCCGTTCCCTGAGTTACAAGACAGAGATAAGTAGGAAACTGAGAACAATGAAACTTTACAGACAACTCATTTCCGGAGTTTAAAAGGTGTAAAGAGGGAAACGCAAACGACTCTCATGAGTGCATATTGGGTGAAATCGTTGGGTAAACAGTACTGACAGGGGCGCAGAGTTTCTGAAGGAGCCATTGTCAACTGGTCCCCGTGGGCGCTTTGGGGGAAATCATTCTAAATTTTAAACCATCAGGTTTCAACTGATGTGTATTCCCTGAATGCCTCGGCAATCTTCTCAAAGCAACTTCATTTCCACCATCCGCATACCTTCGTCTCCTTCTAGACTCCCCGTTGTGCAGCCGCCCAACGAGTCCCCACTTAGTTCGCTTATTTTAACTGCTGCAATGCAAGCCGCGTTTCCTTCACCCTGCATCAAGGATCTCCATCAGAAAGCTCCATTTTCGCATTTCGATATTCTGCCTGGCTCGCTGACCTTTTCAACTACTTTACACGTTAGTGTTTAAAACACCGCAGATAATACCGGTATTTCAAAACATCTGCTTCTTCAGGAGCTGATCCAAATTGCTGCAGCAGGACTCTAAATGATTCGATGCTATTGTTCCGGAGCGGAGTATCGCATGAGCCTTACCCCGTCTCACCTCTAATGGACACCGCTGGTTTGGATCTTAACTCCCTCTTCACTTCACGGAACAGGACACGGAAACAAAACCTGGCACAGTAAAACGCGCTTAGACGCTTATTTCCGAAACTCCCGAAGGTTCGGGGTCGAACAGACAAATGATGTCTACAACGCCGATTTATTTCCCGCGTTACCTTCAATTTCTTAAAACATGGCGCCGTACTGTTAAATCTGAATTTAAACCATGTTGCGCCATTGATACGCAATAACACCGAGCAGGTTATGAGCGCGCTGGATTATCGGAGTTTACTGTGAGAGCGGGTTTCGATTGATAAATCAAAACCGCTGTCCAAGTAAACTCCGATAATCTACCTCTGCACGAACTCAGCGTTTTGTCACAATGTCTGCACCGCACTCTGATACACCGGCACCACAACGCTGTCGGTAAATGAACGAGTCTAAAGACCGCGCACACAGAACCGCAAATGTTAGTTCGCCTCTGTCCTTACCAGGAACACCAATAACGGCAATGATCATGAAGTATATCTTCCTAACACGATAAAATATTTCGAGCATGCTGCGTGAGATTCGGCTGTTTTCCAGCTGCGCGCGATCTCGCTGAAGAAACTCTGAGCTGATGAATATCCACGATCATTCATTTATACTCGCTCCAGTACACTGAATATTCAATACTACACAAGGCTGACGCGTCTTCCAGCAGCTGGGGTAAAAATAAACATGATGCAAATGAAGTAGAATCCCATTTGTGATGAGGTGTGGATAGCTTGACAGGAAATTACCAAATCCCACAGATGAAGAAATGACGATTGGAGAAGTCAGTGACTGTTGTTGTGAAACACTCTCAGCCTTATCTCTCGGTTTCATGATCGATATTGTTGATCTTGTCCATTCCCAGACTCCACAGACTTTATCACCATAGAACAATGCTAAACTGTCATTGGGCTGCTCTGCTGACTTTGGGAATTGTCTCGGTTATGGATCCTGTAATAGAAATAGTAAAAAGAATATGCTGTTTGTACGTGCTTGTGATAATAATGAACCTCAAACTAATGTGGCATCTAGGCTTATGTAGATCCCGAACGCATACAGACCTTTAATTAAATTAGTTATCATCTTGAGAATCTCAGCTCCATCAGTGAAGGTAGAATTCCTGGTGGCCAACCATTTCAAATCCTATCTCCATTCCCGCTTCGACATGTCGGTCCATCGCCTCCTGTTCTGCCATAATGAGGCCTCTCGCAGTTTGGATGACATCGACATCGAATTCCTTGACTTCCAATTTTCCCTTTATCCTTCCCTCTTCTGGTCTTCTGGTCTTTTACCTCTTCTCCTCACAGATCTCTTAACCTCCCCTCCCCCCCACCCCGTGGCCCTGCTCCTACCCTTTATCCTAGTATCCAAACCCTTCTCCTAACAAATTCTATCTTCTCCTTTGGCTTTTCCACTTATTGTTTCCCAGCCACTTATTTCGTCCTCCAACCCTGTCCACCTGACCAACTATCGCCTTCTAGCTTGTCATCCCCTCCCTCCCCCAGTCCTCTTATTCTGCCATCTTCCCACCTCTCCCAAGCCTGCTGAACCGTCGCGGCCTGAAACGCCAAATGTTTGTTCATTTCCATGGATGCTGCCGGATCTGCGGAGCTCCCGCAGCATTTTGTATGTGCTGCCGCCTTCAGTAAAAGAAAGTAAGCATCCTGTCAACCCGCATACATGACTGCGCAATCGACCGCCTTCTGGGCACAACTCCTTGCTGTAGCAGAATGTTCCCACCCTCTCCTTCTGAGACCTAAACCAATAACCATCAATGACGACATCTCCGAAGCGCCAAAGCACGGCTCCATTGGTCATCCAGATCTCCAGCCTGTGCAGGATCTGTGTCCCTGCAGTGACTAACGTGGCTTCAACAAAATCACCAGTAGGAACTTCTACTCAACCCTTTATATGAACAAATTCGAAACACACCACGGGTTCTCGTGTTCACATAAATGATACTATGGACAGTGTGCAACTTGATCAGCAGCCGCCGGGTCTGGGGTGTGGGTGGCGGGGAGGGATATGGATGAATGGAAGACCTAGTTCATAATATCCGCTGATCACTAGGGTTCTCCAACATTCCAGCTGTTTCGCAAAGCTTCACTGATGAGATCATCCGAGACATGTTTCACAGGTAAGTTTACATACATGGGAAACATACTCATCTTCTCCAATAACGAGAAAGAAAAGGTCCGTCACGCCGCTTCGTTTCTTTAACTTCTCACCCAACACCTAGTGATCAATTCGAAAAACATCATTTGTGTGAGATGGCGCTCGTGGATTACGGCGGCGTGTTCCGGCAGCTTACAAAACTTCTAAATTATCTCTTTTCTGAACCAATCTCACGACAATATACGGCTTGAATATTCACTTTAAGGTGTACGGTACCTTTGAACCGTGTTAATGAAACAACAATTTCACGATCCTCTGAAGGAATCAGCTGGCTTAACTCTCAAGTATACAGGTAGAGCACCTTTAAGCGGTAGAGTGTACGTCACCATGGCCGTAAGAGAAAGAGGAAGGGAAGGCTCCCAGCCAGGCTAAACCGTAGAGGAAAGAATCCCCTTCTAACCCTACATTTTATTAGCCAATGTACATTGCCTGGAGAACAAAAATTGAGGGCGAGATTACCGTATCAGAGGGAATCAGAAATTTCTACGTTCCGTGTTTTGCGGAGATATGGCCTACTCCTAAAGCATCGATAAGACCCGAAGGTTTGTCCATACGCAGAATGGACCGGACCGCTGATTCTGATAAGTCAAAAGGTAAAGATCTGTGTTTCTTAATAAAGTTTTTGAGGGGCTTTGACACAACAGTCTTGTCACTCTCCTGTTTCTCCGAGATGGAACATCTGATGATTAAATGCCGACCATTCGACTTACCAAGAGAGTTCATCTTCGTGATCCTGTCTGCAGTTAACATGCCGCCAAATGTCTACGTTAAACCAGCACTCGAGATGTTGAATGATATCATTAGCAAAGAAGAAGCAGTCTAGCTTGATTCTGTTCAAATCTTCAGTGACTTCACTCAGGCTTGTTTGGAGCTATCTTCAGAATGTTACCTGCAGCTCCAATAGTCACAAAAACAACCGAACACTGCGCTAGTAGGAGTAGGAAAGACTTATGTCCCAAGACCGTGTTTCAGGGGAAATCAGATCGTTTGCCTGTATATCTCCTCCCTGTATTCAAGCTTGATTGAAAAAATCTCTGTCCATATATCTTCAGAATGTTACCTGCAGCTCCAAGGGTCACAAAACACACGAACACTGCGACAGTACGGTTAGGAAGGCTACTGTTCCGAGAATGAATTTCGGGAAATCTTATTCGGCTGTACATCTCCTCCCTGCGTTCAGGCAGCAACACACAAGGATCCAGAGATTAGACAAAAAAAGGTGGTCGCTGGAGGGAGGGGAGCGGCTGTACGATTGCTTTGAGTCGATGAACTTAGCCGTGCTTAGGGAGTTATCAGAGGATCTGAATGATCATCACCGTGGTTGTCACGGACTTTATAAAAACAGTCATAGATGAGTGTGTCCCCACCAAGTCATCCACCGAGTCTTCCCCAATAAGACTCCCTGGCTGAGCTATCAGATCCGCAATCTGCTGAGGGTCAACCCTGAATCGCTGACAAATGCTCGGCAGCAGTGGCAGGCCTTGAATGCGATCACTTCCTACAAGGTGAGGCCAAGAGACACAGATGAAAGCAAGACATTGCTTCCACATGATTCCAATGCCCTCTAAGCTCGCTTTGACCGTCATGGAGGAAACGTTAAGAACTCCCAAAGCCCTAGAAGACCGTATGATGTCTGCCTCATGGCTGACATGACAGCATCGCTCAGGAAGGTGAACAGATCAAAAGCATCCGGCCCAGACTGAGCACCTGGACGAGAGAAAAATAACCCGTGCTGATAACTGTCTGGAATGTTCACCGATATTTTTAACCTCTCGCTTACGCGCTCTGAGTTGCCTGCCTGCTTCAAACAGGCTTTAATTATAGCTGTGCCTGAGGAGAACGTGGTCACCTGCCTCAATGACAATCGTCCAATAGCATTTACATCCACTGTGACAAAATGCATTGAAAGTTTGTTGATGAAGCATATCAACTCCTGTCTGAGACACGACTCAGATCCGCTCCAGTTTACCTACCGTCACAGCAGGTCCACAGCAGACTCAATTTCATTGGATCCTCACTCAGCCATATAACCATATAACAATTACAGCACGGAAACAGCCAATCTCGGCCCTTCTGGTCCGTGCCGAACGCTTAATCTCACCTAGTTTCACTGGCCCGCCCTCAGCCCATAACCCTCCATTCCTTTCCGGTCCATATACCTATCCAATTTAACTTTAACTGACAATATCAAACCTGCCTCTACCACTTCTACTGGAAGCTCATTCCATACAGCTACCACTCTCTGAGTAAAGAAATTCTCCCTCGCGTTACCCTTAAACTTTTGCCCCCTAACTCTCAAATCATGTCCTTTTGTTTGAATCTCCCTTACTCTCAAAGGAAAAAGCCTATCCACGTCAACGCGATCTATCCAGCTCATAATTTTAAATACCTTTATCAAGTCTCCCCTCAACATTCTACGCTCAAAAGAATAAAAACCTAACTTGTTCAACCTTTCCCTCTAACTTAGGTGCTGAAACCCAGTTAAAATTCTAGTAAATCTTCTCTGTACTCTCTCTATTTTGTTGACATCTTTCCTATAATTCGCTGACCAGAACTGTACACAATACTCCAAATTTGGCCTTACCAATGCCTTGTAAAATTTTAACATTATATCCCAACTCCTATACTCAATGCTCTGATTTTTAAAGGCCAGCATACCAAAAGCTTTCTTCACCAACCTATCCACATGAGATTTCACCTTCAGGGAACTATGCACCATTATTCCTAGATTACTCTGTTCTACTGCATTCTTCAATGCCCGACCATTGACCACGTATGTCCTATTTTGATTATTCCTACCAAAGTGTAGCACCTCACACTTATCAGCATTAAACTCCATCTTCCATCGTTCAGCCCACTCTTCTAACTAGCCTAAATCACTCTGCAAACTTTGAAAACCTGCTTCATTATCCACAATGCCACCTACCATAGTATCATCTGTATACTTACTAATCCAATATGTCACCCCATCAGCCAGATCATTAATGTATATGACAAATAACATTGGACCCAATACAGATTCCTAAGGCACACCACTAGTCACCGGCCTCCAACCTGACGAACAGTTATCCACCACTACTCTCTGGCATCTCCAATCTAGCCACTGTTGAATCCTTTTTACTACTTCAATATTATACCGTACGGAACCTTGTCAAACAAGGTTCAAACCATGGAACATCTGGACAGCGAAGACGCATAGATCAGGATGCTTTTCTTCCAGTGAAGCTCAGCATTCAATATGTCATTCAACAAATATAATCAATAAATTGCAAGAACCTGGTGTCAGTACCTCCTTCTGCAATTGGATCCTCGATTTCTTCAGTTGCAGACCCCAGTCAGTTCAGATTCGCAAACAAATCGCC
The DNA here is from genome assembly GCF_048418815.1 of Hemitrygon akajei. NCBI lineage: Eukaryota > Metazoa > Chordata > Chondrichthyes > Myliobatiformes > Dasyatidae > Hemitrygon > Hemitrygon akajei. The sequence continues at coordinate 1,054,789 of NW_027331997.1, read as the reverse complement.
AGATTAGCCATCAGTACGGGTATACCGTACGGTTGTATGCTTAGTTCTTCTGCTTAATTTTTTTTTGTGCTTCTGACTTTCAGGCTGTGCACAGCTCCAATGCCACATTTAATTTTGCTGAAGACATCACTGTCATTGGATGAACCAAAGCTGGTCACAAATCACCATAGAGAAGGGAGACTGAAAATCTGTCGGAGTAGTGCCAACAACTCACTCAATGTCAGCGAGACCATGGAGCTGATTATTGACTTCAGGAAGATGAACCCGTGGATCACTGAACCAGTCCTCATCGGCGGATCACAGGTGGAGAGGGTCATCACATGCTGTTACCATTTCAGAAGATTTGTCCCAGGTCCAGCACGTAAGTGCAATTACGAAGAAATCATGACAACGCTTCTACTTCCTTAGAATCGGCATCTAAAACTTCGACAAACTTCTTCAGAGGTTTTCTGAAGAGCGGATTTATTGGTAGCATTAGGATATGAAAATCGAAATAACCTTGAATGTAAGATCACACAAAAGGTTAGGAGATACGGCTAATTCCCTCAGGGTAATGCCATTCAAACCGTTGAGCACATCTACATGGAGCGCTGTCACTGGTGTTAGGAGAAACGCAGGCTTGTACTGTGAGTGTTACTTTAAGCGCCTGAGTGAGGCGGGTCTATCACGTCAGTCACAGCCTGCTACAGGATTAAAACCATACGGTGATAGGAGGGGGGGGAGGAGGAGGAGGAGGAGGAAGTGGAGGAGAGAGAGAGAGAGAGAGAGAGAGAGAGAGAGAGAGAGAGAGAGAGAGAGAGAGAGAGAGAGAGAGAGAGAGAGAGAGAGAGAGAGAGAGAGAGAGAGAGAGAGAGAGAGAGACGAAAAAGCTGTTTAAACCAGTTTGTTGCTGTAATCGTAAGACCATACTCTTCCATGCCCAAAAGATTGTGTTGATCATCGGCACGCAGTGCACAACGGATGTGTGACTGTCACTTCGTATCACCCATATGTGTGGATTTGCTGGAGTATCCTGTGGTATCACTTTTGTTGCCCCTTACCTGGAATCAGGGTGTTCTGTGGTAACCACTTGAAGACGATATTCCTGTCACCGTCACCTGGTGATATTTCTAAGTGGATTTCGGAACGACGCAGGATCTTTGGCGACTGTTATTTCGTTTTACCCGCGTGGAACCTGTAATTCTTCGTATCGGCCTCTCTCTACATACTTCTATGTGGATTATAAATTTTTCTACCATCATTTATTCCGTGGATTACTGAATCTTATTAACTTGCAGTCTTAATACCTTAATAACTGTTCCTAAGCTTGATAGATTGGAACACACACACACACACACACACACACACACACACACACACACACACACACACACACACACACACACACATACATATCACTGTTAACTTCTGTTTATCTTGTTTAAAATGCTATATTATAAGTAGATACTAATTAAGATAATGGTTTTAACATTAAAACCCGACTCAGTGCATAATATCTTGCTGATGGTACGTTACGAAATCGTAACAAAATTGGGGGCTAGACCGCAGCATGAACAAAATTGGAGCTTATTGATTGGTTGATTATTGATCTGATTGGCTACTTCCGTTTGGATCGACTTCTGTGGGGGAAACCAGCAGCGATGAATATTGGGGAATTTCTTTGTAACGTTGAGGTAGATAGTCGGATTTATTCATTTTGCAATCTGAACTGCACTTGCCCTTTAAGTACAACATAACTTTGTTTTTTTTTCCTGACGCAGCACTTTGATATACTTATGTATTCAATTGTCTGAACTGAATGGCACACAGAGAAGAGCATTTCACTGTGTCTAGACTGACGTCGCAGAAGCAGGTTGTAAGTTCTGGGATGAAACTGATCAATTTGTCAAATGGATATTGAAGGGCAGACAGGGATCAATATTAAGGTGCGGGCTGATTACCATATATGGGTGAGTAGGGCTGATATATTCGCAATGAGTGTCGGGGTTCTCGAGAGAGTTGATGTAGAGGAAAACAAGGTGATGGAAGTTCAAACACCAGTGAAGGTATACAAGCAGATTGATAACGTGGTGTTCAATACGTTCCGAATACCTCCCTTCACTGATGGGAAAGGTCATGATGCAATTGTATATTGCATTGGCCTGATTAGAGTATCATGCTGTTCCTGCTCCCCATAAGAAATGTATGTAATTTCAGTGGAGCCTATGCCCAGGGGTTTCACCAGTCAGTTGCCGACCGTGAGGCATTTCAGGTTATCAGCGGACAATCTGCCATCCTCTCCTTCAAGCGGAGGAGTGGGAGTTATTTCATTCAGAAGTTCAAACGGTATTACAGACTTACAGGTTTTCGGTAGTGGGAACCTTTTCTCCATATCAGATGCATCAAGAGCGAAGGGCAAAGGCAAAGGTTGAGTGGAAGTTAAGTTTTAGTGTAAGTTAGTGTAAGGTGTTGACTTTCCTCGTTTCAGTTTGATGTAAGGGATTGAGCCAGCGATTCAGTTGCACAATTGTTGACCAGGACTACTGCACCTTCACTGTTGACAACGATGTGTCCACTACATTAGATAGGGAGAGAGAGAAAAAAACAACAGCAGCAACTGTATTGAGTTGATCGGACTACGGGATACATCCTCACGGTCACGTGGTTGATTTGAGCTCCCTGTTTCGTCACACTGTTATGCTTACGGCACTGATATTCAGACCTGTTTTCTCTGTCTCGGGCTTTCCCCGCTGCCATCGGGAGGCAGAACACAGAAGACAGGAGCAACATCTGTTTTTTCCAGTTGGATACCTTACAGCAATAGGGAATGAACGGTGATTTAATTCGTTTCCTACACTGGCCGAACTGTCCCTCATTGTTTCTATGCTGATGCCCATGTCCCTTTCTCGCCCCGGTACGATAAAAATCTAAAGAGCGGCCGATGTGTCCCGCGAAGGAGAGATAGAATAAAGCCCCATGTTCTAACTTATCTTTCACCGCCCGGCAATCTCAGCGCTGGAAAATGGCACCGCGTGGCAAAAAAACAAATATTTTTTTTGTTTATTTCCACTGTGCTTGCCTGGTTCCTGTTTACTGAGATTTAGATTATAGTTCTTTTTGGACACCTTAACGATCTCCCTATCTGTCTCGGTGTCGATCCATCTATCTATCTAGCCATCCATCTGTCTATCTACCTGCCAATTAGACTTTCTGTCTGACTGTCCTCTATCCGCCGGGTTCCCTGCTTCTCTGTCAAACTATACATCTTCGGCCGTGCCAGATATTGCGAAATCGTTTGAACGTATGTCACAAGATTGACAATAAGAAAGAGTTTTGGACGTGAAAATGCCTCTTTTCTCAGTTTCACTGAAGAATGGGAAGGGGGGGGGGCGAACATCAGAGGAAGACGATGGTAAGGTGAAAGAAGGAAATGGGAGTCGGGCTGGTAAAGGAAAATGGTGGAGGGGTGTAATTATCGGAAGTTCGAGAAGGCTCTGTCACTTTATCTGCAAACCTGCACATCAGCTCCCTCCGGTGCCTCTTCTCCTTCCCTTTCTTCCAGGGCCTTCTGTCAGAATCCTATCAGATTCTTCCTTCTCCAGTCCTTTAACCAACCGCCCTCCAGCTCTTTGCTTCACCACTCCCCTCTCCTGATTTCACCTGATTGATTCCATTTACCTCTTCCTCTCCTCCCCCATTTGTAACGCTAACATTTAATGACTTACTTCCAGTCCAGAAGACGGGTCTCGACCCGAAACGTCGTCTATACTCAGGCAGTAGTGATAGGAGACTCTATAGTAGGGGTCAGACAGGTGATTCTGTGGACGAAGGAAAGAAACGCGGATGGTAGTTTGCCTCCCAGGCGCCAGGGTCCGGGATGTTTCTGATCGCGTCCAAGATATCCTGCAGTGGGAGGGAGAACAGCCAGAGGTCGTGGTACATATTGGTACCAATGACATAGGTAGGAAAAGGGAAGATATCCTGAAAAAAGACTATAGGAAGTTTGGATGCAAATAGAGAAGAAGTACACCAAAGGTAGTAATCTTGGGATTTCTGCCTGTGCCACGCAACAGTGAGAATAGGAATAGAATGAGGTGAATGATAGATGCGTGGCTGAAGCATTGAAGCAGGGGGCAGGGATTCAGATTTCTGGATCATTCGGACTTCTTTTGGGGCAGGTGTGACCTGTACAAAAAAGCATGGGCGGCACTTGAATCCCGGGGAACCAATATCCTGGCGGGGAGGTTTGCAAAGGCGACTGGGGAGAGTGTAAAATAGAATTGCTTGGGGTGGGAACAGAACTGAAGAGACTGGGGAAGAGGAGGTTGGCTCAAAAATAGAAAAAGCATGTAGATAGTGCGAGAGGAAGGATACGCAGCTGAGAGAGAAGGGACGCGCTCAGACCGACGCTTTGAGATGTGCCTATTCTAATGCAAGGAGTGTTGTGAACAAAGCGGATGAGCTTAGAGCGTGGATCGGCACTTAGAGATATGATGTGGTGGCCATTACAGAAACTTGGATGGCTCAGGCACAGGAACGGTTACTTCAAGTGCCGGGTTTCAGATATTTCAGAAAGGATAGGGAGGGAGGCAAAAGAGGTGGAGGTGTGGTACCATTGATCAGAGTGTTTTGGCTGCAGAAAAAGTCGACGCCATGCAGTGATTGTCTACGGAGTCTCTGTGGGTGGAGGTTAGGAACAGCAAGGGGTCAATAACTTTACTGGGTGTTTTTATAGGCCGCCCAATAGTAACAGGTATATGGAGGAGCAGATAGGGAAACAGTTCCTAGAAAGGTGTAGTGATAACAGAAACACGAGGAAATCGGCAGACGCTGGAAATTTAAGCAGGAGAAGGGGGTCATCGTTGGGGGTGGGAGCAGCCTCCAACTGTGCCTCCACACATGCTTCGATTGTGACTCCCGTCTCCCCTTCCACCACCAGCACTCTACAATCCCCTTTAGCTCAGATCCCACCGTTAACCGCTACAACCTCAGAGGCTCCATCTTCCTCTCACCCCAACCCTCCCTTCTCCAATGACTCAACCAGCCTCCATCCCCCTCCCTCCTCTGATCCCGGCTCTCATCCGTGCCGGGTCTTTGCCATCCCCTCCGACATTCCACTCTCTGAGGCAGAGCGCTCTGTCCTCAGTAAGGGCCTCGCCTTTGTTCCCCTTCACCCACACCTTAGCAAGTTCAGCGTACTCCATGACGCGGAACTCTTCTTCCGCCGGCTCCGTATCCGAGCATACATCTTTTGCAAGGACTCTCCCACCCCCACCGATGACCCCTTCTCCCGTCTTCAACCCCCCTCCTCTTCATGGACACCCCGCTCTGGTCTTCTGCCTGCTCTGGATCTCTTTATTGCTAACTGCCGACGGGACATCAACCTTTTCGACTTCACCACTTCACTACACCTTGTTCCAATTTCAACCTCACTCCTTCCGAACACTCTGCTCTCCTCTCCCTCTGCACCAATCCTAATCTTACTATAAAACCCGCTGACAAGTGGGGCGCTGTTGCGGTCTAGCGTACTGACCTCTACCTGGCCGAGGCACAGCGACAACTCGCTGATACCTCCTCTTATTTACCCCTCGATTATGACCTCACTAAGGAGCACCAGGCCACTGTCTCCCACACTATTACCAACCTTATCAACTCTGGTATTCTCCCATCTACTGCCATCAACCTTATAGTTCCCACACCCCTCACTTCCCGTTTCTACCTCCTAGCCAAGATCCACAAACCTGCCTATCCAGGTAGACCCACTGTCTCAGCTTGCTCCTGCCTCACCGAACTAATTTCTGCATACCTCGACACTGTTGTATCCCCCTTTGTTCAATCCTTCCCCACCTATGCTCGTGATACTTCTCACACTCTGAATTTTTTCAGTCATTTTAAGTTCCCTCGCCCCCACCGGCTTATTTTCACCATGGACGTCCAGTCCCTATATACCTCCATCCCCCACCAGGAAGGTCTCAAAACTCTCCGCTCCTTTGTGGATTGCAGACCTAACCAATTCCCCTCTACCACCACTCTCCTCCATCTAGCAGAATTAGTTCTTACTCTCAATAATTTGACTTTTGACTCCTCCCACTTCCTCCAAATCAAGGGTGTAGCTATGGGCACCGGTATTGGTCCCAGCTATGCCTGCCTTTTTGTTGGCTTTGTGGAACAGTCAATGTTCCAAGTCTATATGGGTATCCGTCCCCCTCTTTTCCTTCGCTACATCGGCGACTGCATTGGCGCTGCCTCCTGCACGCATGCTGAGCTCGTTGACTTCATTAACTTTGCCTCCAACTTTCACCCTGCCCTCAAATTTACCTGTTCCATTTCCGAGACCTCCCTCCCCTTTTTGATTTTCTGTCTCTATCTCTGGAGACGGCTTATCTATTGATATCTACTATAAGCATACGGACTCTCACAGCTACCTGGACTATTCCTCTTCCCACCCTGTAACCTGCAAAAGTGCTATCCTCTTCTAGCAATTCCTCCGTCTCCGTCACATCTGCTCTCAGGATGAGGCTTTTCATTCCAGGACGAAGGAGAATTCTTCCTTTCTTACAGAAAGTGCCTTCCCTTCCTCCACCATCAACTCTGCTCTCAAACGCATCTCTCCCATTTCACGCACATGTGCTCTCACACCATCCTCTCGTCACCCCACTTGGGATAGGGTTCCACTTGTCCTCACCTACAACCACACCAGCCTCCGGGTCCGACATATAATCCTCCGTAACTTCCGACACTTCCAACGGGATCCCACTAACAAGCACATCTTTCCCTCCTGCCCTACTCTTTCTGCTTTCCGCAGGGATCGCTCCCTACGGAGCTCCCTTGGCCAGTCGTCGTCGTCCCCCCCTCCCCCCATCCTTTCCCACCGACCACCCTCCTGGCACTTATCCTTAAAGGCGGAACAAGTGCTACACCTCACCTTACACTTCCTCCCTCACCACCATTCAGGGCCCCAGACAGTCCTTCCAGGTGAGGCGACACTTCACCTGTGAGTCGGCTGGTGTGGTATACTGCGTCCGGTGCTCCCGGTGTGGCCTTTTATATATTGGTGAGACCCGACGCGACTGGGAGACCGTTTCGCTGAACACCTGCGCTCTGTCCGCCAGAGAAAGCAGGATCTCCCAGTGGCCACACATTTTAATTCCAGGTCCCATTCCCATTCTGATATGTCTATCCATGACTTCTCTACTGTCAAGATGAAGTCACATTGAGGTTGGAAGAATAACACTTTATTTTCTGTCTGGGTAGTCTTAAACCTGATGGCATGAACAATGATTTTTCTAACTTCCCTTAATGCTCCTTTTTCCCTTCTTGCCCCATCTCATATTTACTTACTTATTTCCCCCTTTTTTCTGTCTCTCTCTGGCCCCCTCACAGTCAGTCCTTGCCTGTTCTCCATCTCCCTCTGGTGCTTCCCTCCCCCTTTCTTTCCCTATGCCTCCCGTCCCATGATCCTTTCCCTTCTCCAGTTCTGTATCCCTTTTGCCAATCATCTTTCCAGCTCTCAGCTTCACCACTCCCCCTCCTGTCTTCTCCTATCATTTCGGATTTCCCCCTCCCCCTCCTACATTCAAATATTTTACTAGCATTTCTTTCAGATAGTCCTGACGAAGCGTCTCGGCCCAAAATGTCGACTGTACTTCTTCCTGTAGATATTGTCTGGCCTGCTGCGTTCTACCAGCATTTTGTGTGTGTTGCTTGAATTTCCAGCATCAGCAAATTTCCTCGAGTTTACAGAACTCCAGGTGGGGTCTGAACAGGGTCCTATATGGCTGCAAGGTTACTTCTCGGCTATTAAATTCAATACCACGATTGCTTATGGCTAATACACTGTACACCTTCTTAACCACTGAGTCAACCTGTGCAGCTTTGAGCGTCCTATGGACTCGGACCCCAAAATCCCTCTGATACTCCACACTGCCAAGAGTCTTACCATTAATACTATATTCTGCCATCATATTTGACCTACCAAAATGAACCACCTCACACTTATCTGGATTGAACTCCACCTGCCACTTCTCAGCCCAGTTTTGCATCCTATCAATGTCCTGCTGTAACCTCTGGCATCCCTCCACACTATCCACAACAACTCCAACCTTAGTGATATCAGCAAATTTACTAACCCGTCCCTCCACTTCCTTTATAAAGGTCATTTATAAAAATCACGAAGAGTAAGGGTCCCAGCATAGATCCCTGAGGCACTCCACCGGTGACCGACTTCCATGGAAAATATGACCCGTCTACAACCACTCTTTGCCTTCTGTGGGCAAAAAACAACGTCCCCTTGGATCCCATGCCTCCTTACTTTCTAAATAAGCCTTGGATGGGGTACCTTATAAAATGCTTTGCTGAAATTCATATACACTACATCTACTGCTCTTTCTTCATCAATATGTTTAGACACATCCTCAAAAAATTGAATCAGGCTCGTAAGGTACGACCTGCTTTTGACAAAGCTGTGATAACTATCCCTAATCATATTATACCTCTCCAAATGTTTATAAATCCTGCCTCTCAGGATCTTCTCTATCAACTTAGCAACCACTGAGGTAAGACTCACTGGTCTATAATTTCCAGGTCCATCTGTACTCCCTTTCTTAAATAAAGGAACAACATTCGCAACCTTCCAATCCTCCGGAACCTCTCCCGTCGCCAGTGCTGATACAAAGATCATCGCCAGAGGCTCAGCAATTTCCTCACTCGCCTCCTGCAGTATCCTGGGGTACTTTCCATCCGGGCCTGGCGACTTATCCAACTTTATGTTTTCCAAAAGCTCCAGCACATCCACTTTCTTAATATCTACGTGCTTAACCTTTTCAATCTGCTGCAAGTCGTTACTATTATCACCAAGAGCCTTTTCGATAGTGAATACTGAAGTAAAGTATTCATTAAGTACCTCTGCTATTTTCTCCGGTTCCATACACACTTCCCCACTGTCACATTTGATAGATCCTTTTCTTTCACGTCTTATCCTCCTGCTCTTCACATACTTGTAGAATGCCTTGGGGTTTTCCTTAATCCTGCCCGCCAAGGACTTCTCATGGCCTCTTCTGGCTCTCCTAAATTCCTTCTTAAGCTGCTTCCTGTCAGCCTTATAATCTTCTAGATCTCTAACATTATCTAGCTCTCTGAACCTTTCGTAAGTTCTTCTTTTCTTCTTGACTAGATTTATTACAGCCTTTGAACACCACGGTTCCTGTACCCTACCATAACTTGCCTGTCTCATTGGAACATACCTGTACAGAACTCTACACAAATATTCCCTGAACACTTGCCACATTTCTTCTGTACTTTTCCATGAGAACATCTGTTTCCAGTTTAAGCTTCCAATTTTCCTGTCTGATGGCTTCATTATTCCCCTTACACCAATTAAACGCTTTTCTAAATTGTCTGTTCCTATCTCTCTCCAATGTTATGGTAAAGGAGATAGAATTATGATCACTATCTCCAAAACTCTCTCCACACTGAGAGATCTGACACTTGACCAAGTTTATTTCCCAAAACCAAATCAAATCCTTGTAAGCTTATCTCTCTTCTCCTCCGGTAGGTTTATCTACACATTGTGTCAAGAAACCTTCCTGAACAGACCTAACAAACTCCACCCCATCGAAACCCCTCGCTCTAGGGAGATGCCAATCGATACTTAGGAAATTAAAATCTCCCATCACGACAACTCTGTTATTGTTACACCTTTCCAGGATGTATCCTTATCTGTTACTATTGAGCGGCCTATAAAAAACACCCAGTAAAGTTATTGACACCTTCCGGTTTCTAATCTCCACCCACAGAGACTCCGCAGACAATCCCTTCATGACTTCTACGTTTCCTGCAGCCGTGACACTATCTCTGATCAACAGTACCACGCCCGCACCTCTTTTGCCTCCCTCCCTGTCCTTCCATGTAAAAACTTGTAAAAACTTGAAGTAACTATTCCTGTCCCTGAGCCATCCAAATCTCTGTAATGGCCACCACATCATATCTCCAAGTACTGATCCACGCTGTGAGCTCATCCGCTTTGTACATAACACTCCTTGCGTTAGAATATCCATCTCAAACCTTCGGTCCCTTCTCTATCACCTACCTATCCTCCTTCACACTCTGTCTCCGATCTTTCTCTATTTGAAAGCCAGACGCCTCTTCCCCAGTTTGGCACCTGAGAACATTTTTATCACATACAAACCTTTGATTTCTGTCTATACCAGCAGTTCTCGCAAGAACCTTTTTCCCCCTCCCCCTCACAATCTGCTCTAACACACTGGTTCCCCTCCCCCTGCAAATCTAGTTTAAACACCGCCAGAGCAGCACTAGCTAACCTACCCGCAAGGATGTTATTCCCCTTCCAGTTCAGGTGCAAACCATCCCGTCGGAACAGGTCCCACCTTCCCTGGAAGGAAGCCCAATTGGCCAGAATATTTAAGCCCTCCCTCCTGCTCCATCTCCTTAGCCACGTATTTAGCTGTATTATCTTCCTATTTCTAGCCTCACTAGCACGTGGCACGGGGAACAATCCTGAGATTACAACCCTGGAGGTCCTGCCCTTGAACTTTGCACCTCACTCCCTGAACTCTGTTTGGAGGATCCCCCCCCCCTCCTTCCTATCCACATCGTTGGTCCCCACTTGGACCACGACATCTGGCTGCTCACCCTCCCTCTTGAGAATACTGAGAACTCGATCCGAGACATCGTGGACCCTGGCACCAGGGAGGCAACAGACCATCCGAGATTATCGATCTCTCCCACAGAACCTCTTATCTGTCCCCCTAACTATCGTAACCCCTATCACTACTGCTCTTCTCTTTTCCCTCCTTCCTTTCTGAGCTGAGTGTCTAGTCTCGGTGCCAGAAACGCGGCCACTACAACTTGTCCCTGGTAGGTCGGCTCCACCAACAGTATCCAAAACGGTATACTTATTGTTGATGGGAACGGCCACTGGAGTGATCTGCTCTTCCTGCCTATTCCCCTTCCCTGTCCTGAGTCATCCAGCTACCTGCCTCCTGACTTTTAGGGGTGACTATATCTCTGAAACTCCTGTCTATTTCTGCTTCTGCCTCGCAAATGATCAGAAGTTCATCCAGGTCCAGCCCCAGTTCCCTAACTCGGTTTGTCAGGAGCTGCAGCTGGATGCACCTTTTACATGTGTAGTCATCAGGGACAATTCAGCTCGCCCTGACTCCCTAAATACTGAAAACGGAGCACTCGACTGCCCTAACTGCTGCCTCCATTACCTACTTCTAAGCTAATTAGATTAATTAAAGGACTTTACGCAGCCTTACCTCACTGGGAGCAAGCTCGTCCTCAGCCTCTGCTCACTCATTCCCACTGTAACAGCGGTATATACATACAGCGACCAGTATCTCTCAGACTCACTCTCTCCGGAGTATATAAATAAACTGACCAGTGTCTCTCAGACTCACTCTCTCAGGAGTATATAAATAAACTGACCAGTGTCTCTCAGACTCACTCTCTCAAGAGTATATAAATAAACTGATCAGTGTCTCTCAGTCCTCCTCTCACAGGGACATATTTATACACTCAACACGTACAAACAAGCTCGATGAACTCAGCAGGTTGGGCAGCATCCATTGAAATGAGCGGTCAACGTTTCGGGCCGAGACCATTCATCAAGACTGAAGAACGAGGGGGCAGGGGCCCTATAAAGAAGTTGGGGGAGGGTGGAAGGTGCCAGGTGAAAAGCCAATCAGAGGAAAGATCAAGAGGTGGGGGAGGGGAAGCAGGAAGGGGATAGGCAGGAGAGGTGAAGAAGGAATGTAAGGGGAAAGCACTATGGGTAGTAGAAGAAGGCAGAGTCATGAGGGAGGTGATAGCCAGCTAGAAGAGGAGGCAGAGTGAAAGTGGGATGGGGGAAGGGAGAGGGAGGGCTTTCTGTCCACTCTCTCAGGGTCATATCCATAAACTGGCCTGTTTCTGTCAGCCCCACACTCTCAGGGGTACTCAATGGTTTGGCGTATTTTACCCATGAACCACTGTGTCGAATCCATTACTTCTTGTAGGATTTTCGGTTCAATTCCATTGCTGTTTCCGTAGCAAGCCGTGATGCAGCCAGTCAACACAGTCTCTACTACACACCAGATTTCTGAAAGAGTAGCTACAGAGATCGTGGAGGCATCACTGGTGTCCTTTGTGAACTACTCGAATCTGAAATGGTTCCTGCAGACTGGAAATTACAAATGTCACGCCACTCCTTGAGGAAGGAGGGAGGCAAAAATAGGAAAGTGTCGGCCAATTATTCTTACTTCATGGTTAGGAAAATGTTGGAGTATGAGGTATCCGGATACATGTTAAAATAGGGCAAAGTCTGCATAGGTTCCGTAATGGGAAACCGGTTGCAATTTTGAGGATATAACAATCAGCATCAACAAAGGAGAGTCAGTGGATATGGCTTACTTGTTTTTCAGAGGGTATTTGACAAGGTGCTGCACATGAGGCTGCTTAATGAGATAAGGGCTGGTTGATTTTCAGGAAAGATGCTACCATGGAGAGTTTACAAAACTCTAGTTAGTCTGTAATTAACTCTGGTGGCTCCATCAGAGGAAAGACATCGAGGCTTTGCGAAGGATACAGTCGGCGCTAACCAGGATGCCTCCTGGATTAGAGAGAATGCACTATACTGAGAGTTTTGACAAACTGGGGTTGTTTTCTCTGGAGTGGGAAAGGCTAAGAGTAGATCTGCTGAATTTTATACAATTTATGAGAGACATTGATATACCAGACAGACAATATTTTCCTCACGGTTGAAATGTCAAATAACAGAGGGCACATTTTAAAGGTGAGATGGGGGTAATTCCAAAGGACATGTGAGGTGCAGGGTTTTTTTTTTACACAGACTGCTGGTGTGGGGTGGTGATAGAGGCAGATTCATTGTGAACCTTTAAGAGATGTTAAGATAGGCAAGGTTACGGTGTGGAAAAAGGTTTCGGGGGATATTTTATTTCTGCAAAAAGATGCATGTGTCTGGAAGCACTGCGGAGCGTGGTGATTGAGGCAAATACATTCAAGACATTTAAGGGACTATCAGATAGGCAAAGGGATGGCAGAAAAGACGGGGTTTAGGCTGTGTTGTGTTCAAGACGTGGACAGCGTTTGGGAGCGCGGGGCGGACGGGAAGAAAGAGCGGTAGCGAGAGCGAGGAAAGAGTGGGGGCGGGAACAATGAAAGTGTGAGGGGGACAGGGGCGAGGAAAGCGCGGTATCAGCGTGGGTGCTGTGGGGGTTACGAGATCCTGGGTAGCAAACCTTCCTCCGCCTCAGCTGTGCCTCTGCGAGAAGCTCTGGATTGCTGTGGGTGATGGGGTTCCCGAGCAAACTCAAATCAAGTCCAACACAAATCAAGTTACAGCAGTTTATTGATTTCATCATAATAATAGTCATCCGTTAGTCTCAAGAGACCATGGATTTGCGCCTTGGAAGATTTCTTTTCCAGGGATTTTTGATGGGAGACCTGGCTGCAAGCCGTCCCCTCTCCACGCCACCGATGTTGTCCAAGGGACGGGCACTAGGCCCCGGTGCCACAGAGCAATGTGTTAACTGCGTTGCTCAAGGGCTCCAACACGCTGCCTCAGCTGAGGCTCGAACCAGTGACCTTCAGGTTACCAGTCTGATGCCTTGTCCACTAGGCCACGCGCCAACAAACATGACAAATGTAAATGTAAATTAAACAACGTGTAACCTGCTAACTTGCGGGAATAAATAAGCTGTTCCTGATTCACTCAGAGTCACACACAATTAACTGACCAGTGACAATGAGTAACAGATTGAATAACCAGTCCCGTTTCTCACCATCACTCCGCTTCAGGAAACCGATGATTATAAAATCACATTTCAGGACAGTGTCCGAGATCGCTGCAGTTCCAGGGTCGCTACCAAGGTACTTATCCATTTAACATCATTATGTCGGACAGACTACTAAATGTATTGTCCTCAGCATAGTGAGAAAAAGTGTTCTCTCTCAGGATATTCCCACCCCAGACATTGGTGTCCCAGACTGAGCCCCGCCTCTTCTATCGGTGTATTTCCCCAAAGCCTCACTTAAATGAACTCTCGGACCGGGACATCCAGCAGAAATAGTGCCGCTGGTCACAAAGCGGAATTACATGCCTGCGGAAACACCTCCAACATCAGAGAGTGCTTGGTTGGAAACGTGACCCGTTAGAACCATTGGGAATTAAATCTGAAGCATTGTCGTTAAAGGGGATGGTGAGGAATCGACCAAAATGTCCCCATCCCTTGGGTGGGGTTGTTCACTCATTCAGATGTTCACAGGTTCACTGTCAGTCCAGGTCTGAGTTCCTGCAGAGACTTCAGTTCCATCTCCCCAGTCTCACTGAAGTGATTTCTCCACAGCCTGAAACAGAGGGAAGAATACAGGGAAATAAACAAATGATAAAACAGTGACTGTAACAACGGACTGGGGTTAATATTTCAACAACGCTGACAAACAAATATCACCGGTGAACCCGCGGATCCACTGATATTTTATCATACTGAGCATTAACAAGAATACTCACTCAATATAGGCCAGACTTGGGACGGTCAGTATGAGGCGACGGAGAGCAGGGACAGATCGGTCCGTAAGCGAGTTTAATCTCAGGTCCAGCTCCGTCAGTGCTTGGTTTGTACTGAGAGCCGAGACAAGATCCTCAGCACCAGAATCTGTGAGACCAACTTTCCACAGCCTGGAGATGAGAGAAAGTGAGGGTGAAGGACACAGAGGGACAGGAGACAATACAAATCCCCAGTGTTTATCTGTAACACAATTACTGATCAATCTCAAATGTCCGACACGCAGTGACTGTAAACACAATCTCCCAGAGTCTGGTACTTACCACAGTTTCTGTATTTTACACTCCGGGTTTCCAAGAGCCTCAGACACCAGTTTCACTCCTGAATCTTTCAGTTTATTATTACTCAGGTTCAGCTCTGTCAGTGTACAGTTTGCACTGAGAGTGGAGGCGAGATCCTCGGCACCAGAAACTGTGAGGCCAACATCGTTCAGCCTGGGGTTGAGAGAGGGTGAGAGTGAAGGACACCCAGACAGGAGACATCAGAAATTCCCAGTGTTTAGCAGTAACACAATTACTGATCAGCTTGATGTTCAATTTCTGACACCCAGTAACTGTAACCACAATCTCCCAGTCAGGTACTTACCGCAGTTTCTGTATTTTACACTCCGGGTTCCTCAGAGCCGCAGACACCAGTTTCACTCCTGAATCCCCCAGGTCATTACCCCCAAGACTAAACACAAAGAGAAAAACTAATGAACAAAGAGATTGAAACCGTGGGTATGAGGGAACATCTGTCATTCGGATATTTCTGGAAACATGAATCGCTTCAGTATATCACTGATTGGGATACCCACTACTGTCAAAATTCACTACCGAATGTCAGTAATTTACTGTCAATGTGACACTGTAATTTCCCATATTCTGTCTCTTTCCCCAACAGTTAGAATAGTGTTCCTGATGTGAGATTGTCGGAAGGGCCAGGGTTGAAGGGTGAGAGATCGTCCCTCTGAGAGGAAGAATTGTGGGTGGGAAAATCTCCATGGGAGATGCGCGCAGAGACCCGCACCACAGGAAAAGTGCTGGGAAAAATGATCCCCACAGGAGGAAGGGGAACGAGGAACAGGGATCCCCATAGGGTGATGGGGAAAGAGGAAGAGTGATCCCGAGAGGATGAAGGGAGATGGGGAAGAAAGATCCCACAGGATGAAGGGTGTGGGGAAGAGTGACTCTACACAACAGGAATGGAAATGGGGAGGAGAGACTCCAGAGGAGAAAGCGGAATGCGGAAGAGAGATTCCTATTGGAGGGATGAGGATGGGCAAGAGAGAACCCCACAGGAGGAAGGAAATGAGCAAGAGAGAACCCCACAGGAGGAAGGGAATGAGCAAGGGAGAACCTGACAGAGGAAGGGGATGTGGAAGTGATCCCCACAGGAGGAAGGGAATGAGCAAGGGAGAACCCGACAGAGGAAGGAGAATGCGGAAGTGATCCCCACAGGAGGAAGGGAATGAGCAAGGGAGAACCCGACAGAGGAAGGAGAATGCGGAAGTGATCCCCACAT
Source organism: Hemitrygon akajei (assembly GCF_048418815.1). Lineage (NCBI taxonomy): Eukaryota > Metazoa > Chordata > Chondrichthyes > Myliobatiformes > Dasyatidae > Hemitrygon > Hemitrygon akajei. The sequence continues at coordinate 1,038,722 of NW_027331997.1, read as the reverse complement.
GAGGAAGGGAGAACCCGACAGAGGAAAGGGGATGGGGAAGTGATCCTCACAGGAGGAAGGGAATGAGCAAGGGAGAACCCGACAGAGGAAGGGGGATGGGGAAGTTATCCCCACAGGAGGAAGGAAATGAGCAAGGGAGAACCCGACAGAGGAAAGGGGATGGGGAAGTGATCCCCACAGGAGGAAGGGAATGAGCAAGGGAGAACCCGACAGAGGAAAGGGGATGGGGAAGTGATCCCGACAGGAGGAAGGGAATGAGCTAGGGAGAACACGACAGAGGAAAGGGGATGGGGAAGTGATCCCCACAGGAGGAAGGGAATGAGCAAGGGAGAACACGACAGAGGAAGGGGGATGGGGAAGTGATCCCCACAGGAGGAAGGGAATGAGCAAGGGAGAACCCGACAGAGGAAAGGGGATGGGGAAGTGATCCCCACAGGAGGAAGGGAATGAGCAAGGGAGAACCCGACAGAGGAAAGGAGATGGGGAAGTGATCCCGGCAGGAGGAAGGGAATGAGCAAGGGAGAACCCGACAGAGGAAGGAGAATGCGGATGTGATTCCCACATCAGGAAGGGAATGAGCAAGGGAGAACCCGACAGAGGAAAGGGGATGGGGAAGTGATCCCCACAGGAGGAAGGGAATGAGCAAGGGAGAACCCGACAGAGGAAAGGGGATGGGGAAGTGATCCCCACAGGAGGAAGGGAATGAGCAAGGGAGAACCCGACAGAGGAAGGAGAATGCGGAAGTGATCCCCACATGAGGAAGGGAATGAGCAAGGGAGAACCCGACAGACGAAGGGGGATGGGGAAGTGATCCCCACAGGAGGAAGGGAATGAGCAAGGGAGAACCCGACAGAGGAAGGAGAATGCGGAAGTGATCCCTACATGAGGAAGGTAATGAGCAAGGGAGAACCCGACAGAGGAAAGGGGATGGGGAAGTGATCCCCACAGGAGGAAGGGAATGAGCAAGGGAGAACCCGACAGAGGAAGGGGGATGGGGAAGTTATCCCCACAGGAGGAAGGGAATGAGCAAGGGAGAACACGACAGAGGAAAGGGGATGGGGAAGTGATCCCGACAGGAGGAAGGGAATGAGCAAGGGAGAACACGACAGAGGAAAGGGGATGGGGAAGTGATCCCGACAGGAGGAAGGGAATGAGCAAGGGAGAACCCGACAGAGGAAGGAGAATGCGGAAGTGATCCCCACATGAGGAAGGGAATGAGCAAGGGAGAACCGGACAGACGAAGGGGGATGGGGAAGTGATCCCCACAGGAGGAAGGAAATGAGCAAGGGAGAACCCGACAGAGGAAGGAGAATGCGGAAGTGATCCCCACATGAGGAAGGGAATGAGCAAGGGAGAACCCGACAGAGGAAAGGGGATGGGGAAGTGATCCCCACAGGAGGAAGGGAATGAGCAAGAGAGACCCCGACAGAGGAAGGGAGATGGGGAAGTTATCCCCACAGGAGGAAGGGAATGAGCAAGGGAGAACACGACAGAGGAAAGGGGATGGGGAAGTGATCCCGACAGGAGGAAGGGAATGAGCAAGGGAGAACACGACAGAGGAAAGGGGATGGGGAAGTGATCCCGACAGGAGGAAGGGAATGAGCAAGGGAGAACCCGACAGAGGAAGGAGAATGCGGAAGTGATCCCCACATGAGGAAGGGAATGAGCAAGGGAGAACCGGACAGACGAAGGGGGATGGGGAAGTGATCCCCACAGGAGGAAGGGAATGAGCAAGGGAGAACCCGACAGAGGAAGGAGAATGCGGAAGTGATCCCCACATGAGGAAGGGAATGAGCAAGGGAGAACCCGACAGAGGAAAGGGGATGGGGAAGTGATCCCCACAGGAGGAAGGGAATGAGCAAGAGAGACCCCGACAGAGGAAGGGGGATGGGGAAGTTATCCCCACAGGAGGAAGGGAATGAGCAAGGGAGAACACGACAGAGGAAAGGGGATGGGGAAGTGATCCCGACAGGAGGAAGGGAATGAGCAAGGGAGAACACGACAGAGGAAAGGGGATGGGGAAGTGATCCCGACAGGAGGAAGGGAATGAGCAAGGGAGAACACGACAGAGGAAAGGGGATGGGGAAGTGATCCCCACAGGAGGAAGGGAATGAGCAAGGGAGAACCCGACAGACGAAGGGGGATGGGGAAGTGATCCCCACAGGAGGAAGGGAATGAGCAAGGGAGAACCCGACAGAGGAAGGAGAATGCGGAAGTGATCCCCACATGAGGAAGGGAATGAGCAAGGGAGAACCCGACAGAGGAAAGGGGATGGGGAAGTGATCCCCACAGGAGGAAGGGAATGAGCAAGAGAGACCCCGACAGAGGAAGGGGGATGGGGAAGTTATCCCCACAGGAGGAAGGGAATGAGCAAGGGAGAACACGACAGAGGAAAGGGGATGGGGAAGTGATCCCCACAGGAGGAAGGGAATGAGCAAGGGAGAACACGACAGAGGAAAGGGGATGGGGAAGTGATCCCGACAGGAGGAAGGGAATGAGCAAGGGAGAACCCGACAGAGGAAGGAGAATGCGGAAGTGATCCCCACACGAGGAAGGGAATGAGCAAGGGAGAACCCGACAGAGGAAGGAGAATGCGGAAGTGATCCCCACATGAGGAAGGGAATGAGCAAGGGAGAACCCGACAGAGGAAAGGGGATGGGGAAGTGATCCCCACAGGAGGAAGGGAATGAGCAAGAGAGACCCCGACAGAGGAAGGGGGATGGGGAAGTTATCCCCACAGGAGGAAGGGAATGAGCAAGGGAGAACACGACAGAGGAAAGGGGATGGGGAAGTGATCCCGACAGGAGGAAGGGAATGAGCAAGGGAGAACACGACAGAGGAAAGGGGATGGGGAAGTGATCCCGACAGGAGGAAGGGAATGAGCAAGGGAGAACCCGACAGAGGAAGGAGAATGCGGAAGTGATCCCCACATGAGGAAGGGAATGAGCAAGGGAGAACCGGACAGACGAAGGGGGATGGGGAAGTGATCCCCACAGGAGGAAGGGAATGAGCAAGGGAGAACCCGACAGAGGAAGGAGAATGCGGAAGTGATCCCCACATGAGGAAGGGAATGAGCAAGGGAGAACCCGACAGAGGAAAGGGGATGGGGAAGTGATCCCCACAGGAGGAAGGGAATGAGCAAGAGAGACCCCGACAGAGGAAGGGGGATGGGGAAGTTATCCCCACAGGAGGAAGGGAATGAGCAATGGAGAACACGACAGAGGAAAGGGGATGGGGAAGTGATCCCGACAGGAGGAAGGGAATGAGCAAGGGAGAACACGACAGAGGAAAGGGGATGGGGAAGTGATCCCCACAGGAGGAAGGGAATGAGCAAGAGAGACCCCGACAGAGGAAGGGGGATGGGGAAGTTATCCCCACAGGAGGAAGGGAATGAGCAAGGGAGAACACGACAGAGGAAAGGGGATGGGGAAGTGATCCCGACAGGAGGAAGGAAATGAGCAAGGGAGAACACGACAGAGGAAAGGGGATGGGGAAGTGATCCCGACAGGAGGAAGGGAATGAGCAAGGGAGAACACGACAGAGGAAAGGGGAAGGGGAAGTGATCCCCACAGGCGGAAGGGAATGAGCAAGGGAGAACCCGACAGACGAAGGGGGATGGGGAAGTGATCCCCACAGGAGGAAGGGAATGAGCAAGGGAGAACCCGACAGAGGAAGGAGAATGCGGAAGTGATCCCCACATGAGGAAGGGAATGAGCAAGGGAGAACCCGACAGAGGAAAGGGGATGGGGAAGTGATCCCCACAGGAGGAAGGGAATGAGCAAGAGAGACCCCGACAGAGGAAGGGGGATGGGGAAGTTATCCCCACAGGAGGAAGGGAATGAGCAAGGGGGAACACGACAGAGGAAAGGGGATGGGGAAGTGATCCCGACAGGAGGAAGGGAATGAGCAAGGGAGAACACGACAGAGGAAAGGGGATGGGGAAGTGATCCCGACAGGAGGAAGGGAATGAGCAAGGGAGAACCCGACAGAGGAAGGAGAATGCGGAAGTGATCCCCACATGAGGAAGGGAATGAGCAAGGGAGAACCGGACAGACGAAGGGGGATGGGGAAGTGATCCCCACAGGAGGAAGGGAATGAGCAAGGGAGAACCCGACAGAGGAAGGAGAATGCGGAAGTGATCCCCACATGAGGAAGGGAATGAGCAAGGGAGAACCCGACAGAGGAAAGGGGATGGGGAAGTGATCCCCACAGGAGGAAGGGAATGAGCAAGAGAGACCCCGACAGAGGAAGGGGGATGGGGAAGTTATCCCCACAGGAGGAAGGGAATGAGCAAGGGAGAACACGACAGAGGAAAGGGGATGGGGAAGTGATCCCGACAGGAGGAAGGGAATGAGCAAGGGAGAACACGACAGAGGAAAGGGGATGGGGAAGTGATCCCGACAGGAGGAAGGGAATGAGCAAGGGAGAACACGACAGAGGAAAGGGGATGGGGATGTGATCCCCACAGGAGGAAGGGAATGAGCAAGGGAGAACCCGACAGACGAAGGGGGATGGGGAAGTGATCCCGACAGGAGGAAGGGAATGAGCAAGGGAGAACCTGACAGAGGAAGGAGAATGGGGAAATGATCCCCACAGGAAGAAGGACTTAGGGAATAAAGATTCCACTGGAGGAACCAGATGGGGAAGACAGATCCAATAGAACGAATGGGGAGAGGGAATTGAGATCCCACCGGAGGAAGGGGATTCGAGAAGAGTTCCCACAATGGTAATGGGGGTGGAGATTAGAAATATCTCAAGGGGAGGAAGACGGGGAAGAGAGCTGACAACAGGAAGGGGATGGGGAAGAGAGATCCCCACAGAGGGAAGGGAGAGGAGGAAGAGAGACCATCCACAGGGGAAAGGGGGTGGTGAAGAGAGATTCCATAGGGGGCAGGAGGACGGGGAAGAGAGAACCCACAGCAGGAATGGGGATGTGGAAGAGAGATACCACAGGGGAACGGGGATGGGAAGAGAAGCCCCCATGGCGGAAATGGGGTGGGGAAGTGAGACCCGACAGAAGTATAGGGAGAAATGAATGCACAGGAGGAATGAGACATGCAGAGAGGTCCAACAGTGGGAATGGAAGTGTGCACAGAGATCCCATAGGAGTATAGTGTTGAGAAAAGATGCTCCCACAAGAGAAGCTGATGCGGACGTAGATCGTCGGGAGAGGTTGGTCTAAACTGAGGTCCACAATCGGGAGAAATGATGCCCACGTGGTGACTGGGTATCGGGGATAGAGAAAAGTCACACAGGTGGGGTGATGGAGATAGTCTCTCACAGGGAAGGGCAGAGGAGGACAAACTCACAGCAGCATTTCTAAAGCTCTCACTGGGCAAGACAGCTCACACTCTCTTGTCAATGTGAAAATGGTGGGAAGTTCCTACACACCCGCTTACAGTTTGTGTCGGTCTAGTTGTCATTAACATTGAGAAGGAACAATGTCAATGGACGTGTCACAGGGAGCGAGAAACGCGGCCAATCCTGTGATTTACTACCATTAAGCGAATGGATGTTGTTCGTGATCTGATGGAGTCTCCAAATCCCATCAGAAAGAACCACAGAACCTTCCTGTCCCTGTGGAATTACTGACCAGTCCCCTGGTCATTAGTCACAATTTTTCGCATTCTGATTTATTCCGATTTTACCCAATTTCCTTCGCATTGAAACAACACAATGGAACAGTTTCACATTTCAGAGTGAGACAGAAATCTGGTTACCTCAACTCCTGACACTTGTGTAGCCCCGGTCCCAGCCGCTGTATTCCTTCAAAGTGAATGCGGCAGTTCCAAAAATCAAGGTGTTTTATTGTAACACAGAATCCGATGACATGAGACAGGACCGCACAGTCAATCGGGGACAGTTGCATTTCACTGAATGAAAGTTTTTTCACAGATCCCAGTGCGGCCTGAGCCAGTCCACGATTCTGAGACTCAAACAGATAGTGCAATGTGTTCAGGAGGTTACTTGTATCATCTTCACCAGCAGAGATATTTATCTGGTGTATAACCGCCTCCTTCACCCAGTCAATCACGCGGCAGGTTGTTTGTTGAGGAAATGGACCCAGAAACTCCTCCAGGCCCCAAACTGTCATTGGGTTGGAGAGTCCAGCAACAAAACGGAGAAATATCTCAAATCGCCCATCTGTGGTCTTGTGGGCTCCAGTGAGGAATTTCGGGATATCCCCGGGATGTGGATTCAGGAATAGTGCGACTGCAGCTGCAAACTCTTGGATGGTGAGGTGTGGGAATGTGTACACCACACACCGGGCAGAATCCTCTCTCTCCAAAAGCTCCATCAGGAACCCGGACAGGAACTGGGAAGGCTGCAGGTCGTAGTTAATCAAATCTCCATCTGTAAACACAATCTTCTTCTCCGACACTCCTTTGAAGCCCATCTGACCAACCCTGAGTAACACATCACGGGGGTTCTCAATCTCACGGCCGTGGTTTTTCAGGATGTTGTAAATATAGTAGGAGTACAGTTGGGTGATGGTCTTGGGAACTCGCTGCGGGTCCCTGACTCTTTGTGTGAAGAAGGGGCCCAGTGCCAGAGCAAGGATCCAGCAGTAGGAGGGGTTGTAGCTCATGGTGTACAGGATCTCGTTCTCCTTCACATGTTTGAAAACAGCTGCCGCCACAGTCTGATCTTCAAAATAACTGAAGAAATATTTCTTCCGTTCCTCACCAGAAAATCCCAGGATTTCAGCCCGGATACTGATCTCAGCGTTTTCCAATAAATGTAACGCCGTGGAACGGGTGGTCACCAGCACTGAACACCCTGGGAGCAGCTTGTGCTGGATTAAACTGTACACAATGTCAGACACCTTGCACTTGAATTCAGGATCTGTGCATGTGGACTGAGGTTCTGTGTCTCCCCGACTGTCAGCAAAATCAATTTTGTCATTGAATTCGTCCAAACCATCGAATATAAACAACAATCCCTCTGGGTTCTTCCAGACCTCTCTCAGGATATTTTCAAAGTAAGGATACGGATCCAGAATGAGTTCTGTAAGGTTTATTCTGTGGTTAATGGAGTTTAAATCCCGGAATTTGAAACTGAAGACAAACTGGAATTGTTTGTATATTTTCCCCGTGACCCAGTCATAAACAATCTTTTGTACCATTGTGGTTTTCCCGATCCCCGCGACTCCGGCCACTGTTGCCGTACTCCCAGATTCAGAGTTACACCGGGAAAAGCTGCTCTGGAACAACTGATCCGTCTGGATTTTCTCCAGCTCTCTGCCGAATTGCTGTTCTCTCCACTCCTCGTGGTCTCTGCCTCTTGCCAGCAGCTCATGTTCCACCAGTCTCCGATCTCGAACAGTAGAAATGACCGTGAGCTCAGCGTATCGATCAACCAGCTGGAAAACCTTCACCTTCTCCCTTATCAGGATCGTGTTCACTCTCAGTGTTTCAGTTTGTGCCCGCAGAGTCTCCTTGTGTTTCTGTTGAACATCTTCCATGGGAACAGACAGTGGACAAACTGTTAGATGCCTCAACGCTGATCTCAGTATTTAAGCACACAAGAGTTAGCTCAAAGCTATTGCATTAATTGGATTCATCAATGGATGTTCGTACAGTAGAGTAAATTTGATTAACAGACCCCTGACTGGCCAGAGAGGCCTGGTCTAGATAAATATCAGATCATCACATTTCCACATTAATTGTGTTGTGAAGGTGAGTATTTCCCTGGTAGTTTACTGACCCCGACTGTCCCGTACTGGACACCCTCTCACTACAGCCACAGTTATCATTGTTCCTCTGGAAGAAATGTTTAATCCCCAGTGCTGATATGGTGCGTGGGGATATGGAGAAAAGGGTAGTGGGCATTCTGTCAAAGGAGAATCACAGCTCCCCCTCCCACCATTACTGATCCAGCGTACAAAGTGTATTTGTTGATCAGCATGTGCACTGTGATCAACAAAGTGTAATCCAAAGATCAAGGGTGATTGGGAGAGAAAATGTCAATGTCTTATTCAGGAGATTGAGACAGTCAGCATTTTGACACATCCCTCCCCCTCCCCCCCCACCCCAATCCATCCTCACAGTCGCTGCTCAGCTCACTGAGTTCTTCCAGAAAATGGTTTGAGACGGCGGATCTGCAGTCTCGTGTCTCTGAAAGAGTATGTGTTGTAAATACTCAACAGATTCAAGTTTCAAGATACGCAATTGTAGAGGAGAAGGAAATAATTATTATTCCGGATCTGATGCAGCACAAAAACTCAGATAAAGAACGCAATGAAAAACACAATAAATATAAATGCGCTCGATACTCTGAACTCGGGTGGTTTTGACAGACAATTTTCAAACCGTGCTGGTGTTGGGGTGGGGTTTGTTATTTATAGAGGGGAGGCTTAGTCATTGGAGGTGTTGATGAGTCTTACTGCTTGAGGAAAGTAACTGATTTTGAGTCTGGTGGTCCTGCTGTGGATGCTATGTAGCTTCCTCCCTCATGGGAGAGGGGCGAACAGCTCACAGGCAGGATAGGTGGGATCCTTCCTGAAGCCCCTGTCCCTTTACCGGAGCCTTTCTGTTTATACGTCCCAGATGGAAGGTAGGCTGGGGATGCCGGTGATGCGTTGGACAGTTTTGACTACCGGTTGTGGAGCCTTCCAGTCCACCACAGTTATGCAATATGTTCGTCTGCCCTCTGCAGCACAGCTGTAGAAGGACGGGAGTTCAGATGTGAGTACAGGTCAGACAACGTCTGTGGAAAGGGGAGACAGGGGAGATGCTACTGGTCTGTGACTTTAAATACAAGTTTGAAAACCATGCCGATTACAGGTCGGGTACTGAAGAAGAGAGCAGAGACCGAGGAATTTCGGTAGCAGGTGGTTCAGGATTTCAGCTGTCACAGGACCTGCATAGAACACAGAACAGCACAGGAATAGGCCCTTCGGCCCACAGCATTGGTGCCAGCATGATACCACATTAAACTGTGATGTTTGAACATTCTCCTCATTTCGATAACAGTCTGCACTATTATTCCTTTCACCAAAATGCGTTTTCCAACACAGTATTCCATCTGCCACATTTTGCCCATTTTCCAATTTCTTTAAGTCTTGCTGCAATCGCATTGCTTCCTCAGCACTAACTACCCCTTCAGCTATCTCAGTATCGTCAACAAAGTTTGCCACAAAGCCATCAATTCCATTATCTAAATCATTGACAAACAATGTGAAAAGTAGCTCCAAATACCTCGAAACCTGAACATTAATAATTGAATTGAATTGACTTTATTTCTTACATCCTTCACATACACGAGGAGTAAAAATCTTTACATTACGTCTCCATCTGAATGTGCAATGTGCAATCATAGTAATTTAAAATAATGTACAGACTCCAACAGTTTCCCAATCACTCAGGTTAGGCTAACTGGTCTACAATTTCACAAACAAGAGGAAATCTGCAGATGCTGGAAATCCGAGCAACACACACAAAATGCCGGAGGAATTCAGCAGGCCAGGCAGCATCTGTGGAACAGTTGACGTTTCGGGACGAGATCCTTCGGCAAGACCAGAGACAAAAAGCTGAGGAGTAGTTTTGAAAGGTGGGGGTGGGTGGAGGAGAGAGACAAATACCAGGCGATCGGTGAAACTTGGAGGGGAAGGGATGAAACAAAGAGCTAGGAAGTTGATTCTTGACAGAGGCAGACGGCCCTGGAAGAACGAAAAAGGTGGGGGGGGGGAGCGGTGTGCACCAGAGGGAGGCGATGACAGGCAAGGAGATAACGTGAGAAGTACGCGGGCATGGGGAACGGTGAAGGGGGAGAGCAACGGAAGTTTGAGAAATCAATATTGATGCCATCAGGTTGGAGGCTACTCAAACGGAACATAAGGTGTTGTTCCTCCAACCTGAGTGTGGCCATGGACTGACGTATCAGAATGGGAATGGGAAGTGGAAATAAAATGGGTGGCCACAGGGAGATCCCGCCTGTTCTGGCGGACAGAGCGTAGATGCTCGTGAAACGGTCTCTCAATCTACGTCGGGTCTCACCGAAATACACATGGCCACACCAAGATCATCTACGCCTCCCTCTGGTGCTCTCTCCGCCCCCTTCTCCTTTCTTCCATGGCCTTCTTTCACTAACCAACTTCCTAGCTCTGCTCACCCCTCCCCCTGCAAGTTTCACATATCGCCTGGATGGAAGATGCCAGAGAGTATTGGTGGATAACTGTTTGTCGGGTTTGAGGCCGGTGACTCGTGGTGTGCCTCAGAGATGTGTATTGGGTCCAATGTTGTTTGTCATATACATTAATGATCTGGATGATGGGTTGGTAAATTGGATTAGTAAGTATGCAGATGATATTAAGATAGTTGGCATTGTGGATCATGAAGTAGGTTTTCAAAGTTTGCAGAGAGATTTAGGCCAGTTAGAAGAGTGGGCTGAAAGATGGTAGATGGAGTTTAATGCTGATAAGTGCGAGGTGCTACATTTTGGTAGGACTAATCAAAATAGGACATACATGGTAAATAGTAGGGCATTGAAGAATGCAGTAGAACAGACTGATCTAGGTAGAATGGTGCATAGTTGAATTACCTTCCACATGAGAAAAGTATTGATAACTTCAGTATCATATTTTGATAGTATTGAGTCAGATATAGTTGTATCTATGAAAATCAATCGTGACTGATTTGGAAAACAAATGTAACTTAGTACCTTAGATTCTGTGTTCAGACTTCTCCAGCCAAGTGATGAGTTCGTAATGTTCTGTATTATGGTTACATGGGGCTTAAAGTAAGGACATGTTCGGCTCAGCATTGTAGGCGGAAGGGCCTGTATTGTGCTGTAAGTTTTCCATGTATCTATGAATCTGTCAGGGGTTTGTGGGGTCTCACAGTGTGTCAGGACCCTGTTAGGCGTTTGTGGGGACTGACAGTGTGTCAGGACCCTGTCAGGCGTGTGTCGGGTCTCCAATCAATGTATTCGGCTGTGATAAGGAGCGCAGGAAAACAGTGATTGTGGACATATTTACTTTAGAGAATGTGACAATGGTGGAAATGATACTCTTCAAAAATCAGGAAGTGTATCTGTTTCATATTCAGAAATGGGTGTGGGAATTTCACTGTCATGTCTGTGCCCTCGGAAAGCAACATAAGGAATAGTAACCACATAGCCATATAACAATTATAGTACGGACAAAAGTCATCTCGGCCCTTCTAGTATGTGCCGAATGCTTCCTCTCATCTAGTCCCACAGAACTGCACTCAGTCCAAAACCCTCCATTCCTTTCCTGTTCATATACCTATCCAATTTTCTTATTTTAAAATGATAATATCGATCTTGCCTCTACCACTTTTACTGGATGCTCGTTCCACACAGATACTACCTTCTGAGTAAAGAACTTCCGCCTCGTGTTACCCCTAAACTTTTGCCTCCTAACTCTCAACTCCTGTCCTCTTGTTTGAATCCCCCCGACTCTCAATGGAAAAAGCCTATCCACGTCAACTCTATCCAACCCCTTCATAATTTTAAATACCGCTATCAAGTAGCCCTCAACTTTCTATGTAGAGTTAGGTGTGAATAAACACCTAACTCTGTAACTTAGGTGCTGAAACACAGGTAACATTCTAGTAAATCTCCTCTGTACTCTCTCTATTTTGTTGACATCTTTCCTATAATTCGGTGACCAGAACTGTACACAATACTCCAAATTTGGCCTCACCAATGCCTTATACAATTTTAACATTACATCCCAGCTCCTATACTCAATGCTCTGATTTATAAAGGCCAGCATACCAAAAGTTTTCTTCACCACCCTATCCACAATAGATTCCACCTTCAGGGAAGTATGCACCATTATACATCAGTCTGTTCTACTGCATTTCTCAACGCCCTACTATTTAACATGTATGTCCTATTTTGATTAGTCCTACCAAAATGTAAAAAACTCCATCTGCCATCGCTCAGCCCACTCTTCTAACTGGCCTAAATTTTGTCACAAGCTTTGAAAACCTACTTCATTATCAACAACGCCACCTCTCTTAGTATCATCTGCATACTTTCTAATCCAATTTACCACCCCATCATCCAGATCATTAATATATTTGACAAACAACATTGGACCCAATACAGATCCCTGAGGCACACCACTAATCACCGGCCTCCAACCTGACAAACAGTTATCCACCAATACTCTCCGGCATCTCCCATCCAGCCACTGTTTAATCCATTTTACTACTTCAATATTAATACCAAACGACTGAAACATCCTAACCTTCCATGCGGAACCTTGTCAAAAAGTCTTACTGAAGTAGAAATAGACAACATCCACTGGTATACCCTCATCAACGTTCCTAGTAACCTCTTCGAAACATTTAATAAGATTTGTCAAACATGACCTTCCACGCACAGATCCATGTTGACTGTTCCGAATCAGACCCTGTCTATCCAGATAATTATATATATCACCTCTAAGAATACTTTCCATTAATTTACCCACCACTGACTTCAAACTTACAGGCCAATAATTGCTAGGTTTACTCTTAGAACCCTTTTTTAAAAATGGAATCACATGAGAATCACAAGACTCCAATCCTCAGGCACCATCCCCGTTTCTAATGACATTTGAAATATTTCTGTCAGAGCCCCTACTATTTCTACACTAACTTCACTCAAGGTCCTATGGAATATCCTGTCAGGATCCAGAGACTTATCCACTTATATATTCTTTAAAGGCGCCAGTACTTCTTCTTTAATCATCATAGCTTCCATAACTACCTTAATTGGCTCCCTTACCTTACGCACTTCAATAACCTTCTCCTTAGTGAATAAAGAAGAAAAGAAATTGTTCAAAATCTCCCCCATCTCATTTGGCTCCACACATAGTTGTCCACTCTGATTCTCGAAGGGACCAATTTTATCCCTCACTATCTTTTTGCTATTAATATAACTGTAGAAACTATTTGGATTCATTTTCACCTTATTTGCCAAAGCAACCTCATATCTTCTTTTAGCTTTTCTAATTTCTATCTTAATATTCATTTCACATTCTCTATATTCCTCGAGCACCTCATTTACTCCATGCTGCCTATACTTTTGGATACTTACATGGTTGTAAGGAGGATGGAGGGATATGGACATGGTGTAGGAAGGAGAGATTATAGTTTGAGTTTGTTTGATTTACTTCTTGGCTCTTTTGGCACAATATTATTTGCCTCATGGCCTGTTCCTGTGTTAGACTCTTCAATATTCAATGCACATTCACTTACCTTTCAGCTCACAGAGAAACGTCAGTAAAAGTTGAGCGGGAATTGGTCGATGGAAAGGATCACAACCTGATTGAATTTGAACAAATTGAGGAAATCATTTTTGTAAAATTGTAAAGTGTGCTGTGTTGCGATCAAAATTTAAATTAATCTCTGATATTATCTCACCATATATCTGGATTTCCTTCAGTATTTTGTCCAAACCTGGGACACCAATCCGCATTTTCACAAAGGTTTCCCACATCACCCTCCGGGCGCGGGAGCCTTTCTCCATCACCAGGCTCAGGAGGAGTTTAGAACTGTCCGCCCGCTCTCCCTTATCAGCGAGATCAGAGATTTTCTGTGAAGAGTAACAGTGAACATATTGGGGACTGACAGATTCACACAGAGAATGAGAAGTAAATGATGTGCTCTGTAACGGGATCACACTAAACAGTCACCCGGACGGGTGCTGATCCTGTCTGGACATGGACTGTACATTCTGAGTGCACAGCACACGGAGGGACATTCACCGTGATCCTGGTCCACCAGTCAATGAGATCCTGGTTGGTCTGTGACCCCTTCATTGACGTAGCTTCAAATCCATAAATAATTCCTCACCGGATTTGACGGTGTAAAACAGAAATCAGAAAATAACGATCACAGATGAAGAATGAAGTCAGAAGGGTTTTTATAACAGAGTGAGCAGTCTCGGAGAAGCTGGAGAAAAGATGATGTGATTCATCTCCTCAGGCCGCCAGTGTCCAACATGACAGCGGATTACCGGCTGACACCAGATGCCTTTCCTTTGCCTTTTCCAGTGGAGGTTTATTCAGTGATTACACATTACAACATGGCGGTATTGACCGATTCACACTGTTTTCAGTTATAGATTATTACACAATCATCTCCACCCAGAACAGAACACACTCGACCTCCTGTGGCATCCACTGATGATGTCCCGGTTCTCACTGACATCCTTCTGTCACGCTGTACAGTCTTCACAAACCAAAACTTCCCATCATATTTCTATTTAATATTGCAACCCCAACCACGCAACTGTTACGTGCTCAACACAATCTGAATACTGAGCAGCTACTCACCAGTCCGCGGGATCTTTTCACCCCTTTCTATCACTGATAATTGTATGTACAGTATTTATTTCCCAGTTATTCCTTCATCTAATTTAATATCCAATAAGTCAGAATTCTGACACCCATCGGTGCTTTGATGTGCGAAAATTCAAACCCATTCTCCTTCCCACTCATCCGACATTCCTCTCCACTGAACTGATTCTCAGCCGTATTTCCATTTAAACTCCTTTATTGCAACCTCATACAGTTGTTTCCTGCTCCTCTCGCTCTGAACATTCAGCCGCCGCCGGTGTATTTACACTTCTTTCAATCATCGCTTGAAATTCACATTTTTAAGAATTATATATATTTCTTTCTGATTTGTTTTTATGCTTTATTATCCGATGAGTGAGGGTCCCGACACCCATCAGTCCTGTGATGTGTGAAAATTCAAACCCATTCTCCCTCCCACTCACCCGATGTTCCTCTCCGCTGAACTGATACTCGGCCGTTAACGCCAGGCTCACTCCGTGCACCCCTCCTTCCATCGCCTGCTCCAGCCTGTCCCGGTAGAAGTCCGTCAACTGCAGCAGCTGGGAATCCTCCCAGCTTGCCAGGAGCTCAGTGATCACTGTGGAGGAAAATGAGGAACATTAAAGGCATTACCGACCTCCTGTGGGTCAGCAACTTTATCTGGAACCTAAAGATGGGGTTCCAGGTCAACAAACACGGTACGAAATATATAAGGGGGGGGGGGGAGACAGGGATAGAAGGAAGGTACTGGAGGGGGAGATGGAGGAGGAGAGTGAGGGGCAGGGGAGAGAGGGAGGAATGGGGAGAAGGAATCAGAGAGCGCGTGGGGGAGACATCAAGGAGTAGTGGAAAGTGGAGGTGAGTGTGGTAGGGTGACGGGGACAGGGAAGGGGAGTGGTAGGGAATAAAGGGTTTAAGAGAAGAGGGGGTCGAGGGAAAAAGGGGCAGGAGGGATAGTAGGAATGGGTGGGAGGGGTTGGACGGGGATGTGGGATGGTGATGGAGGGTGTAGTGCGGAACGAGGATGGATGAGCATTGGGTATAGCTCCTGTGGTTGAAGGCTGCTCTTTCCTGTACCCAGGAATATACCGTCTTTATTTGGGACCTGTCCTTGGAAAGGACTCAGCTAATTCCTGAGAATAAAGAGAGCCATGAACATCACTCTCTTCCTACTGCCTATCAACCCCGCTTTGCTCTGGGTTACTATCTGCCTGCCTAGTCAACCCCTTCCTCAGCAAATCTCTGGAATATCTCACAAAATGCTGGAGGTACTCAGCATGTCAGGCAGCAACTACGGAGGAGAATGAACAGTAACCGTTTCGGGCCAAGGCCCTTCATCAGACTGGAAATGAGGGGACAGAAATTCTAGATATTGTCACATTACTTTCTATTCCTTATGATCCTGGCCCAAAACATTAATTGTTTATTCCTCTCCATGGATGCTGCCTGACCTGCTGAGTTCCGCCAATATTTTGTGTCTTTGTGTTGCCCAAAACTTTCAGCATCTGCAGAATGTCTTGTCTTCTGGAGTAACTCGCTATTTTAAGGTGCATCGCAATCTGTTAGAGGAGCAGGAGCAGACGGTAACTGTACTTCTTCCACGGGTGACTGTGTTTCCCCCAGAGATGTTAACTCTCCCATCTCATCTGTCTGCTCAGTTTTCACAAACACTTTGTGAATTGCCGATGTTGAATTAAAGTCTGATGCAGAATCAGCAGAATATTTATAAATTAAAATAATTCGCCAACATACCCGTGTCCCTTCCAAATGTTGACGTCACTGGAACTCCTCCCCTGCTCACACATTGATCCATTTTGTGGACAGGTGTGATCAGTTTTTGCTGTTCTGTAACAAAAAAATAACAGGAGGGTCAAACATTAATTGAGGTTTAAAGAAGAACACTGTTTTTTTTTAAACTGAGGCAAACACTTCCAAATATCTTGAGCCGATCTACTGAAGCCTTGACATGGCCTGATCCACCTGTGCCCATCCACCCACAGTCACACAATGTCCATTTCCGATCTCTCCATGGATTGTACAATGGGCCGGGATTATCCAGGGTATCTACTTCCTATATTGCAGGCAATTCCCTTTTACGAGCCAATCTTATGCCCTGGACCGGGAGTGATGTGTCAATTGAATGGTAAGGCAGGTTGAGCAGACAGTGCCCATTGTTTTGGCCCTCGTACCACTGGTGGCGTTATGGACAACTGTTACAGCAGAGTGGGTTGGAACATTTCTGCTGACGATGAGACTTCTATTCCTCTCGTCACTAGATTATACAGATTTCTCAGCCACACCTGATTCTCACCGTCTCCTTTCAAGTGAACATCGCCTGCCATTGACACCTATGGCAATATATGATCTGAGTCTATAGAGAAACACTCTGACATCTTAAACAATGCAATCTCACCCATAGCATTGTCCTGAAGCATTATAGTTTTGTTTTTTTTTTTCCGGCAGGACTTTAAGAACATTATTAGCACCAGAACTCGGTTAAGATTTATTTGAGCATATCAAATGGCTATTATCAGATAGTTAGTTATATGACACCTTATTAAACACAATGTCGACATGCCATACATCCAAAACAGCCAGTTGAGAAAAGTCGTCAAAATAAATAAAACAAAATGCTGGAATTATTCAACAAGACAGAGAGTATGTTAATATTTCAGATGGAAGACCCTGTATCGGAGCTGAGTCTGTGTGTAGGAGCCCATGTATCAGTTCTCTATCAGCATTGTATTCTGCGTTGTGTATTTATGATGTTTTTTATGGTAACTATGCATCAGTGGTGGTGTGGTAAATGCTAAGGGAATCAGTTACATATTTCTGCTTTGTTCCATGCAGTACACAGCTGCCGACTGACGGATGTCATATACTTTGTTATTAT
The DNA here is from genome assembly GCF_048418815.1 of Hemitrygon akajei. Lineage (NCBI taxonomy): Eukaryota > Metazoa > Chordata > Chondrichthyes > Myliobatiformes > Dasyatidae > Hemitrygon > Hemitrygon akajei. The sequence goes on along the minus strand of NW_027331997.1, from coordinate 1,021,533 downwards.
TCTCTCAAATACGCTGAACTTACACTTGGGTACACTTCAGTTTCATCGCTTCAAGATTGTATGTTTGCTGATTGCTAATAACGGATCGAATACATATCACCGACATTTGTAACAATCATCATTGGAGCTGAGGGGACGCCATGCAAATATAAGAAATCTGTGGGGTCACCAGCAGCGGCAACTTGGTTTGGTTAAATTTCACCACTACATTCTCAACAGATGTTTCTCAATCTGCTGATCAGTTAAAATATTCTGAGGTACTTAATGATGACTTTGCTTCAGTATTCATGTGAAAAGGACCTTGGAAGTTGTGGGGATTACTTACAGCGGTCTAAAACGCTTGAGTAAATAGACTTTAAGAAAGCGGATGTGCTGGAGCTTTTGAAAATCATTAAGTTCGATAAGTCACCGGGACTGGATGAGATATACCCCAGGCTACTCTGGAAAGCGAGGGATGAGATTGCTGAGACTCTGTCGATGATCTTTGCATCATCAATAGGGACGGGAAAAGTACCAGAGGATTGGAAGGTTGCAAACATTGTTCCCTTGTTCAAGAAAGGGAGTAGAGATAACCCAGGAAATTATAGACCAGTGAGTCTTACTTCAGTTGTGGGCAACTTTTGGAGAAGATCCTGAGAGGCAGGGTTTATGAGCATTTGGAGAGACATGGTCTGATTAGGGATAGTCAGCATGGCTTTGCCGAGGGCAGGTCATGCCTTATAAACCTGATTGAATTATTTGAAGATGTAACAAAACACATTGATGAAGGTAGAGCAGTGGAAGTACTGTATATGGATTTCAGTAAGAGGTTAGCTAAGGTTCCTGATGGAAAGCTCATTCAGAAAATAATGAGGTATGGGATCCAAAGGAGACGTTGCTTTGTGGATCCAGAACTGGCATGCCCACAGAAGGCAAACGGTGTTTGTAGATATTCTGCATGGATGATGATGACTAACTGTGTTCCGTTGGGTCTGTTCTGAGACTTCTCTTTGTGATTTTTACAAATGACCTGGATGAGGAAACTGAAGGATGGGTTAGTAGGTTTGCTGATGACACAAAAGTTGGGAATGTTGCAGATCGTCTGTAGGGTTGTCAGATGTTACAGTGCAACATCGATAAGGTGCAGAACTGGGCAGAGAATTGGCAGATGGAGTTCAATATTGATCAGCGTGAAGTGGTTCATTTCGGTAAATGAAATTTAAAGACTGAATATAATATTATTGGTAAGACTCTTGGCAATGTGGAGGATCAGTGAGATCTTGGGGTTAGTGTCGATAGAACACTCAAAGCTGCTGCCCACGTTGACAGTGTTGATAAGAAAGCATATGGTGTGTAGGCATTCATCAACCATAGAACTGAGTTCAAGAGCGAGAAGTAATGTTACAGCTATATAAGACCTTGATTAGACTCCACGTGGGAGTACAGTGTTCAGTTCCGGTTACCTCACTACAGGAAACTATATGGATGTTATAGAGAGAGCGCAGAGGAGATTTACAAGGATGTTGTCTGGATTGGGGAGTATGCCTGATGAGAATAGGTTGAGTGACCTTGGCCTTATCTCCTTGAAGCGATGGACGATGTGAGGTGACCTGACAGAGGTGTATCAGATGAGAGGGATTTGTTGCATCTATAGCCAGAGTCTTTTTCCAAGGGTTGAAATGGCTAACAAGAGGGAGCATAGTATTAAGGTGCTTGGCAGTAGGTACAAGGGGGATGTCAGGGGTAAGTTTTCCACACAGTGAGCGGTGGGTGCGTGGAATGCACTGGCACCAACGGTGGTAGAGGTGGATACAATGGGGTCTTTTAAGAGGAGGGCCGACTGTATACATAAGACCTTGATTAGACTCCACTTGGGAGTACTGTGTTCAGTTCTGGTCACCTCACTATAGGAATCGATATGGATGCTATAGAGAGAGTGCAGAGGAGATTTACAAGGATGCTGTCTGGATTGGGGAGTATGCCTGATGAGAATTGGTTGAGTGACCTTGGCCTTTTCTCTTTGAAGCGATGGACGATGAGAGGTGACCTGACAGAGGTGTAAAAGATGGGAGGCATTGGTTGCATTGGTTGTGTCGATAGCCAGAGGCTTTTCCCCAGGCTTAAAATAACGAACAAGAGGGAGCATAGAATTAAGGTGCTTGGAAGTAGGTACAAGGGGGACGTCAGGGGTAAGATCCTCACACAGAGAGCGGTAGGTGTGTGGAATGCTCTGGCAGTGATGGTTTAGAGGCAGATACAATAGAGCATTTTAAGAGACTCTTAAATAGATACATGGAGTTTATAAACATAAAGGGCTGCGCAGCAAGGAAATTGTAGTCAATTTCTAGAGCAGGTTACATGGTCAGCACAACATTGTGGGCTGAAGGGCCTGATACGTGCTGTAGATTTCTATGTTCTATGTTCTTTACACTTGACCTACCGAGCTGCCAAGGTGATCATCACTAATCAAATCTCACTGAGATTTCTCAGGTCCTGTTGAATTTATTGCCATCTGCACAAGTACGGGAAGGTGCAGGGACAGAGAAACTCTGACGTTTAGCACCATCACAGGCAAGTACATTCAGATAACAGATGGAACAGATATTATACAATTCTGTGTCACAAGCAATATGAAAATACAGTCTACCAATGTCTGTCCACCAATAAGGTGAATATCTGAGCTCTCCACCACCATGGGCTCACACGTGTCCATAGACGAGCCCCTCATGTCCCTTCTCCAATGCCAATGGGCTCCTTTCCCCATCCTGCTCCTTGATCCCCCACCGGGACAAACAACCCCAGACTCCATCCTATCCAAATCCTCACACCATATTTATCCTCCCAGTTAATTCCCTCTCCCTCCTCCTTTTGCCGGGATCCCTCCTTCCCCAGGGAATCAGCATCAACTGACGGGAGCAGAAGATGCTTCAGAAACACCCCCAACTTTCCTCGGAGGGAAATGGAAATAATTCAAAAAGCGGGACAATTACTTTGAGGTTTGTTCCACTTTGATGTGGAGTTCAAGACGGGAGCGTGAGAAGTGATCAGCTGGCGTAATGCCCCCTTGGATGGCCCATCTCTGCTATTGTGTGAAACCAGTGATTGTCATTGTTTTACACAAATGGGAAGAGTGTAACTCCTCTGTTGACTGTGGGGTGGGCTGGGTGGGTCATTTAATTGTTACCTCAGCCGGTGAAGTTCAACCGTCTCAGTGCCAGTGTGACGTAAGCACTGCGCACACAACATCAGAACTTGTTTTCAAAAGCTGTTCAATGGACGTTTTTCATGATTTCAGGGGAACAATGAAGGAAACTTAACAGGTGTCATCCAGTGTTTCTCCTGTTCGGGCAGCGGTGAGGAAGAGGCTGATCCCAGATTTGTGTAAATTGAGCTTCGGCTGCAGTGGAAAAAAGCCGGGACCGAGCTGGACGGCTGGAGAGTACAGGTTGTCTGGTCTTGCGGTTCTGGGTTTAGTTTTGTGCCCGAGCCGAGAGTATGGGATCAATTAGCTGTGGTTCCCCAAGCTGGGAGGGAGGTTGTGGGTGATGTGGATCTGTTTACTTGTGCGCGTATGGGGTAAATGGGGAGCAGTTGTGGGGCCATTGGCGGGGTGGAGAGAGGTTGCGGATGTGGGTTATCGGACGCAGAGTGACCCAGGAGATGGGTCCCAGGACAAATTAAACCGTAAACAAGGGAGGAGTTGGTCCATTGAATCAGATACTATACGTGACCTTTCAGGAAGCAACAATTCTCTTTTCACATTAATTACTGTCTAATCTTCCTGTTAACATTGTGTTTGTCACAAAGCCCCAGAATCTGGGAACAGCTGAATGGCAGGAATCAGAGGGTGATGGTGAGAGGCTGTTCATTGGACTCGGGGCCTGTGCCTCGTGATGCTTCCCACCGTTATACCTATTGTTACTTGTCATCTATATCAATCATTTGGTTGGGAATATATAGGGTGTATGTAGTAAGTTTGAACATGGAACATAGACATATAGAGCACATTACAGGCCATTCAGCCCACAATGTTCTGCTGACCTTGTAACCCACTCTAAGAACTGTCTGGAATTACCCAACTGCATAACATTGTTTTTCTGAGCTCCATGTATCTATCTGAGAGTCTTTTAAAAGACCCTTTTGTGTCCGCCTCCACCACCGTCGGCAGCAATGCATTCCACACCCACCGCTGTGTGTGGAAAACCTCCCCTGACATCCCCCCCTCTTCCTGCTTCCAAGCACCTTAAAACTGTGCCCCCTCATGTCAGTCATTTCAGCCCTGGGAAGAAAGCCTCTGGCTATCTACATGATCAAAGCATGTCATCATTTTATACACCTCTATCAGGTCATCTCTCATTCTCCGTCACTCCGAGGAGAAAAGGCCGAGCAAGTTTGCAGAGAGTAAGTTCAAAGAATTACTTTCTTGAAATATATTATGTATAAACTCTCCTCTCTGTTTCCATTTCCTCACTCTGAAGTGACCAAAAGCTACTTCACAGGATGCAAGACCTTGAAATGAGCAAACACTGAGGTAATGAGAGTGAATTTAAAGAGCTGGGATACTGACAGCACATCACCAGAACTGGAGTGATTGCAATTGGGTCTGACAGAGGCATAACTGGTACTTCTGGGCACATTCAGTCTCATCCCAACTATTTCCTATCTTCCTTTGTGCAGGTATATAATGTCTAAAGGACCAGTGGCAGAGTAAATGAGACTCACCAAACTTTCTGCTGACTGTATCAATAGAAACCCTGAGTCAGATGGGTTCTCTCCCGTTGGTGCTCTCAGTCCTCGGGCTGGTTCACCTGTTGCTGTTCCTTCGTCTTCAGTTGTGGTTTGCTTCCAGTTGCGGGTTTTTCTTCCAATAAACCTCTCACCGCAGGTCTGACTTTAACCAGAGAGACAGTGAAGCACGTTAACAATACAAAGGAGAATAAAACATTACTGCTCAATGTTCCTAAAAATAAGACTCACTGAAATTTAAACATTAAGACAAATATAATGATCTGAGTGAACAAATCTGTAATTGTCCCTCACATGTTACAAAACCTGATATGGGACACAAAGGATGCATCATTCAGTCATGGTAGGACATAAGACACAGGAACGGAATTAGGTGATTCGATCCATCTGATCTGCCCACCACTCAACCATGGCTGATTTTATTCCAACACCATATTCCTGTCTTCCTCCTGTAACCCTGAAGCTACTTGGAACTATCACAAATATATTAATCTCTGCCATAAATATACCCAAATTGCAGCTTCAGCCAATCTCTGTGGCAACAAATTCCACATGTAAAGGGGGTTTCTTCTTTTTCTTTGTTACTGCGTATGTTAATCAAAATGGCTTCTTCGTTTTGTTAAAAGTAGGAATGCTTCTTTGTTGCGAGAGAGTGCTGGAATCTTGTTTGGGTTAAAATTTACTGATAACGAGAATGGTATTCCTTTGTAAACCAATTGGGATTAATGTTGTTCTTCCTTCTGAGTCTGTAAGCTATTGTTGGCGGGCTTTTGGGGAGTCAGCGCGAGGGGGTGAGAGAGAGAGGACGCGATGCTGTAAGCTGGACGAGGAACGGACCCCAAGGGGGGCTCCGAGGCCAGGATGTTCGGCGAGGAGAGGAGACGAAGATAGATGTGCTTGGTTGACCACTTCGGGTGGTCGTGAGCTGCGAGTCGAGGAGTTCAGAGGGGATCGAATGGTGGCCAGAAGACTTTGTTAATTGAGCTCCAACGGTTGTGCACGAAGTGGTTTGGACTTTGATAAGTTTGGCCTCGGAGAACTCCATTTTCTCTGACCAATAACCGTCGTCCGAATAAACACCCGCACTGGGACCCCAGCTTGTGTGGATGCTGTGTGATGTCCCCGCCTCGCCAAATAAAACAGACAGGACACCATATGTGATTAAATAATTACAATTTATAAAGGTTACTCTAACTAAGTGATTAATAACGATACAGTATATATGAAGGAAAAGAAAATAAAGAAAAGGCGCCAAACTTATCAAAGTCCAAACCACTTCGTGCACAACCGTTGGAGCTCAATTACTGAAGTCTTCTGGCCACCATTCGATCCCCTCCGAACTCCTCGACTCGCAGCTCAGGACCACCCGAAGTGGTCAACCAAGCACATCTATCTTCGTCTCCTCTCCTCGGGGTACCTCCTGGCCTTCGACCCCCGCTTTGGATCCGTTCCTCGCCCAGTTTACAGCATCGCGTCCTCACCCCCTCGCGCTGACTCCCCAAAAGCCCGCCAACAATAGCTTACAGACTCAGAAGAAAGAACAACATTAATCCCAATTGGTTTACAAAGGAATACAATTCTCGTTATCAGTAAATTTTAACCCAAACAAGCTTCCAGCACTCTCTCATAACAAAGAAGCATCCCTACTTTTAACAAAGAAGCCATTTTCATTAACATGCGCATTAACAAAGAAAAAGAAGATGCCCCCTTTACACACAGATCAGTCACCCTTTACTTAAGATATTCTCCTTCTCTCAATTTTAAGGGAAAGCATCTTTATTCTGAGACTGGGCTGTCAGTTCCCAGACTCTCCATCTAATGGAAACATCCTCTCCATGTCCACTGTAACCAGGTTTTTCAGCATTTGGTAGGTTTCCTCAAACAAGCACCAACACAGCCCCCACTGTCCTTCTGAACTCCATTGAGCACAGGCCCAGAACCATTGACTAACAGACAGGTGACAGTGAGGGGAAATATCCAAAATAGTTTGAACATTGAACCCCTGGGTCCAATTCTATTGCTGCAAACATTTAATGACCTCCTCTCCATGTGAGGGATGGTATAGGAACTCATTCTCACCTCAGATTAGCAGTCATTGCCTCCAAAGGAACCCCAGAAACAAACAGCTGAGACCAGACCAGAAATACTCGCTTAACACCTCATAAGCCGGAGCAGCTCGAGCCCCGGGTCCATTTTACCTGGATCAAAATCTGTGATAGGGTCACACGTGCCACTGACCGAACCCAGAATCCTCACACATCGTCCCCACATTAGGGATTTCCCCACAACCAATGTCCAGCAACCCGAGACTTGTGATTCATTGTGGAAGGAGGAACATTCAGCCCCATCTACAGAAGTACTGACCTGGTCAAATCTCAAAAGCTGACAATTCCATATTCCCGGAGTCTGCATCCCAGGATCACAGTCCAAGCACCAATTTCCCAGGACTCCCTTGCTGCCGGTAACATGCTGCAGTGTGTAGACCATTCAGAGTTCAAAAGCTGACACTCCTGCATCAACCTATGGCAGAATGGGAACCTGATAAACCTCTGACTGGGCCAGATATTGGGCTGGAAAACCTGGGCGCGGGTCACCAGCAGGCAGTGATACGTTTCACATTGTCTCCAGCAGATAAACTGAAAGCATTTTATCATTATCCGATTGTTAAATGAGATCTTGCCCAGTACAATTGGCCGTTGCATTTGCTGTGGGCTAACAGGAATAACAGGCTTTTCATTTCAAATTGAAATTAAATGCTGGAAACTCGGTATATCAGATTGGATCTGTGGAAAGAGAAACTGTGGAAGACTCACTATCAGAACTGATGTTGCCTGATCTGCTGAACGGTTTCAGCATTTTCTCTTTTTACTTTAAACGATGCACAACTATTGACTGATTACAAGTTGTTTGTGACGGCCTGAACAAAGTTGCACAAATTTAATGCCGACATTCATCAGTTTTCTCTTCATTCCAACACAGGGTTAATACAGTCGACACAGTGAATGCTCACAACATCCTCCCCACCCCACTATCAGTCTGTTCCATCTGCTCCGGAGGCTGCTAACTCTCAATGAGGGGAAGTGACCGGAGAGCGATAAAAATGTGCACCACTCCCTGCAGATCCTGCGGCTGTTCCTGGCAACAGGGAACTTGCTTTTCCAAGCATAACCAAAACAGGAAATAACAGACTCAACTTTAAACACTGAGAGTCTCCGTCTGACAAAGATTAACACAACGGCCATTTGGTAACTTTGAAGCTAAAATTGTAGTGACTGTCTTTATCCTTCCTCATTCTGCATTAAATAAATCCTCTGGCAGTTCAGGTAACAAACACAGATTTCAGAAATAACTCGGTAGAAGAGAGGTTGTCGATATTTATCATCGAGGTGGTGGGATGCAGGCTGGACAGAGATTGAACAAGATGGGCAGGGATTAAGCAGATGGAACGGTTGGGAGAAGGGATCAAGGACGATCACTGACGGTCCTCCAGCAATACGCAGACACTGAATTAACAGTACATTCTGTTAATGACAAAGATAGAACAACAGGAACTTTGGCATTTACCCTTCTCCCCGAACCAACTTTTATCAACACACCATAGAAAGTATCCACACGTTCGAAGTGAAGGTCTCACAACCCGGACCGACCGCGGTAGGTTTTGTCCAGGAAGCGGGGTGAGATCGCGAGTTCGGGAAAGTTAACGGGACTCACTGCCCAGTATCGGTCGGGACCGGAGTCAGTACTCACCTCATGGATCTAGTCGGTCTCGTTCCGCAGAGGATCATCCGTTCCACCCCCACCCACCCCCGGCTCCCCGCCCGAGGGGGCGAGGAAACTCTCCCGAGCCGGATCCCGCAGAAAATCCGCCGCACCGTACCCGCTTGAACACAGACAAAGTAAAAAATTCACAGCCCATCCCGGGGATGTGAGCATGCGCAGTGTGCTTATTGCGTCATCAGAGAGGGGCGGGGCCTCGGATACAAACACGCAGATGCTGCCGATCTGCAGTAAACCATGATCACGTGACGGTGGAGGGTCTCCCACGTGACCCGGTGACTGTTCCTCGCCCCTCACACGCTGCCCGAAATATCGGCCTCATTTCCTACATTATTTCATATTCACAGCTCTCCCATCTCAGACACGTTTCTGCCCGATCCTCATTTCCTCGATCATGGAATTAGCTTCTATCTTCTGCAGCCCCGTGTTGCCCCAAACACTCACCTCCCACCCTTGTCACTATTTTCACCTTCCCACCTCCCTCTCACCTGGATCCACCTCTCACTCCCCAGCTCTTGCCCCATCCCCACCCCTCACCTCTTTTCTCTGACTATTTCCCGTCCACTCTCAGTCCAGAGGGAGGGTCTCGGCCCGAAATGTTGACGGTCCATTTCCCTCCATAGATGCTGCCCGACCCACTGAGTTCCTCCGGCAGTTTGTTCTTTGATCTGTATAACCCGTGTCAGTATGGGGAGCGGGTTATAACAATATATCCCAGGTAAAATGTCAACAAAGTAGAAATAATTGTCACTCTGTCCGGACCATCGGCCCCGCTTGCAGGTCAACAGTCTGCCGGTGTTTGCCCCCAGTGTGGTGAATCCCTCTGCTCGGCACCACCGTGGGCTCAGACATTTCCACAGATAATACTCTCCTGTCCCCACCAGGACAAACATCCTGTCCGCCCCCTCTCTCACCATCTTCATCCTTCCAATAAAATCCCTCCCTCCCCGGGAAACCGGCATCAAACCGACGGGCCGAGTGGTCTCCTCCTAGTTCTCAGCAATACCTGGCCGCAGGTGACGCTTCACAAAAGTCCCAACTTCCTTCAGAGGGAAATGGAAATAAATCTAAAAATGGGACATTTACTGTAAGATTTGTTCCGCTCTGATGCAGTGTTTGTGCGGGAGCGGGTGATGAATTTAGAGGGGGTAAAGCCCTCTCCGCTGGTCCGCTTCCGCTTTTGGATGTAACCACTGATTGACATTCCTGCGTACCAATGCGAAGAGCGCAGCGCCTGAAGCATTGGATTTCAGCGGTGGGGGAGGGGATGGTTACGCGATTGGTAGCTCAGCCGTTAAACCGATAAAGCTCGAGCAGAGTAGCGCGTGGGTGATGTAAGACACCGCGCACTTGACGGCAGATCCTCTTCTTTGTGGTGGCGTGTTGGGGAGGAAGCATTAAGAAGAGGGACGCCTCACGTCTTAATAAGCTGGTAGGGAAGGCGGGCTCTGTCGTGGGCAAAGTACTGGACAGTTTAACATCGGTAGCAGAGCGAAGGGCGCTGAGTAGGCTACGGTCAATTATGGAAAACTCTGAACATCCTCTACATAGCACCATCCAGAGACAGAGAAGCAGTTTCAGTGACAGGTTACTATCGATGCAATGCTCCTCAGACAGGATGAAGAGGTCAATACTCCCCAATGCCATTAGGCTTTACAATTCAACCACCAGGAGTAAGATATGTTAAAGTGCCGGGGTTAGGACTCAATGTATTTAAGTAAACTACTTAAGAACTTTTTAAAAGCTATTATTAATGCTTTTTGAGAGAGTGATTTTAGATGCATATCATATTTTTACTGAGTTAAGTATTGTATGTAATTAGTTTTGCTACAATAAGTGTATGGGATATTGGACAAAATGTTGAATTTCCCCATGGGGATGAATAAAGTATCTATCTATCTATCAGGCTCGTGGGGGTGTAATGTCACCTGTGGCGGAGCGCCGGTATTTAAAAGCACCGTAATGGACGTTTCTTATGATTTCAGTGGGACAACAACATTAATCACGGGTTTCATCACTGAATCCAGTGTTGTGAGATGTAAAGTCCCCTGCTATGTGTCCGGCTGTGCCGTGTTGTTGGTGGAGTGGGCAGCGTGGTGTTTGTCTCGATTCGGGTCACAACACCAGAATTGCCAGCGGGGTCCACACACAGTGTATTAGTCAACAGAAAACCTCCCGTCCCTGCAGTCTTTGTCTCCTGGTAAACTCAACACCCTGACAGTGTGGACCATAGATACCCCTTCCTCTCAGAGTCAGGGAATCATTCAGACAGCTGATCGCTGAGAGGAATTATATTTATTAGTCATTAAAGTTCATCCAGATTCGTTTGGACGGATTTGATGTGGTGTTCCGGGTGTCACAGTGAAAGGGACGGACGGTCGAACTCTCTCCGTTGTCCAAATATCCTTCCAGGTGAGGCGACACTTCACCTGTGAATCTTCCGGGGTCGCCCGTTGTGTCCGCTGCTCCCGATGCGGCCGCCTCTACACTAGTGACACCGGCTCCTCCGCAGTTGTGCGGGGTAGGGCTGTTTTTTTGTTTTGGGGGGGTCGATGTTATTGTTCCCTTTTGTGCAGAGGGGTGGGTTTTGGGCGATGATGATCGGGAAGCCATTCTTTTTTATGCGGGGGTTGGGGTGCAAGTTTGATTTTTCTCTCTGAACGACTTTCGTGGTTCTCATAAAAACTCAGTTGTTTATGGATACCTGCTTTGATAATAAATTAACCTTTGAACTATCCGTTCCGAGCGGGACTTCCCGGTGTCTAAACATTTTCATTCCGATTCCCATTCCCGTTCCGAAGTGTCAGCCCATCTTGTGCCAAGATGAGGCCACCCCCAGGGCCCAGCATCAGCACCTGATATTCCGTCTGGGTAAGCCCCACCCCAAACTTGATGGCATAAATATCTATTTCTCCTTCCGGTGAACAAATTTCCCCCTCACACCCCTCCCTCCCACTCCCTCTCTTCCTCTCTGCCTTTTCACGTCCTCTCACCTGCTTATCACTTCTCTGCGTCCACTGCTCCATCCCTTTCTCCTAATCTCCACTCTCCTCTCCTATTAGACTCTATTTTCTTCTGCTCTTGAGCTTTCCCACCTACCTGGCTTCACCTATCACCTTCCAGCGAGACATTTCCTCGCCCGCCCCGATTTTATTCAGATATTTCTCCCATTCCATCTCAGTCTTGAAGGAGGGTTCAACTGGAAACGTCGGCTGTTGACTCTTTTCGATAGATGCTGCCCGGTCTGCTGAGTTCCGCCAGCATTTTGTTTGCTTTGCTCTGAATTTCAAGCATCTGCGGACTTCGTCGTGTTTGTGATTTACCTCTCCGTTATCCCTCCCGCCGCCGTCCACTGCTCCCTCTGTAGGGACCCCCGACCACGGCTGGAGCAGCCCAGAACCTCCTGCTAAACGCAGGCGCAGTGCCGACCGTAGCTATTATTCTGTTCAGGCGTCCGTGAAGAAGGGTCTGATCTCGGGTTTGTGGAAATCGGGGGCCGGTTGCCGTGCAAGCACAACTTTGTGGGCCGAAGGGCCTGTATCGTGCTGTAGGTTTTCTACGTTTCTATGAAAAGTGCCGGGAACGAGCTCTGCCGGACGGCTGGAGGCTCCGGGCTCTCCGGTCCCGCAGCCCCGGTTTTAGCTTTGCGCCCGAGCCCGGGCTGTGGGATCAGTTAGTTGTGGTTCCCAGGCTCGGAGGGGTTTAGGGTAAAGTATCTATCTATCTATCTATCTATCTATCTATCTATCTATCTATCTATCTGTGTGTGTGGGGAGAGGTTACGGTGGACTGTGGGTATGGGGTGAGTGGAGGGAACGGTGTGGAACCGTAGTCGGGGGGAGGAGGGTGGGGTTGCTGTTGTGAGAATGTGGGATGATCGGACGTTCCGTGACCCGGGTCAAATAAAGTTGTGAACGGGGAAGGATCTGCTCCGTTGTATCGGACGCTCGCGTGTCCTTTTAGGAAGCAACAATTCTCTCTTCAAATGAATTGCTGTTTAATGTTGCTGTTAACATTGTGTTTGTTACAAAGCCCCAGTGTCTGGAAGAGCTGTCACGGTCATGGGCTGTTGGTGCAGATTGGGATGGCGGTGGGGTGTCAGTGACCTCTGTATCAGAGAACAACACGGGTTTCTACATCCTCCTGTGAGATATAAATGTCCTCACAGTGGGTTCGGATCAGCTGGCATATCTGGAGTTTTCAAAGGGAAAGGGAATAGTGAAGGGGCTGAGGAGAGAGCATTTTAGTCAGCAAACAATTATCCGGGGTGGAGGGGTACAGGAGCTGTCTGATAGATCGTTTTACAGTAATTGTATTTTTATATAATCTCACAGACGGTGACTGAGGAAGAAGCTTGTTGAGGGAGGATACCCGGAGGTGAGCAGGTCAGACACGGTATCAGGAGAGTGACAGTGATGTGATTTCCTGTGTCACGGGTAGACAGTCGTCTCAAGTGAGGAGTTAGTGTGGAGTTGCAGCTTCCCTGGAGGTGGAGGAAAGAGGACACAACAAAGGTGGAACCAGCTGTGGGAAGACATGGTTTGTCAGGTCTGAGGACGAGCTGAATGTTCCATAACTTTAAGACTGTATCAAAAAACCATTCTGAGGGTATTTGAATTGTCAGAAGCAGGGGAGATGTGATCACATGTGCAGAGGGCAGGGGTTGTGTCTCCATCAGACCCTCAGTGAGATGGTTCAAGTTACAATGTGCAGGGATGAAATCACGGTGTTTGGGGCCGGATTTAATCACTGATTCTGAAACAGTGAGAGGGTTAGTTTTGCTGTAAGGCAGCAACATTAATGGAAGAAACTTCATCAATTGCCAGTTGTTTAGCAAAAATGATCAATCTCTATGCTACCTTGACAGAAACGGATACTCCCAGTGGTGACAAAGGGGTTCAGTCTAGTTTATTTCAGGTTGGAGAAGGGTGTGGAGTTTTGAAATCAATGCCTTGCGGTGGCACCATTGTTAATTTAGCATGTCCGGAGTGATGGATCACACAGCACGGAAACAGGTCTTTGACCGGCCATACCTGTTCTGACCATCCACTCACTGTCTACACTGGTCCCATTTATCAGCACTTGGTTCATAGCCGACTGTATCTCGGCAGTTTCCATGCCCATCCTGTTCGTCAATGTTGTGAAGGGACCTGCCTCCACCACCACCTCGGCCATTGAGTTCCAGATTTCAGCTACCCTCTGAGTGACAAATCACCTCCTCAGATCCCTCTAAACCTCTTCATCCTCTGCTTAAATCCATGCCGTCTGATCGGTGACACCTCTGTCCCAGGATCGTGGCCGATATGGGCATCAGTGAGGCCTTTGATAAGGTTCACATGGTAAGTTGCTGTGGAAAGTCAGATCACACGGGATCCAGGGAGAGCTGGCTCATTGGATGCACAGTTGTCTTGATGGTAGGAAGCAGAGAGTGATGGTGGGAGACTGTTTATTGGATTCGAGGCCCGGGCCTAGTGAGGTTCCCCAGGGTTACACCCCATTGCGCTCATTATTCATTGATGTTTAATGATATTTGCATTTGCACAGTTGAATTTGATGCTTCACTTGATCTTTCATTGATCCTGTTACTATTCTATAGATTTGCTAAGTGTTCCTGTAGGAAAAACAATCTCAGGGTTGCATGTGGTGACATATATGTACTCTGATAATAAAATTTACTTTGAACATCAAACATTGCTACTTGTCATCTAGATCAATAATTTGATTAAGAATGTACAGGATATGGAGAGTAGGTTTGCAGCAAGTTCAAACAATTAGTTTTTCTGAAAGATATTATGTATAAACACTCCACTCTGTTTCCCTCTCCGCACTCGACCACCCCTCACATTACTGTCTTCCTTCTCTGCCTCGTCCTCCCTCTCACCCTAACATTGGACATATGTTCAGGGTGAAAGTGAATTATTTTCGGGGAATCGGAAGGGGAATACTTCACTCAGAGGTTGGTGAGAGTGTGGAATGAGCTGCCAGTGGAAGTGGAGGATGTGGGTTTGATTTAGACACTAAAGAGGAATTTGGGTGAGGACGTGGTTGGGAGGTGTTTGGAGGCTCTGGTGCAGGTAGCTGAAACTAGGCAGTAACAAAAAAAACAGGTCAGCATTGCCTGGAAGGGCCGAAGGGCCTGTTACATTGCTGCTGCTCTCTTTGACTCTAGTAATATAGTGATTTGTAACTTCCACATCAGTACGTTGCTGTTTATGACTGAACCCAGACATTTACCCAAACAACAATTGTAAGACTCTTGGCTGGCTACAGAAAGCATTTACAATCTGTGTTTCTTGCCAAAGGGGTTGTTACTAAGTACCGACCATGCAGGGCGCCCAAACTTTTGCTTTGGGCCCTTTTCCTTTTTTGTTATTTTGAAACTTAAAAGATGGAAATTAAAATGTAATCTTGCTTAAAATATTAAAGAAATGTGTCATCTTTGACTTTATGCCTTTTGGAAATCAGGTCATCTTTTACTTGCTGAGCTATTCACAGTAACAGAAATTTTGACCAGGGGTGCCCAAACCTTTGCAATCCACTACTGGACTAAGTGTGTAAATGCAGGACGGGCTACGTTGAAAAATAAATGTGCTAGGTTTTCCAAAATTGACTCCTTCCACCTGAGGCCATGAATATATCAATCACCCCTCATACATATTTTCATCAAAAATGAAGAGGATTCAGCACTCCATGTGTGTATATGCAATCGTGATGAGAAATACAGACCAGAACACGTACGTGAGAGGCCAACTCAGAAAAATGAATCACCACTCTGGAAGAAAACATTAACCAGTGGAATGAGTATGACCCTCCATGGGAGACATCCCAACGATCTGCGCAGACGAGTCGGTGACAAATGAGCCCTGAATAAGGACGTTCACTCCCAATGTCATTCTTCCTCAGCCAGAGATTTGAGGGGCGAAGAACATCTCAGACGGAACTGCGGTCAGCTCGACTTCTTCAGTCTGCAGGAAATTCAAGGGAAACCTCTTCTTCCAGAGTGATGACAATTTGGAACCCATCACCACAGGGAGAGTAAGAGGTGAACAACAGGGGAGGATTTGAAAGATCTGTTGTGGAACAGAATCAGGTCCAGCCGGCCTGAGTTGACTCTCTACTGTACACTAGGTGTGTTATAAATTCACTAAGTACCAGAGACAGTGATTAAAATGGAGCTGATTTATTTGTCACAGATCCAGAATATTAAACTCCAGTCCCATTAAAGGTGAATGTGTAGCAGAAGAAACTCCTTCTATGCCCAGTGACCAGGGTGCAGACCTGGGTTTGGTGAGCAGCAGCAATAATTGCAGAGTTCAGCACCGACAGTCAGTCTTGAAATAGAATTCAGCAATGGTGATGGACAAATATCCAGCATGCAGCTTATTGAAATTTCCTCCCCAGTGTGAACCCGGTAGTGTGTCACAAGTGTACCGCACTGTAAGGTTTCACTGCTGATGCAGTGGACTCTCTGCAATGTTTCACTGCTGAGGTAATGGCTTCTCTGCAGCAGCAATGTTTAGGGTAAGACTAGAGATAACAGAGTTTTGGAGTGTGGGACTGTCCATTGACAGAAATGTTCTTCCTTGTGAGTCTGGAAGAGAGATTTTCATGGTCTTCTGCTGGGGAGAGATGAGAAGAAGAGAGAGTGGGCCCTTTTTCTTTCTTTTTGATTACTTCACTAACCATGTAGTCAAAGTAAGAATTATACATCTCAGTCATTTAATCACATATTGTGTACTGTTTGTTATTTCAGGGTACTGATTTGTAACAGGGGACACATCACACAACATCCACCCAAACAAGATTTCCTAAGTTTGGCTGGGCTGGGGGTTTATCACCCCCTATATTTAGCTGCGAGCTGAAGCAAGAGTTGCATAGGGTTAGATTACTGAGTGAATCGCTTCCGAAATACACAGCAGGTGAACGGTCTCTCCCCAGTGTGAACTCAGTCATGCACATCAGGTTGATTTCGCTGAGAGAATCTCTTCCCAAAGTCTGAGCATCAGATCGGCCTCTCACCAGTGTGAACTCGCTGGTGTCTCTGCAGTTGAGATGTCCGAGTGAATCACTTCCCACACACTGAAGCCTGAATTATGCTTCACCGTGTAAGCTACGCCATACGCACCGCATAGCCATGTACCTGATGCGGCACCCTAGGCCATACCGTACGCCGTAGCCTAATGCGCACCTTACAAAATTGTAACTGTGCGTCACAGACCGTGAGAACTGTGATCTGTCTGCTTGGTAGCAGCACAGTTCCTCCTAGGGATTTCCTGTTGCTTCAAAGTTGGAAAATGAGCCAAATCAAGGAGAGGTTAAGTGAGGAAGTCAGAAAATATTTACATTTGTACGACTCTTCATTGGTATATTATAAAGAATGGCAAATGACATGAAATTCATGCAAATAAATTTCCACAAACATCGGTTTGGACGTCACGAACTGCACTAAGAAATGGAAAAACTTCTCTCTTTTCTGCGCTGCAGTAATTTCAATAAAAGTAACTCTTGTTCAACATCTATTAGCTCCAACTCCAACAAGATGAACTCAGCAGTCGCCATCGTTCCCAACTCCACTCGAGTCAATTCAACACAGTGCCATAGAACCTCAACACCAACTAGCGTTTTGCCAGAGCAACGCAGACACACGAACTCACAAGTAAAAATGCACACAACGGCGTAGGCCACTTGCGTGGGCTACTGTGTATGCTACACTGTAGCGTCTACACAGAGGGATAATTCAGGCTTGAGTCTGTGAACGGTCTCTCCCCAGTGTGAACTGACCAGTGTGCTTGTAGGTGGGCTGACTGAGTGAATCCCTTCCCACAGTCTGAGCAGGTGAATGGCCTTGCCCAGTGTGAACTCGCTGATGTACCTTCAGTTGGGATGACTGAGTGAATCCCTTCCCACAGTCTGAGCAGGTGAACGGCCTCTCTCCAGTGTGAACTCGCTGATGTACCTTCAGTTGAGATGACTGAGTGAATCTCTTCCCACAGTCTGAGCAGGTGAACGGCCGTTCCCCAGTGTGAACTCGCTGGTGTACCTTCAGTTCAAATGACCGAGTGAATCCCTTACCACAGTCTGAACAGGTGAATGGCCGCTCCCCAGTGTGAACTCGCTGGTGTGCCAATAGGTGAGATGACCGAGTGAATCCCTTACCACAGTCTGAACAGGTGAATGGCCGCTCCCCAGTGTGAACTCGCTGGTGTGCCAATAGGTGAGATGACCGAGTGAATCCCTTACCACAGTCTGAACAGGTGAATGGCCGCTCCCCTGTGTGAACTCGCTGGTGTGCCAATAGGTTGGATGACTGAGTGAATCCCTTCCCACAGTCTGAGCATGTGAATGGCCGCTCCCCTGTGTGAACTCGCTGATGAACCATTAGGTGAGATGACAAAGTGAATCCCTTCCCACAGTCTGAGCATCTGAACGGCCGTTCCCCAGTGTGAACTCTCTGATGTACCTTCACTTCAGGTGAAGAAGTGAATCCCTTCCCACAGACGGAGCAGGTGAACGGCCGCTCCCCAGTGTGAACTCGTTGGTGAGCCATTAGGGTGGATGACTGAGTGAATCACTTCCCACACACTGAGCAGGTGAACGGCCTCTCCCCAGTGTGAATAGACTGGTGTCTCAGCAGCTGCGATGACGAAGTGAATCCCTCCCCACAGTATGAGCAGATGAATGGCCACTCTCCCGTGTGAACTGACCTGTGTGCTTGTAGGTGGTATGACTGAGTGAATCCCTTCCCACAGTCTGAGCAGGTGAACGGCTTCTCTCCAGTGTGAACTCTCTGATGTACCTTCAGTTCAGATGACTGAGTGAATCCCTTCCCACAGTCTAAGCAGGTGAATGGCCGCTCCCCGGTGTGAACTCGCTGGTGTGCCAATAGGTCAGATGACCGAGTGAATCCCTTACCACAGTCGGAGCAGGTGAATGGCCGCTCCCCTGTGTGAACTCGCTGGTGTGCCAATAGGTGGGATGACGAAGTGAATCCTTTCCCACAGACTGAGCAGGTGAATGGCCGCTCCCCTGTGTGAACTCGCTGATGAACCGTTAGGTGAGATGACTGAGTGAATCCCTTCCCACAGTCTGAGCAGGTGAATGGCCTCTCCCCAGTGTGAACTCTCTGATGTATCTTCAGTTGGGATGAGCAGGTGAATCCCTTCCCACAGTCTGAGCATCTGAATGGCCGTTCCCCAGTGTGAATTCTCTGATGTACCTTCAGGTCAGGTGAACAAGTGAATCCCTTCCCACAGACGGAGCAGGCGAACGGCCGCTCCACAGTGTGAACTCGCTGGTGAGCCATTAGGGTGGATGACTGAGTGAATCCCTTCCCACACACTGAGCAGGTGAACGGCCTCTCCCCCGTGTGAACTGACCTGTGTGCATGCAGGTGGGATGACTGAGTGAATCCCTTCCCACAGTCTGAGCAGGTGAATGGCCTCTCCCCAGTGTGAACTCGCTGATGTACCTTCAGTTTAGATGAGCAAGTGAATCCCTTCCCACAGTCTGAGCAGGTGAACGTCCTCTCTCCAGCGTGAATTCTTTGATGTACTTTCAGTTGGTATGAGCCAGTGAATCCTTTTCCACAGTCCAAGCAGGTAAATGGTCTCTCCCCAGTGTGAACTCTCTGATGTAGCTTCAGTTTAGATGACTTAGTGAATCCTTTCCCACAGTCTGAGCAGGTGAACAGCCACTCCTCAGTGTGGACTTGCTGGTGAACCATTTGGTCAGATGACCGAGTGAAACCTTCCACACAAATTCAGTAAATGACCAGCCTCTGCCCCAGTGTGAACTAACTGGTGTGTCCACAGGTGGGAAGACCAACTGAATCCTTTCTCACATACAGAACAGGTGGATGGCCTTGTCCCAGTGTGAACTTATTGATGTCCCTTCAGTTGAAATGTCCATCTGAATCCATTTCCACTGTCTGAGCAGATGAATGGGCACCCCTACCCATTTAAAATGACAGGCGTGCCAGTCGGTCAGATGATAGAGTGAATCCCTCTCCACAGTCTGAGCAGGAATGCTGATCGAGTGAATCGCTTGCTCCACTTCTTAAATATCTGGACAGAGACAGCAAAACTGGTCTGTTGTGCTTTAGATTTCCGTAGAGAAATTCCTTGTGATTTGTAACCTGTAAAAAGATTTACAAAATCCATCAGTGGGTGTAGGACAACATTTCAGATGAGATCATTTGAGTTGTCAAGCTGTAAACTGACATCACACAGTTACAGTGAGGTTCAACACAAGTTGTAGAGAGAAATCATCATCTAACTGGGCACAGTGCTGGTATCTGGAATGAGCATCAAACACTCTGATGCTCTTCCTGTCTCTATAAGAATAGGGCATTTCTGCCATCTCCAATCTGTGACCTGGCTCAGTTTGACTCTCTCCATTGGAATTATCCCTGTTCCCACTGAGCTGCCTGGCCCCACAGTAACTGAAATACTCTCACTGAAAAAGCCAGCAGTGCATTCCACACACCCACCACTCTGTGTAAAAAACTTACCCCTGACATCTCCTCGGTATCTATTTCCAAGCACCTTAAAACTCTGCTCCCTCATGTTAGACATTTCAGCCCTGGGAAAACAAACCTCTGGCTGTGCACACGATCAATGCCCCTCATCATCTTATGCACGTAAAAAAGGCTCTAAACATAAACAAAGAAATTACACACTGCTTTGAGGATTTGTTGGAAGTATACAAGATGATGAGGGAGAAGATTGGGTAAATAAATGCAAGCAGCTTTTTCCACCGAGGTTGGGTGGGATGACAATCAGAGGTCATGGGTAAGTGGGGAAGGTGAATATTTCATGGGAACATTTGGAAAAGGTCTTTACTGAAATGGTTGTGAGAGTGTGGAATGAGATGCCAGCACAAGTGGTGAATATGAGCTCGGTTTCACCATTTAAAAGCAGTTTGGATGGGAGCCTGGATGGTAGAGGTATGGATTTGTGTAAAAATGGCCCAAAGGATATCGGGGACCAAATTCACCACAACCACAAACTGTTCCTGCTGCTACCATCCAGGAAACGGTACCACAGCAAAAGGACCAACAGGCTCCGGGACATCATCTTCCACCAGGCCATCAGACTGAATAATTGATTTCTGTTTTCTTGACTGTCCTATATACAAACTAAATATCATAAGTTAATTTAAATTACACATTGCACATTTAGACAGTAATGTAAATATTTCTACTCCTCATCTATATGAAGGATATTTGTAATAAAGTCAATTCAATTCAATTCACCCTCTCCACTATCTGTTCTGTCAATCTAGCTCCCATTCCCCCTACAACTTATTTAAGCCACATCAACCCCCCCCCCACCCCCACACTACCTCTAGCAAGCCTTATCACTAGGATATTAGTTGCCTCTTGGTCTGTTCCCCTAACTAACAAATCTCCTATCACCCCTTTGACTTCCCTCTGTCAGGCAATTACCCCCAACAGTGTCTAAAGTGGTCCACCTGCTGTTGTGCGGGATAGCAACAAAGTACTCTGCGATGGCTATTTAACCTCATTCACCTGCCTGACTCTCACACAGTTTCCTGTGTCCTGCACCTTGGGTGTAACTCACCTCTCTTCATGTCATATCTATCACCCCCTCCAACTGCTGGATGATCTGCAATTCACCCATTTCAAAATCCAACTCCTTAAAGTGCAGGATTACAAGCTGCAGCTGGATGTACATCTTGTAGGTGAGGGCATCAGGGTCACTGGAGGTCTCCCCTCCTTCCCTCCAATATTCCCTCTAATTTGTAATAACTGATGTGCAGATAAATCTTGCACTGTGCATTTTTTTTACCCAGTGACAAGATGTGCACAGTGAATTTTATATAGAGAGGTATTCATTTTCACAGCTAGCAAATCACTGTCAATAGGAACTTTGATCTCCTCTGGGTTTGATCCAGTTCATCTGCACTCTCACACAACCTATGTACCAGGCCTGGAACGGGTAATGAAGGATTTTCTCACCAAAGATTTTGCACATTGTCCATATGTGATTTGCTTGCTAAATTATGCTTTAAAAAGTCAGATTTCCAAATAGCACTCCATTTCTTCCCACTTGCAAATTCTCCAGCAACTTTAGCATCACCACAATGCACACAGGTAACACCAGTTTCTGTATTGTACATAAATATTTCCCCTGAAGTCTCCCCCAAGTGACTAACGGTGGTGAACTCAGTGATGGCAATGCCAATGAATATGAAGGGAGTAGTCTGTCCCATTGGAGTCTGGCACATTTGTGATGTGAAAGCTACTTGTTGCTCAGGACAAAGGTGTTTGATATCATTATGTACCCAGAGAGAATGGGACAAAACATGTCCTCACCGGTAGAAAAGTCCAGAGCAAGAACACACACAAAATGCTGGAGGAACTCAGCAGACCAGCCAGGATCTATGGAAACGTGTACTAAAGCTGAGTTCATCCAGCAATTTGTGTTGCTTGGATTTCCAGCATCTGCAGATGTTCTCTTGTTTGTGATTGGAGATAGAACAAAGGTGATTTTCTCAACTGGTGATATAAAAGATTTTGTTCCCTTTCTCCGAGTTCCTAATACTTGCATTTAGATAGCTGGAGCTCAGCTCTGTCTGAGAGATCTATCGGTTCCCATTCCCTCATCGGCCGGAAGCTCCCCGGGACCCATGTACGGATCGTGGGGCTGAGAGAGAGGGGAGAGAGCAGGAGTATCCCGGGATTGCGGGTCACGGTGTCCGGATTTCACAGGAATCGTCCCTCAGTCGCTGTTTAGGATAAAAACACAGAGAATCGATCTTACCCGCAGACGGTATTTCCAAGGCCTTCTGTGTACCGTGCGCATGCGTGATACTTGGTGACGTCATCAGCCCTGACGCCTGCGCATCTGTTCGGTGCTTCAGCGCCAGCGAAATTTTAAACGCACCGCCTTATGGGTAATCACGGTGCCATTAAATATTTCTGCAGGCTCTGGTTCAATATTCATACCTCATTTTTTTCGTGTGCGTATTGAAAAATCTGCAGCTGTTTTAACGCAGAAAGCTCCCATAAACAATATACTCAATATCAACGTGTATCCAATGCCAAAGTAAAATGCAGATATAAAACACAGGGGATTCTGCAGTTGCTGGGAATACAGAGACGCACACACTCAAAATGCTACATTTTCGAGTGGATTTACAAACCTCTCCTCTCACTCACTTATTCCGTGGATTACTGAACTTTTCCACTTTACCATCTTACGACTTTAAACATTGTTTCCCAAGCTTGATAGTTTGGGAGCTATATATACGCACAACACTGTTAACTTCTGTTTATTTCGTTTAATCTTTTACATTTGGAGTAGATACAGATAAAGATAGTGGTTTTCACATCGAAACCAGACTCCATTAGTGATCTATTGCTGCTGGTACGTAACAATTGTGCTGTCTGAGGCACAGTCCTTTAAAATTGGTGAAAATGACCTAAAACATTGAAAAGAGCAGGGAAGAAGGAGTTTAACCATCTTCGTCCGGAGCCCTGAAGAACGTCACAACCACAGTGAGCTCATTGTCTTATTCAGCCTGGAGAAAATCATGCAGGGAATTCATGTAGGTGTATAAAATGATGAGGCATTGGTCGTGTGGATAGCCAGAGGCTTTTTCCCAGGGCTGAAACGGCTAACACGAGGGGGAATAGGTTTAAGCCGTTTGGAAGCAGGTACAGAGGAGATGTCAGAGCTAAGGTTTTTAAACAAAGAGTGGTATGTGTGTGGAACGCACTGCCAGCGACGGTGGTAGAGGCGGATACAATAGAGTCTTTTAAGAGACTCTTAGACAGGTACATGGAGCTTAGGGAAATAGAGGGCGATGCAGTAGGGTAATTCTAAGCAATTTCTAGAGTAAGTTACATGGTCGGCACAACATTGTGGGCCAAAGCGTTTGTAATGTGTTGTAGATTTCTATGATTCTATGAAATTCAAGGGAAATCTCCTATCCCACGGAGTGGTGACTAGTTGCAACCTGTCATCTCAGGGAGAGTGAGAGGGGAATGGCAGGGATAGATTTTGATATTCTGATATGGAACAGAAACATGGGCCAGGACCAGATGGGCCGAGTGGCCTCTCTAGTGTACACAGTGAGCGTGGTAGAGACTGTAAGTACCTGACACACGGGATTTGATACAGACTGATTTATCTGTCACAGCTTCACAATATTAAACACCAGTCTAGTTTACGGCAAACATCAGCAGAACAGACTCCTCCAATGCTCAGTGACCAGGGTTCAGTCCTGGGTGTGATGAGCAGCCGCAAGAACTGCAGAATCTGACAGTAACAGTCCCTCATGAACCTGCAGCTGCCTTCAGTCACCGTGATGGTTAAACATTTAACACGGAGCTGATTTGAACTTCCTCCCTGATGTGAAGTTGCTGGTGTTGCAGCAGCTGGGATGATTGAGTAAAACTCTTTGCTCACTCCGGACAGAAATGTGGCCTCTATTTATTGTGAACTCACCGGAGCATCACAAGGTGGGTTAACTGAATGAGTCTCTTCGCACACACGGAGCAGGTGAACGGCCGCATCCCAGTGCGAAGCTGTTGGTGCATCTGCGATGGCCGGATGAACCCCTTCCAAAATGAGAGCCTGTGAATGACGTCACAGTGCTACAACGTCATGGCGATGTATCCAATCACATCACGGACATGGACATGTGTTCGGGTTCTCCTTGTCGCGAGAGGGGCTCGGTGTTCTCCGCCATCTCCGCCTCCACATTCAAGGATTGGCGGCATTCAAGCGCTGGTGAACTGACAGATACAGCGGAACTAACGTGTTGTTGTGTTTGTGATTCCCATACACAAATCCTCTGACTTTTCTACACTGTTAAAAGTTTACAAACCACGTCAGTGGGTGAAGGACAACATTTCAACTCAGATAATGGTGCCTTCTGAGAAAAAAAAAGTCACAGCTCAAAGCAATTTGAAGGAACAAGACTTCATCTTCTAACTGGCCACAGTTCCGGCATCAGGCACACCATCAAACTCTTTGCTTCCTTCTCTGTATCAAAATGGATCATTCCTCCCCTTCATCAGTCTGTGACTTGGCTCAGTTTGTCTGTCTCCTTCGCATTCTGAGCATGCGCCACACACCTACTGAGATCACATTTTATTTACACGGCTGTGACTAGAGACTTTATGATTATTATGTCCCTCCCGGCATTTGACGGTGGTAAACTCAGAGTCAGCAATGGTATTGAACCTCAGGAGTAGGTGATTAGGCTTTTTCGTTGGAGATCGATAAACTGCCGGTAGTGTGTGGCTGGATGAGTGGGTCGTTTTCAGACTGGAAGGAGGTAGCGTTTGGAGTACCCCAGAGATCAGTCCCTGACCACAGTTGTTCACAGTTTAATGTCCTGGCGGAGGCAGCGAGATGTGAGATGTCCCAGTCTGCTGGTGACGCAGAGAGTGGAGTTGGGGGAGGGGAGGCCATTCACATGCAATTTCGTAGCTTTGCAATCAGTACATAGTGCATTTTGGGGCTGCAGTGGCGGGTTCCATTACTGGGATCAGTGCACAGTCACTGTGGGCTGTGAGGATTTTGTGAATAAAGCGCCATTCTCCAAATTAGAATCTCAAGCTGCGGAGCAAGCCTATCGATTCTATATTTCAGTTGTATTTTTGGCATTGTGATATCCAGATACAAAAACCCTCCACGACCTCTCTATCCAGTCCTTTCAATATTCGACTTCATTTGTAAATTTGGCCACAGGGCCATCAATACTGTCATCCAATGCATTGACATTGAGCATTAAAAAAACGTTGCCAACACAGCCCCTGTGGATCTCGGGATTGCTGCCTGTGCCACGTACTATCGCTGGAAGAATAGCATGATCAGGCGTATTCATATGTGGCTGAGAGACTTGAGTAGTGGGTAGGGCTTCAGATCAGGGGAATGGGCAAAGAAGTGGCAAATGAAATACAAAGTTGTAAAGTGTATGGTCTTGCACTTTGGTGGAAGAAATAAAAGGGCAGACTATTGTTTAGATGGAGAGAGAATTCAAAATGCAGAGATGCAAATGGACTTGGGAGTCCTTGTGTCAGATACTCTAAAGGTTAACTTCCAGGATGGGTCTGTGGTGAAGAAGGCAAATGCAATGTTGGCTTTAATTTCTAGAGGTATGGAATAGAAAGAGCAGGGTTGCCATGGTGAGGCTCTATAAGGCACTCCTGAGGTCACACAGACTATTGTGTGCAGTTTTGTGATAATTATTTTAGAAATGATATACTGACGTTGGAGAGGGTTCAGAGAAGATTCACGAGAATGATTCCAGGAATGAAAGGTTTACCATAAGAGGAACGTCTGGCCGCTCTTGGGCTGTATTCCCTGGAGTTCAGGGGAATAATGGGGATCTCATAGAAACATTCTGAATGTTAAAAGGCCTGAACAGATTAGATATGTCAAAGTGAATTTCCCATGATAGGGGATACTAGGACAAGAGGGCTTGACTTCAGAATTGAAGGACGTCCATTTCGAACAGAGATGGGGAGAAATTACTTTAGTCAGTGGGTGGTAAATCGGTGGAACTTGTTGCCATGAGCGGCTGTGGAGGCCAAGTCATTGGGTGCATTTAAGGCAGGGATAGATAGGTGTTTGATTAGCCAGCGCATCAAAGGGTATGGGGTGAAGGAAGGGCAGTGGGGATGACTGGAAGAATTGGATCAGCCCATGACTCGATGGACCGAATGGTCTACTTCCGCTCCAATATTTTATAGTCTTATGGTCTATTCCACTGTTTCGACCTGCCAAAGTGCAGCCAATATTTCTGGGTATATGACCCATTCATATGAGAATTTAGCCTTTTCTATTTATCTGAGCTTCTCATAAATGTGTACAGTTTAGTTAAGCTTCACTCCACAATTTCCAAAGCAACAACCAGGTCAGTCAGATTGTTCCACACAATTGAAATAGTTTATTACGTTTTTTAAAAAATAAATATTCTTGCACTATTTATGTAATTTAACTATTTAATATGTATATTCTTATTTTAAACCACAATTGTTAAAATCTATTGTTATTGATTAGGTTCTACCGCTGCCGCAGGGACAACGAATTTCATGACATATGCCGGTGCTATTAAACCTGATTCTGATATTGATATGGGAGACCCACCACCGGTCACCTGATCCCAGTTACCACAGATCGTAATGCGAGATTGAAGCATTTTCCAGATATTTGCTTTCCACAGAAATGACAACAGTTCAGTTTCCTTCTGAGGTTCCAGAGCAGAAGCTCAGTCTGTCTAATATTTCCAC
The DNA here is from genome assembly GCF_048418815.1 of Hemitrygon akajei. Lineage (NCBI taxonomy): Eukaryota > Metazoa > Chordata > Chondrichthyes > Myliobatiformes > Dasyatidae > Hemitrygon > Hemitrygon akajei. Next base: position 994,763 of record NW_027331997.1, on the reverse strand, counting down.
ACAATTAAAATGGGGAATTTGTTTATTCTTATCACGTACTGAGAAACAGTGAAAATCTTGTCTGACGTACCATCCACACAGATCGATATATTACAACAGTACATTGAGCTGATATACGACAGAACAATAACTGTAACAAAACATTACAGCTGCAGAGAAAGTGTAGTGCAGATAGACATATGGTGCAGGGTCACGTCCAGTTACATTGTGAGGCCGAGTCCATTTTATCATTCATTTGGATTATAACCACAGACAGGAAGCCGTCCTTGAGCCGGGTGGTACGCGCTTTAAGGCTTTTGTATCTCTTCCCCGTTGGGGGAGCGGGTTTGCCGCAAGAATGTCCAGGTTGTGAGGGTCTTTGAGTACATGGCCTGCTTTTCCGAGGCAGGGGAAGTGTAGGAAGAGTCCATGGAGGGGAGGCCTGTTTCTCTGATGTTCTCTGCTCTCCAAAGTTCTCTGTAGTTCCTTGCAGTCATGGGCAGAGCAGTAGCCATACGAAGGAGTGAAGTATCGACAAGAAGCTCAGAGACCTCGGCCTTCACCCTGCCTTGTGTAGCTGAATCCTGGACTTCCTGTCCGATCGCCGGCAGGTGGTAAGAGTGGGCTCCCTCACCTCTGTCTCTCTGACCCTCAGCACACATACCCCACAGGGGTGTCACTCTCTGTGCACCCATGACCTGTTGCCACCCACAGCTTCAATCTGCTAATTAAATTTGCTGACGACACTACACTGACTGGCTTAATCTCAAATAATAACGAGGCAGCCGACAGAGAAGAAGTCATCACCCCGACACAGTGGTGTCAAGAAAACAACCTCTCCCTCATTGTGACAAAAACAAAGGAGCTGGTTGTGGATTACAGGAGGAATGGAGACAGGGACCAAATTCAACATTTCCAAGTCTGTTATTGACACAAAATGCACTTTTTAATATTGATCATAACACAATGTATTTTATATATTGTTAATGACATAAAACATATTTACAGATTGCTACTGACAGAGAATCGTATAATTTGTGTTCCGTGTGTTAACTGAATGTACTTGCCTGTGATGCTGCCACAAGTCAGTGTTTCTCTGTACCTGTACCTTCCCGTACTTGTGCACTTGGCAATAAATTCAACAGGACCTGAGAAATCTCAGTGAGATTTGATTAGTGATGATCATCCTGGCAGCTCGGTAGGTCGAATGTATGAGACAGTACACTGTTAAATGCAAAACTCTGAACTGTGTTCATGATCAGAGGGATCTTAGATTCCAAGTTCATCGCTCCCTGAAAGTGTCTGCACAGATTGATCGGGTGGTTAAGAAGGCAAATGGCATGGTTGTCTTTATTAGTTGAAGCATTGAGTTCAAAAGTCGGGAAGTTGTGTTGCGGCTGTTACGAGCCTGCGGTCGTACTGTGACTGTTTCTTTAAGAGCGCCGGCGTCAGGAGGCGGGACTATGACGTCAGTCACAGGCTGACAGCGCTGACTGTGGACCGAACCATAAGAGAGAGAGAGAGCGATCTGCAGACAGGCAGTCGGCCAGTCTAAAGATAGATAGAGAGAGAGAGACTGTAAAAGCTGATCGCTTCAGTTAGTCGCAGTTGAGGCTTGGAACTCTCCTATGCCCACAAGAGTGGGTTGATCATCGGGACACGGAACCACAACGAATGTGTGTGGCTGTCACTTCGTATAATCCATAGGAGTGGATTTTGGAATATCTTGTGTTAACCATTGCCTGGGTATGTTGTGTGGTAACCCCTGGAAGACGGTATTCCTGTGACAGGTCACTTTCGCTGATAACTCGTATGTGGACGGATTCAAAGGATAAGAACGTCGTCGACGGTTATTTTGATGTAACGGCCTTTTCTCTACATTTCACCCTGGATTACAAATATCTCTCTCCCATCATTTATTCCGTGGATTACTGAACTTTCCTACTTTACCATCTCAAGACTCTGAGCTTTGTTCCGTCAGGCTCGATAGTCTGGGAGCAATATTTACACATATATACAGTTAACACGCTAACTTTCCTTTATTTCGTTAAGTTACTATGTTATAAGTAGAGACCAATAAAGAGAGTGGTATTAACATCAAAACCAGACTCCAGTGTGAACTCTATTGCTGCTGGTTCGTTTCTAAAACGTTACGGTTCGTAACACAGTTTTATAAAACTAGTTAGACCACATCTGGAGTGTCTCATACAGTTCTGGTCGCCCCCATTCTCGGAAGGATGTCGGGGCTTTGGAGAGGGCGGGGAAGAGGTTTACCAGGATATTGCGTGGGTTAGAGAGCAAGAGCTATAACGAGAGGTTGGACGCACACAAAGTACACTGCTGATGCTGTGGTCAAATCAACACGTACACACACGCTGGAGGAACTCAGGACTGACGAAGGGTCTCGGCCCGAAACGTTGACTGCTCGTTTCGACGGATGCTGCCCGTCCTGGTTGGACAGACTTGTGTTGTTTTCTCCAGAGCGGCGCAGGCTGGGGTGAGACTGGATGGACGTTTATAAGATTACGAGAGGAATAGATAGAGTGGACAGACGATATATTTTTCCTGGGGGTTGAAATGTCTAATACATTTAAGGTGAGAAGAGATGTGAGCGGCGTTTGCTTCTTTCCACAGAGTGGTGGGTAACTGGACATCTGTCTGGGGGTCACGTGATGAAGTTTACCCCCCCCCCCCCCCCCCCGCATTAAACCGCAGGAGGGCAACATCGCGCATCCATTTCTGAGGCCCCGCCCTCTTGATGACGTACCGCAAACTTCGCGCATGCTCACTGTTTCCGGGTGTGTGGTGTTTTCTCTAACGCTCAGTGCTGAAGTCTGCGGGATCGAGAAAGGTTTCGCGTCTCCTATATTGGGGAGCCGGGGATCCGGATTACTGTCTCCAGGCTGAAGATATCACTTTCCTATTTGTGAGTATTGAGACCGATCCCGAGCGGGGAGATCCGATGTTGGCCGTGAGCCCCGAACTGAGGGCCAGTTACTCATTTATTTTCCAGTTATATGGGCTCGGCATAAATGTGTCGACTTCACTTAATCTGCATTGAACGATTCAAACTAGGAGCCCAGGCTGTCTGTTTCCGCAGAGTTGAAATAGGAGACCCACGAACAGGTCACGTGAGGCTGTGTGCCGGAGATCTGCCCCGCCCTCCGCTTTGTGACGCAAGATCACGTGGCGTGTTGATAACAAGGTTGACATGAATAATATCAGGAACGATCGGCTTTATGTATGAGGAGCATTTGATGGTTCCGGACCTGTGCTCGATGGAGTTCAGAGGGACGGTGGGGGTGGTGGAGGGTTGTATGGTTAAGTAAACCTACCGAATACTGAAAAGCCTGGATACAGTGGACATGGAGAGGATGTTTCCATTAGACGGAGAGTCTGTGATCTGACAGCATGGTCTCAGAATAAAAATGCTTCCTGTTAAAATTCAGTTGAGAAAAATCTTTTGGCCAAAAGGTGTCTGAAGTGTGGAATTTGTTGCCGCAGAGTTTGGTTGAGGCTGCCGTTTGGATATATTTATGACGGAGATTAATACATTCAAGATTGCTAAGTAGCTACAGGGTTACAGGAGGAAGGCAAGAATATGGTGTTGGAATAAAAATCAACCATAGTTGAATGATGGAGCAGATCAGATGGATTGAATCATCTGATTCTGTTCCTTATGTCTTACCATGATTGAATGATGGCTCCTTCTTATCATGTTCAAAATGGCGCCGCAGCTGGCGGCCTCGGTGCCGAGCTCTCTGGCTTTTTGTGTGTTTTTGTGTCTTTTTATTGTTTTTGTTCAAGCGGATCCAGTCATATTCAGCAGGGATGAGCTCCTGAACACCAGGCCCTACTGCGGTCACTTTGCTGAACGGTTAACTGCCGGTTAACTGTCGGCTAACTATTACTTGGATTGCACTACCTGTATGTATAATCTATATTTTCATTTATATTTATCATTATTATTGTTATGAGCAGAGAGACAACATCTGCCAGAAGTAAATTCCTTGTATGTGCATAGGTACTTGGCGATTAAAGTCTGATTCTGATTCTGATTCTGATATCGTTTTGTGATGTGTTTGGGACAATAAAAGATTACTCACTGAGATCATTACTGTATATTTGCCTTCAATATTTAAATTTCAGTGAGTTTCGTTCTTAATAACATTAAGCAGAAATGTTTGGTTCTTTTTTTTGTTGTTAATGTGCATCATTATCTTTCAATTTAAAGTTAGACCTGCAGTGAGAGATTTATTGGAAGAAAAACCCCAACTGGAAGCAAACCACGACTGATGACGAGGGAACAGCAACAAGTGAACCAACCCGAGGACTGGGAGCATCAACTGGAGAGAACCCAACTGGCTCAGAGATTCCAGTGATTCTGTCAGGAGAAAGTTTGGTGAGTCTCATTTACTGAAACACTGTTCTTTAGACATTACATACCTGTACAGTGGAAGGTAGGAATTAGCTGGAGTGAGACTGAACATGCCCAGAAGTACCAGTTATGCCTCTGTCAGACCCAGTTGCAATCAGTCCAGGTCTGGTAATGTGCTTCCAGCAGCCCAGCCCTTTAAAACCACTCCCATTCTGTGGAAGTCGAATCTGGATAAAGTCACTGAGAGACTGTATAAGTACAAACTCTTTATTTCAAGCATCGGGCTTACTCAGTTAGTCGCTCAAACAGGCACAGTCGATGACTGTTCCCGCCCAATCCACTAACTGACTAACAATTCCCCTTACACCACAGATATATCCGTTCAGATACCCCCCACACAAGACAGGTTGGAGCCAACGTTATTTACTACATGACAGGCTGGAGCCCCTAAAGACAGATTACAAAACAGTCATAATGGCTTGCACACACAGAACAGACTGAAGCTGTCCTATCTCTACATGTGAATGTGCAAGGAGATAGGCATCCTGAAACCCTAACTAGCTACCCTCAAGAAGAAATATGGCTCAGCACATCGGTTGAGCCAATCTGTTGATCATCAGCAGTTTCTTGCAGAAAAACAGGCTGCTATTTTTTAATAAAGTGTTAACCCTTTTACACACTTTATCATTCCCTCCTTTTGATCATTACATGATCAACAGAGCAGTAATTTTTTGCAGGGAAAGTAATCGGGTACAACATGATAGATAGATAGATAGATAGATAGATAGATAGATAGATAGATAGATAGATACTTTATTCATCCCCATGGGGAAATTCAACCTTTTTTCCAATGTCCCATACACTTGTTGTAGCAAAAACTAATTACATACAATACTTAACTCAGTAATAATATGATATGCATTTAAATCACTAACTCAAAAAGCATTAATAATAGATTTAAAAAAAAAGGTCTTAAGTCCTGGCAGTTGAATTGTAAAGCCTAATGGCATTGGGGAGTATTGACCTCTTCATCCTGTCTGAGGAGCATTGCATCGATAGTAACCTGTCGCTGAAACTGCTTCTCTGTCTCTGGATGGTACGATGTAGAGGATGTTCAGGGTTTTCCATAATTGACCGTAGCCTACTCAGCGCCCTTCGCTCAGCTACCGATGTTAAACTCTCCAGTACTTTGCCCACGACAGAGCCCGCCTTCCTTACCAGCTTATTAAGACGTGAGGCGTCCCTCTTCTTAATGCTTCCTCCCCAACACGCCACCACAAAGAAGAGGGCGCTCTCAACAACTGACCTATAGAACATCTTCAGCATCTCACTGCAGACATTGAAAGACGCCAACCTTCTAAGGAAGTAATGTCGACTCTGTGCCTTCCTGCACAAGGCATCTGTGTTGGCAGTCCAGTCTAGCTTCTCGTCTAACTGTACTCCCAGATACTTGTAGGTCTTAACCTGCTCCACACATTCTCCATTAATGATCACTGGCTCCATATGAGGCCTAGATCTCCTAAAGTCCACCACCATCTCCTTGGTCTTGGTGATATTGAGACGCAGGTAGTTTGAGTTGCACCATATCACAAAGTCCTGTATCAGTTTCCTATACTCCTCCTCCTGTCCATTCCTGACACACCCCACTATGGCCGTGTCATCAGCGAACTTCGGCACATGGCAGGACTCCGAGTTATATTGGAAGTCTGATGTGTACAGGGTGAACAGGACCGGAGAGAGTACGGTTCCCTGCGGCGCTCCTGTGCTGCTGACCACCGTGTCAGACCTACAGTCTCCCAACCGCACATACTGAGGTCTATCTGTCAAGTAGTCCACTATCCAATCCACCATGTGAGAGTCTACTCCCATCTCCGTTAGTTTGTGCCTTAAGATCTTGGGCTGGATGGTGTTAAAGGGACTAGAGAAGTCAAGGAATGTAATCTTCACAGCACAACTGACCCCATCTAGGTGAGAGAGTGATTTGTGCAGCAAATACATGATAGCATCCTCCACTCCCACCTTCTCCTTATACGCAAACTGAAGCGGATCCCGGGCGTGCTTGGTTTGTGGCCTCAGATTCTGTATTATCAGCCGCTCCATGGTCTTCATCACGTGCGACGTCAAGGCAACAGGTCTGAAGTCATTCAACTCCTTTGGTTGTGGTTTCTTTGGTACCAGGACAATACAGGATGTTTTCCACTGTCTGGGTACTCTTCTCTGATCTAGACTCATGTTGAAGATGCGCTGTAGTGTTTCTCCCAGTTCAGTCGCACAGGCCCTCAGTAATCGTGGGGAAACTCCATCCGGTCCAGCCGCCTTGCTGGTACAGATCTTCCTCAGTTGACCTTCCACCTGTTGCAGCCGTAATCCTGGGCGTGGGCAAGGTCTCCTGTGAGTGGCTATTTTCCTGTGAGGGAAGTAAGCCTGGTGTGGAGTTCTGCGGTGAGGATGAGATTGTGCTGTCGAACCTATTGAAGAAGTTGTTCAGCTGGTTTGCTTTCTCCACATCTCCACTTATGTTTGCCCCCTGCTTTGCACCGCATCCGGTGATGATCTTCATCCCATCCCACTCCTCCTTCATGCTTTTTTTCTGCAGCTTTTGTTCTAGCTTTCTCCTATACTGCTCCTTTGCCCCCCTTATCTGTACTCTGAGTTCCTTCTGAACTCTTTTAAGCTCCAACCGATCACCATCTTTAAAGGCCCTCTTCTTCTGGTTTAGGAGGCCTTTGATGTGACTAGTGATCCAGGGCTTATTATTGGGATAGCAGTGAACATTGACTTATCAGTGGGAAAAAGCAGCGTACAGCAGTATTTATAACAATGATATGGACAACTATTAGGCCAGAATGCAATATCCTGCTCCGCGTATTACTGAACAGACCTTCAAAGACCACCATTTTGACCCTTCAGTGAACCGGTGTAAATCCTGCCCTAGTTTCTTGATGCTGTCAATCTCCTTGGCAGTGTGCTCGGAAGGGATGTAATGTTATTAGATTCATCAGGGATATAGGTGCAGCATTCTGTGTCAATAATAGCACAGGTTCCCCCTTTCACAGCTGGGATAAAATCTAAAGCCATACAATTCTGTAGGACTGTTTGCCAGATTGCAATCATTTCAGTAGATATTTCTGTTACTTAGGCCTGTGTTTCTGTCAGAGCTCCTGCAGTGTTGTGGCCAGCTCCTCAAGTGCTGTAGGTAACTTGGTTATCTCTCGTGAATTCCTGGCTACTCCATAGGAGAGAAAAGCGATCATCCAAAATCGCTCAGTCTCAGTTATTCGTCTCGGCTGCTGGGCACCTGCAAGTAAGGCCAGGATGCATGTTCCCAGTGTAGGAAGTTCCATTTGATGGGAACTTGAGATACCATCCCTCAAAACACTGACAGCCACAGTCATCTCTGACTGGACCACAGTTCCTCACTCTCTTCCCCGGATGTTATTTGAGAAAGCCCAAGCTGAGAGTTCCTCACTCTGGTTGAGCAGGATTACTGACATTGGAATCATAGTTTTACCATGCTGTGGAATTTCAGCACAAACCCAGCAGGCCCTTAGTTCTGCCTGTTTGGCATAGGTGTGACAGAGAGACAGAAAGTTGTTAACATGGGGGCCCACGGATGTTGTTTGAGCAATAAGACAAAACACAAACACCACTAGCAACGAATACATTTTCCTTAAGTCTGAGAGAGCCCTTCTACGCAGTTCCTTCTGTAACAAACAGCCGTGGGAGTGGTCAGTAACACCTGATATGGTCCTTCCCACCAAGGTCCGAGTTTCCCTCAATCCCAGTTCATGATTAGGACAAAATTGCCAGGTTCTATTGTGGGATTGTCACTCCTCTCTGCGGGGTAGTTCTCTTCCTTGTAAGCCTATCGTACCTGTGAATGTGATGCTTGGAAAATTTTGGTTAGTTGGCATACATATTTCCCAATCTCTTCCCTTCAGTTATGCCAGGGGTGTCAAACTCATTTTAGGTCACGGGCCGGATTGAGCAAAATGCAGCTTCATGCGGGCCGGATCAGTTGGACGCGTGCAAACGCAGCTTTCGTTGCCTCCGTTTTTTCAGCCTGCTCTCATGTGTCTCAGTCTCTGCTATAACTACAAAGTGTTTCGCTTTACAAATTCCGTTTCTTATGATGAAGACTGCCGAGCAAGACTGCTGAATAAACACTAAAAATCCTGAAAACCTGGTGCCTGAATAAACTCAGCACTAGCCATATCATACGCCATAGGCGCTTCGATTACTGGGGCCAGCTTTAATAGTAATTAGATATTATCTCGCGGGCCACAGATAATTCCACCGTGGGCCGGATTTGGCCCGCGTGCCTTGAGTTTGACATATATGGGTTATGCATCCAATTTTGCTGGTAGACTTTCTGGGAGCAATGGTACACAAGGTCTTAGTCACCAGGGTGTCCTCATGGGCCATCTATAAATGATTTCAGCTGGTGACAACCCTGTTTTCCCCTGTGGGGTAACCCTCATGTGGAATCGGGCTAATGGTCGGACCTTCAGCCAAGTGAGTCCAGTCTCCACTGTTAGTCTGGCTAGTTTACTCTTCAGAGTGCCATTGGCTCTTTCCACTCTGCCAGCGGCCTGTGGGTGGTGTACACAGCGGAATTGTTGCTGGATAGCTAGTTCGTTACGTACCCCTTTGTTTACTTTCACCACAAAGTGTGGGCCATTGTGAGAGCTCAGCATCTTTGGCAGGCCGTACCTGGGAATTATTTCCCGTAATAATATCTTCATAGCTGTCATAGCAGTATTATTGGTAGTTGGAATAGCTTCAATCCACCTACTAAGCAGATAATAACTAAGCAGTATCTATAGCAATGTACTCTAGGCAATTCAACTTGTAGACACAAAAAGGTCCACCTGGCAAGGGAGATGTACCCGGTGTGCAGGGTACTGGTTACCAACCATTCCCTCCTTTCCCAGGTGTGTACAATTGTGTATATGATCGACCAATATTGGTAAAAATTGTGTAGGAACACAAACCTGTCCCGCTGGGTAATCCAAAAAGCTAGGTTGGGTTCTTTCAGGCATCCCATCTGGGACCACAATTTGCGCTCCTCCTCAGAGACGTCCCCCTGAAAAGTACGTACCTCCCTCATGTCTGGCAAACCTTTCTGCTTAAGTCACAGAGGGATGCTTGACGGGAACCCGAGGGGACTACAACTACCGAGGATTGTGCCGCACTTTTCGCTATTTCATCCGCTAAAGCATTGTATTTAGTGACTCAGTCGGACATGTGGGTGTGGGCTGCTCATTTAATAACAACCAAAATGCGAGGTAGCTGTAGAGCGGTGAGTAAGTTGTTTACAAAGGTGGCATTACTAATGGAGTAGCCAGAGGAAGTCAGGAATCCCCATGTTCCCAGAGATCCCCGTAGTCATGTACAATTCCAAATGCATAACGGGAGTCTGTGTAAACGTTCCCACTTTAGTCTGTTGCTGGGATATAGGCACAAGTCAGAACAAACAGCTCAGCCTTCTGGGCGGAGACAGCTGCTTCAAAAGAGGCCACTGTCCGTCACTATCACATCGTTTCCCTGCTGGATCCACAAAAGAGCTTCCATCCTCAGAAAATGTTGCCTCGGGCTTGAGGGCATATTGAGGAAGGGATGGGAGAGTCTGTCCTTCTTTCATGGTGATCTGGATGGGGGGCAGTTGGTGCTGTCAACTTCATTGTCTGAAATTAAGCAGAGATTATGTGCAATGTCTTGGGTTCTGTTAATATTAAAAGATTGTCTTACCAGATGTCCTGTCTTCACCTCAGACTCCTTCCAGTATCGGAGTTGGCCCGCGGCCAAGTCTTGCCAGTCTCCCTTGTTGCTGGAGGCTTGTTTCGTCAGGATGTAGGCAAGGAACCCTAGGCTCTTGGACTTGAACCCAGGGCAAACCCTAACGATGGTATGGGGAGCCACCAGTCCTGTCTGTCGCCAAGGGAAATGCGGAACTTCGGCCCGTAATGCACTGCCCTCTTTTCCTTAATCCTGTCCAATCACCATGACTGGGAACTTCTGTCCCTCGTGGGGTGCATGATATTGGCTTTCCTCAGTTGAGCACCCCATAGGGTCATAGCAAAGAGTCACAGCTGGCAGAAGGGATTCAAACGCGGTGGAGTCCAGATTAAGTGCCCACCACTGGGGATTCGGAAACTGGGGAAGCTGTCGGTTGTTCACCTGTCACAGGGTGACAGCATTGTCTGTCTCTCCTTTCCCCCTGTCCTCCACAATCAGCTCCTTTGTTTTTGTGACAATGAGGGAGAGTTTGTTTTCTTGATACCATATAACAATCACAGCACAGAAACAGGCCATCTCGGCCCTCCTAGTCCATGCCGAACTCTTAATCTCACCTAGTCCCACCTACCCGCACTCAGCCCATAACCCTCCACTCCTTTCCTGTCCATATACCTATCCAATTTTACCTTAAATGACACAACTGAACTGGCCTCTACTACTTCTACAGGAAGCTCATTCCACACAGCTATCACTCTCTGAGTAAAGAAATACCCCCTCGTGTTTCCCCTAAACTTTTGCCCCCTAACTCTCAAATCATGTCCTCTCGTTTGAATCTCCCCTACTCTCAATGGAAACAGCCTATTCAGGTCAACTCTATTTATCCCTCTCAAAATTTTAAATACCTCGATCAAATCCCCCCTCAACCTTCTACGCTCCAATGAATAGAGACCTAACATTCAACCTTTCTCTGTAACTTAAGTGCTGAAACCCAGGTAACATCCAAGTAAATCGTCTCTGCACTCTCTCTAATTTATTGATATCTTTCCTATAATTCAGTGACCAGAACTGTACACAATATTCCAAATTTGGCCTTACCAATGCCTTGTACAATTTTAACATTACATCCCAACTTCTGTACTCAATGCTCTGATTTATAAAGGCCAGCCTTCCAATAGCCTTCTTCACCACCCTGTCTACATGAGACTCCACCTACAGGGAACTATGCACTGTTACTCCTAGATCTCTCTGTTCCACTGCATTCCTCAATGCCCTACCATTTACCCTGTATGTTCTATTTGGATTATTCCTGCCAAAATGTAGAACCTCACACTCCTCAGCATTAAACTCCATCTGCCAACGTTCAGCCCATTCTTCTAGCTGGCATAAATCTCCCTGCAAGCTTTGAAAACCCACCTCATTATCCACAACACCTCCTACCTTAGTATCATCAGCATACTTACTAATCCAATTTACCACCCCATCATCCAATCATTTATTTATATTACAAACAACATTGGGACCAAAACAGATCCCTGAGGCACCCCGCTAGTCACCGGCCTCCATCCCGATAAACAATTATCCACGACTACTCTCTGGCATCTCCCATCTAGCCACTGTTGAATCCATTTTATTACTCCAGCATTAATACCTAACGACTGAACCTTCTTAACTAACCTTCCATGTGGAACTTTGTCAAAGGCCTTGCTGAAGTCCATATAGACTACATATATAGACCAAGGAGATGGTGGTGGACTTTAGGAGATCTAGGCCTCATATGGAGCCAGTGATTATTAATGGAGAATGTGTGGAGCAGGTTAAGACCTACAAGTATCTGGGAGTGCAGTTAGACGAGAAGCTAGACTGGACTGCCAACACAGATGCCTTGTGCAGGAAGGCACAGGGTCGACTGTACTTCCTTAGAAGGTTGGCGTCATTCAATGTTTGTAGTGAGATGCTGAAGATGTTCTATAGGTCAGTTGTGGAGAGCGCCCTCTTCTTTGTGGTGGCATGTTGGGGAGGCAGCATTAAGAAGAGGGACGCCTCACATCTTAATAAGCTGGTAAGGAAGGCGGGCTCTGTCGTGGGCAAAGTACTGGAGAGTATAACATCGGTAGCTGAGCGAAGGGCGCTGAGTAGGCTACGGTCAATCATGGAAAACCCTGAACATCCTCTACATAGCACCATCCAGAGACAGAGAAGCAGTTTCAGCGACAGGTTGCTATCAATGCAATGCTCCTCAGACAGGATGAAGAGATCATTACTCCCCAATGCCATTTGGCTTTACAATTCAACCACCAGGAGTAAGATATGTTAAAGTGCCGGGGTTAGGACTCAATGTATTTAAGTAAACTACTTAAGAACTTTTTAAAAGCTATTTATTAATGCTTATTGAGAGGGTGTCTTTAGATGCATATCATATTTTTACTGAGTTAAGTATTGTATGTAATTAGTTTTGCTACAACAAGTGTATGGGACATTGGAAAAAATGTTGAATTTCCCCATGGGGATGAATAAAGTATCTATCTATCTATCTATAATCCACTGCCTTACCCTCATCAACATTCCTCGTAACTTCTTCAAAAAATTCAATAAGGTTTGTCAAACATGACCTTCCACGCACAAATCCATGCTGGCTACTCCTAATCAGATCCCGTCTATCCAGATAATTATAAATACTATCTCTAAGAATACTTTCCATTGATTTACCCACCACTGATGTCAAACTGACAGGTCTATAATTGCTAGGCTTACTTCTAGAACCCTTTTTAAACAATGGAACCACATGAGCAATACGCCAATCCTCCGGCACAATCCACGTTTCTAATGACATCTGAAAGATCTCCGTCAGAGCTCCTGCTATCTCTACACAAACTTCAGATGTTATCTCTACACATACCAGTCAGATGTTGTTCAGACTTCAGACAGAGTCAGCAATCAAATGGTTGAGCATTGTGCGATGAATGTGCTGAGCTCCATATGTCACAATGCAAGAAGCATCGTAGGAAAGCCAGATGAGTTCAGGAAAGGGAATTTGTAGACATCATTGGGATGTGGTGGCACCCAACAGTCTGAGGGATTCAGGGGAACAAATTTGTAGAGAGATTGCAGACCATCCCAAGAAACAAAAGTTGATTCAGTAAGTGATTTTAACTTTCCATGTGTTGACTGGGACTCCCATACTGTAAAAGGTCTAGATAGGATAGAGTTTGTCAAATATGCCCTGAATCGGTACGTAAAATTCCCGATGTAGAAGTGTGCAATAAGCTGTTAGGAAATGATCAGGGCTGGCGACAGAAATTAGTGATCATAATGCCAAGAAATTCAAAATAAAGATGGAAAAAGAGAGGTCTGGACCATGAGTTTAGATTCTAAATTGGAGAGAGGTCAATTTTGATGGTGTCAGAAAGGATCTGATAGGTGTGGTTTGGGACAGGCTGTTTTCTGATAAAGGAGTACTTTGTAAGTGGGAGGCCTTCAAAAGTGAAATTTTGAGGGTGTAGAGTTTCTATGTGCCTAACAATGTAAAAGTTGAAATGTAACTGGTGCAGGGAACCTTGGCTTTCAGGAGATATTGAAGCCCTGGATATTTTGTTCTTTTAAATGCCTCAGACATTTGAGTGCTACCAAGACTCATTAATCATCATCCATGCTCTGAGCTCATCTGAACTTTTTCTTTCTTTGTTGTCTGTTGGTTTCTAGCTTCCCAATAGCTTTTGCATGTTTGTTTGCCCTCTCTTTGGCTTTTATGTTGGCTTTGGCTCCTCATTACAGCCACGATTGTGTCCTCCTGCCTTTCCAATGCTTCCATTTCTTTGGGATGTATCGATCGCTCAGCTCCCGAATTGCTCCCAGAAACTCCAGCCATTGCTGCTTCATTGTCACTCCAACCTTTTCCCTTCCAAACAAGTTTGTCCAGCTTCTCTGTCATAGAATCATGGAGACGTTCAATATGGAAACAGGCCATTTGGCCCATCTAGTCAATGCCAAAAAAACACTTAAGCTGTCTATTGCAAGTACCTGCACCGAGACCATCGCCCTCCATACCCCTACCATCCAGGCTTCCTTCAAAACCTCTTTGAAATGGTGAAACCGAGCTCATATTCACCACATGCTGACTTCTCATTCCACACTCTCACGACCATTTCAGTAAAGAGCTTTTCCAAATGTTCCCATTAAATTTTCATCTTCCCCACTTACCCATGACCTCTGGTTGTCATCCCACACAACCTTGGTGGAAAAAGCTGTTTACATTTACCTTATCTATACCCTCATAATCTTGTATACTTCTAACAGTTTCCCAAAGCAATGTACAATTTCCTTGTTTATGTTTAGAGCCTTTTTTAGGTGTATTAGATGATGAGGGGCATTGATTGTGTGGATAGCCAGAGGTTTATTCCCAGGACTGAAATGGCTAACATGAGGGCGCATAGTTTTATGGTACTTGGAAATAGATACCGAGGGGATGTCAGGGGCAAGTTTTTTACACAGAGAGTGGTGGGTGCGTAGAATGCACTGCAGGCTATTTGTGTGAGAGTGTTTCAGTTACTGTGGGGCCAGGAGCCCATGCAGCTCAGTGGGAACAGGGAATAATACCAATGGAAAGAGTCAAACTGAGTCAGGTCACAGATTGGAGATGGCAGAAATGCCCCATTCTTATAGAGAGAGGAAGAGAGGAAGAGCATCAGAGAGTTTGATGGTCATTCCAGATACCAGCACTCTGCCCAGTTAGAAGATGATTTCCCTCTCCAACTTGGGATGAACTTCACTGTAAGAGTGTGTTGCCAGATCACACCTTGACAACTCAAGTGATCTCATATGAAAAGTTGTCCTACACAAATTGATAGATTTTGTAAATCTTTTTACAGGCTAAAAACAACAAGGAATTTATCTACGGGAATCTCGAACACAACGCGCCAATTTTGCTGTCTCTGTCCAGATATGTAGTAAGTGAAGCAAGGGATACACTCGATCATCCTTCCTGCTCAGACTGTGGGGAGGGATTCATTTAGTCAACTGACCGACTGGCACAGCGGTCATTTTACACAGGGGAGAGGCCGTTCATCTGCTGTGACTGTGAGAATGGATTCAGTGGGTCTTCTCAACTGAAGGTACATCAGCAAGTTCACACTGGACAAGGCCATTCACCTGCTCTGTGTGTGGGAAGGGATTCAGTCGTCTTCCCACCTGTGGACAAACCAGTCAGTTCACACTGGGCAGAGGCTGCTCATCTGCTGAAGTTGTGGGGCAGGATTCACTCGGTCTTCTGACCTAATGGCTCACCAGCGAGTTCACAACGGGGAGCAGCCGTTCACCTGCTCGGACTGTGGGAAAGGATTCACTTACTCATCCCAACTGATGGTACATCAGCGAGTTCACACCGGAGAGAGGCCATTCACCTGCTCAGACTGTGGGGAGGGATTCACACAGTTCTCTGGCCTGCAAGCACACCAGTCAGTTCACACTGGGGAAAGGCCGTTCAACTGCTCAGACTGTGGGAAGGGATTCACTCTGACATCTTACCTACTGACACACCAGTCAGTTTACACTGGAGAGTGGCCATTCACCTGCTCGGATTGTGGGAAGGGATTCACTCGGTCATCTCAACTGAAGGTACATCAGCGAGTTCACACTGGGGAGAGGCCATTCACCTGCTCAGACTGTGGGAAGGGATTCACTCTGTCATCTTACCTACTGACACACCAGTCAGTTCACACTGGAGAGTGGCCATTCACCTGCTCGGAGTGTGGGAAGGGATTCACTCGGTCATCTCAACTGAAGGTACATCAGCGAGTTCACACTGGCGAGAGGCCATTCACCTGCTCAGACTGTGGGAAGGGATTCACTTCGTCATCTCAACTGAAGGTACATCAGCGAGTTCACACCGGAGAGAGGCCGTTCACCTGCTCAGACTGTGGGAAGGGATTCACTCTGTCATCTTACCTACTGACACACCAGTCAGTTCACACTGGAGAGTGGCCATTCACCTGCTCGGAGTGTGGGAAGGGATTCACTCGGTCATCTCAACTGAAGGTACATCAGTGAGTTCACACTGGGGAGAGGCCATTCACCTGCTCAGACTGTGGGAAGGGATTCACTTCGTCATCTCAACTGAAGGTACATCAGCGAGTTCACACCGGAGAGAGGCCGTTCACCTGCTCGGACTGTGGGAAGGGATTCACACAGTTGTCTGGCCTGCAAGCACACCAGTCAGTTCACACCGGCAAGAGGCCGTTCACCTGCTCAGACTGTGGGAAGGGATTCACTCGGTCATCTCAACTGAAGGTACATCAGCGAGTTCACACGGGGGAGAGGCCGTTCACCTACTCAGACTGTGGGAAGGGATTCACTTCGTCATCTCAACTGAAGGTACATCAGCGAGTTCACACTGGGGAGAGGCCGTTCATCTGCTCAGTCTGTGGGAAGGGATTCACACAGTTAGCTACCCTACAAGCACACCAGTCAGTTCACACTGGGGAGAGGCCGTTCACCTGCATATTCACTGGGAAGGGATTCACTCAATCATCTCAATTGAAGGTACATGAGCGAATTCACACTGGGGAGAGGCCATTCACCTGCTCAGTCTGTGGGAAGAGATTCACTCTGTCATGCAACCTACAGAGACACCAGCGAGTTCACACTGGGGAGAAGCCGTTCACCTGCATATTCTGTGGGAAGGGATTCACTCAATCATCTCAATTGAAGGTACATGAGCGAATTCACACTGGGGAGAGGCCATTCACCTGCACAGACTGTGGGAAGAGATTCACTCTGTCATGCAACCTACAGAGACACCAGCGAGTTCACACTGGGGAGAGGCCGTTCACCTGCTCAGACTGTGGGAAGGGATTCACACAGTTATCTGTCCTACAAGCACACCAGTCAGTTCACACTGGGGAGAGGCCGTTCACCTGCATATTCTGTGGGAAGGGATTCACTCAATCATCTCAATTGAAGGTACATGAGCGAATTCACACTGGGGAGAGGCCATTCACCTGCTCAGTCTGTGGGAAGAGATTCACTCTGTCATGCAACCTACAGAGACACCAGCGAGTTCACACTGGGGAGAGGCCGTTCACCTGCTCAGACTGTGGGAAGTGATTCACACAGTTATCTGTCCTACAAGCACACCAGTCAGTTCACGCTGGGGAGAGGCCGTTCACCTGCACATTCTGTGGGAAGGGATTCACTCAATCATCTCAATTGAAGGTACATGAGCGAATTCACACTGGGGAGAGGCCATTCACCTGCTCAGTCTGTGGGAAGAGATTCACTCTGTCATGCAACCTACAGAGACACCAGCGAGTTCACACTGGGGAGAGGCCGTTCACCTGCTCAGACTGTGGGAAGGGATTCACACAGTTATCTGTCCTACAAGCACACCAGTCAGTTCACGCTGGGGAGAGGCCGTTCACCTGCTCACACTGTGGGAAGGGATTCACTCAATCATCACAATTGAAGGAACATGAGCGAATTCACACTGGGCAGAGGCCATTCACTTCCTGTTAATATGCGAATGTATTCACTCAGTCATCTAACCTTATGTAACTCTCACTCCGGCTAGCAGCTTATGTTACATACCGTGACACGTGACAGTGGTACCCTTGTCACGTGACTGGGGTTGAAGTTATACTGGACTTGAGGTAATGGTCTTGTGATGGTGGAGTGATGTCATTTTCCCGCCAGTAGAGGTCAAGTGACAGGTTTTTTTCTACAGGGTATAAAAGGAAGACCCACCTGTTAGGTGGGGCAGTTCGTGGCTAGATTTGCCAAGATGACTTCATGTCACTGCGTGATTTAATGTGATGACGCAGTTTAGTTAAAAGATGAAGTTTTATATAATGCCTAAAGTTTAAAAGGTCATAGCCAGCGGTTTCTTTGCTGATGGAGAGTGAAGAAAAGTTTGGAAGGTGAAGATCGAGCAGAATCGATTTTCGACGGTGGATTGATTTCGACCTTATTTGATCCTCATTCGGAAGGATTTCGTTGACTATTCTCGTGTTAGTCTCCGCTGGAAATAGCGGGAGATTGAGAATAGTGTGGAAGGGAGGTCAGTACCTTTAAACCGTTATATTTAATAAAATTCGATGTGGGAAAGTTCGACGCCGGGGAATCGAAGGACATCGACGTGGAAGAGAATTTACATCTCTTTAAAAAGTCTCTCCTTTTAAAAGTACTGTGCGCTTTTGAACTTTCGGCATATCGCTCTAAAGAACTGTTTTTTTTTCCAATACCGCTTTAAAGACTGTTTGGGACTGCAAAGCTATTAAGAACTGTTTGAGCAGCTGCCCAGCAGCTGAATTCCAGTCATGTTTGAGTTTGTTTACTTTTGAGGGGGTTTGTTTTCAGTGTTTAATAAACGTGTTATTTGTTATAAAAACCCTTGCCTAACTCATCTATATTTATTGTTGCCTGAATACGTAACATAATTATGGGGGCTACGTCCGGAATTCAATCGTTTGAGTTTAAAATGCTTTTTGAATTTTGAGTCGGTGTTTTGGTAACGGGGATTGCTCGATTCTTTTTGTTTGATTGGCTTGTGAGTGGTATTCGGCAACGATGAATATTGATGAGTTTCTGGATTCGCCAGTCGCGGATTTGTTAGCGAAGGCGAAAAAAACTGAAGTATCTGAGATTGCTAAGAGATTGCAACTTAAAGGTATTTTGGCGACTGCATCAAAAGCTGTAATACAGAGAAAAATCGCATCACATTTTGTGGCTTCGGGTGATTTTGATGAATCGATTTTAGAATCGTTTCCAATAAGTAATCTGGAGATACAGTTGCAAATTGAACAAATGAGGTTGGAACAAAGTAAAGCAGAGTTGGAGCGTTATAAATTGGAATCTGAGCAAAAGCAGAGAGATTTTGAATATGCAATGGCGAAATTAAGGTCTGAGAATCAGTCTTCTGATTCTAGAAAACCGTTTGTTGCTAGCCAAGAAATTAAATTGGTCCCTCCATTTAGTGAAACAGAAGTGGAAAGATATTTTCAACATTTTGAAACTATTGCTCGGATGTCAGACTGGCCGAAAGATAAATGGTCACTGTTACAGAGTGTGATTAAAGGCAAGGCACAGCAAGTTTACACAGCTTTAACTGCTGCGCAAGCATTAGATTATGATATTGTGAAAACAAATATTCTCAAATCATACGAATTAGTCCCAGAAGCATATAGGTAAAGATTCAGGAGTTTGAAAAAGTCTGTGGAAAAGACTTATGTGGAATTTGCCTATGATAAAGCTATGTGTTTTGAGAGATGGGTTTCTTCTAAAAATGTAAATGAGGACTATGATACATTGAAAGAGCTGATTTTGATGGAGGAATTTAAAAGAAGCATTCCTGTTGAAGTAAGGACCTACTTAAATGAGAGGGATACTGATAAATTGCAGGACTGTGCTAGATTCGCTGATGAGTATGTTTTAATCCATAAGAATAAATTTCCTCAGGGTAGAATTTTTAAGAGGAAAAATAATATGGAGACTCAAGGTAAATCAGAAATTAAATCAGAGGTTAAGGAGGAAGGAAAACCTGTGAAGGAAAGACAGTTTGGTCTTATTTGTAACTATCGTAAGAAGCCTGGCCATGTAATAGCTAACTGTTTCAAATTGATAAAGAAAGAGAAGGAAGCAGTTCCAGATGCTTGTGTGCAACATACTGAAGCACCTGTAAAGTTACAGGGTTTGGTAAAAACAAATGAGGATTTGTTAGAGTCTGACCAAGTTAGAAAGGGATATGATCACTTTATAACTGAAGGGTTTGTATCCTTGAAAGAAGGATCTACTCTGGTGCCAATAAAAATTCTTAGGGATACTGGAGCTTCTCAATCACTGATGTTAGATAGTGTGTTGAAGTTTAATGAAGAGAGTGATACTGGTGAGGTAAATTACATAAGAGGTGTTGGAAGTGATTTTATGCCTGTACATTTACAAAAAGTAAATTTAAAGTCAGGGTTAGTTACAGGATTTGTTAAAGTAGGATTACAGCATAGCTTACCTGTGAAGGGTATTTCTTTATTGTTAGGTAATGACTTAGCAGGTGGACAAGTTTTTCCTGAAGTGCATTTGACAATGGAGTCAGAGGAACCAGAGGTGAATTCTAACACAGATTCTTCCTGTGTTGTGACTAGAGCTATGGCTAAAACAATTGATGTGCAGAATGAGGTTGTTACTCATGACTGTTCAACTCAGGATTTGAGTTTTGAGGATGTGTCAGAGACCTTCTTACCTTCGTTGTTTGAACAAGGTTCTGGGAGTAAGTCTGACTATGAAGATTTATCTCTGTCTCGGAAGGAGATGATAGCAGGGCAGAATAGAGATCCTGAGATTATAAAATTAAGGGAACAAGCTTTACTAGGTAGTGAAATTGAGAAGGTGTCAGTAGGATATTATTTGGAAAAAGGAGTGTTGATGAGGAAGTGGAGGTCGCCTACAATTCCTGCAAGTGAGGAATGGTATGTTGTTTACCAGGTGGTTGTTCCTAAAGTTTATCGGAATGAGATTTTGACTTTAGCTCATAGTGTGCCTTTAGGTGGACATCAAGGGGTAAGGAAAACTGTGGACAAGATTTTAAAACATTTTTACTGGCCTGGTCTAAGAAAAGATGTGGCGATGTTTTGTAAGACGTGCCATACTTGTCAAATTGTGGGTAAACCAAATCAGGTTACACCAGTAGCTCCATTACAACCTATTCCAGCATTTGGTGAACCGTTTTCTAAAGTTATTGTAGATTGTGTTGGTCCATTACCAAAGACAAAAACTGGTTATCAGTATTTGTTGACTATCATGTGTACTTCGTCTAGGTTTCCAGAGGCAGTACCACTTAGGAATATAAAAACTAAAACTGTGACGAAGGCTCTTATAAAATTCTTTACTTATTTTGGATTGCCTAAGGAAATACAAACTGATCAAGGCAGTAATTTTATGTCTGGATTGTTTCAACAGATAGTTTATAAATTGGGAGCTAAGCAAATCACTTCGTCTGCATACCATCCAGAATCGCAAGGGGCCTTGGAGAGGTTTCATTCTACTCTCAACTATATGATTAGGACATATTGTGTGGAGAATGAAAGTGACTAGGATGAGAGTATAAACTTACTTTTATTTGCAGTAAGGGAATCGGTACAGGAATCTTTAGGTTTTAGTCCATTTGAACTTGTGTTTGGGCATAGAGTTAGAGGACCTTTAGCTTTATTGAAGGAACAGTGGATTAGTAAGGAAGTGCAAACTAATTTGTTGGACTATGTTTTGAAATTTAAGGACAGGTTACATAAAGCTTGTAGCTTAGCCAAGGAAAATTTAAAGTTGGCTCAGGAGAAAATGAAAACTTGGCATGATAAGGAAGCTAGGATGAGGATGTTTAAGCCTGGAGATAAGGTGTTGGTTCTTTTCCCAGTGCAGACAAATCCTTTACAAGCTAGATTTCATGGACCTTATGAAATTGTGTCTAGAATCAATGATGTGGATTACGTAATAAAAACTCCAGATCGCAGAAGGTCAACACAACTTTGCCACATAAATATGATTAAACCATATTTTGAGAAACAATCTGATACTGTGACTGTTGTGGTTAGTGAGAATGAGTTTGATTTAACTGGGAACATGATAGATGATTCATCTGACTTTCATTCTAAGTCTAACATTGTTTCTGTTAGGTTACCTAATTCGACCATTCTGGAAAATATGGATGAGAAATTAGCACATTTACAGCTAGAGCAGAAACAACAGATGAAGGAATTGATTTTTAAGTATAGGGATTTGTTTCCAGATGTTCCGAGAAGGACTACTATAGCTTCACATGATGTAGATGTTGGAGATGCCAAACCTATTAAACAACATCCATATAGGATGAACATGGAAAAATGTGAACTTGCTGAGAAAGAAATTGAATACATGTTAGAGAATGATATTATTAGACATTCTAACTCGAATTGGAGTTCGCCATGTGTTATGGTGCCAAAACCTGATGGTAGTATTAGGTTTTGTACGGACTATAGGAAGGTGAATGCTGTAACGAAAACAGATGCATATCCAATTTCTAGAGTAGATGATTGTGTACATAAGGTTGGAAAAGCAAAGTTCCTTACAAAGATTGATTTATTGAAAGGGTATTGGTGTGTTCCATTAACGGACAGAGGTAGAGAGATTTCTGCATTTGTAACTCCATCTGGGTTATATGAGTATAATGTTCTTCCATTTGGGATGAAGAATGCCCCAGGTACTTTCCAGAGGATGATTAATTCTGTGATTCAGGGTTTGAAAGATACTGATGCTTATATTGATGATTTAGTGACAGGAAATGATACTTGGGAAGCACACATAATTGCGGTGGAAAAATTGTTTGAAAAGCTTTCAAAAGCTAACTTAACTATTAATTTAGCCAAGAGTGAATTTGGACATGCCACTGTGACTTACCTTGGTTATGTTGTAGGTCAAGGTAAGGTAGCTTCTGTTCAGGCAAAAGTTCAGGCAATTTTAGAGATTCCCACTCCGACGGGGAAAAAAACTCTCAGAAGATTTTTGGGAATGGTAGGATATTATCGAAAATTTTGTAAGAATTTTGCTAATGTTGCCCTTCCATTAACTAACCTTCTGCAGAAGAATGTGAAGTTTGTGTGGACAGTGTCTTGTCAGGAAGCATTTGAAAAGTTGAAAACAATGATATGTCAACAACCTGTGCTTAAGGCACCTGACTTTGAAAAACCTTTTTCATTAGCTGTAGATGCTAGTGATGAAGCTGCGGGAGCAGTGTTGATGCAAAGGAATGAGGATGATGAGGTTGATCATCCAGTAGCATACTTTTCTAAGAAATTTAATAAGCATCAAAGAAACTATTCAACAATAGAGAAAGAATTGTTATCTCTTGTTTTAGCTTTGGAATATTTTGAGGTATATGTTGGTTCAACTCAAAAACCACTTATTGTTTACACTGATCATAATCCGTTAGTTTTTCTGAGTAAGATGAAAAACAAAAACAGAAGATTGTTAAATTGGAGTTTGATGTTACAAAGTACAATATTGTGATAACTCATATTAAAGGTAAAGATAATGTGGTTGCTGATTGTCTATCTCGATGTTGAATGTACAATGTAATTTTTTTTTGGAGTGGTTTTTTTTTGTTGTAACACTCCTACTGTATTGTATATTGTGTATGTTATATGATTTATACATTTGTTTTTGTTGTAAGTAATTGTTAAAAATTTTTGTTCTTGTCAGACGAAAAATGTTTTTTTTGGAGGGAGGTGTTACGTACCCATGACACGTGACAGTGGTACCCTTGTCACGTGACTGGGGTTGAAGTTATACTGGACTTGAGGTAATGGTCTTGTGATGGTGGAGTGATGTCATTTTCCCGCCAGTAGAGGTCATGTGACAGGTTTTTTTCTACAGGGTATAAAAGGAAGACCCACCCTGTTAGGTGGGGCAGTTCGTGGCTGGATTTGCCAAGATGACTTCATGTCACTGCGTGATTTAATGTGATGACGCAGTTTAGTTAAAAGATGAAGTTTTATATAATGCCTAAAGTTTAAAAGGTCATAGCCAGCGGTTTCTTTGCTGATGGAGAGTGAAGAAAAGTTTGGAAGGTGGAGATCGAGGAGAATCGATTTTCGACGGTGGATTGATTTCGACCTTATTTGATCCTCATTCGGAAGGATTTCGTTGACTATTCTCGTGTTAGTCTCCGCTGGTAATAGCGGGAGATTGAGAATAGTGTGGAAGGGAGGTCAGTACCTTTAAACCGTTATATTTAATAAAATTCGACGTGGGAAAGTTCGTCGCCGGGGAATCGAAGGACATCGACGTGGACTTTCGGCATATCGCTCTAAAGAACTGTTTTCTTTCGGCATACCGCTTTAAACAACTGTTTTTTTCAATACCGCTTTAAAGACTGTTTGGGACTGCAAAGCTATTAAGAACTGTTTGAGCAGCTGCCCAGCAGCTGAATTCCGGTCATGTTTGAGTTTGTTTACATTTGAGGGGGTTTGTTTTCAGTGCTTAATAAACGTGTTATTTGTTATAAAAACCCTTGCCTAACTCATCTATATTTATTGTTGCCTGGGGTGATAGCCCCCTACCTCGGCCAAATGTGGGTGGATGCTGTGCCGTGTCCCCTGTTACAAATCAGTACCCCAAAATGACAAACAATACACAATATGTGATTAATAATTCTTACTTTGACTGTAGGGTTAGTGAAGTAAGAAAAAACAGGGCCCACTCTCCCCATTTGTGGCTTCTCATCTCTCCCCAGAAAAAGCCCATGAAATTCTCTCATCCAGACTCACAGGAAAGAACATTTCTGTCATTGGATAGCCCAGCACTCCAAAACCCTGTTATCTCTAATTGTAACCTCGACATTGCTGCTACAGAGAAACCACTACCTCAGCAGTGAAACATTACAGAGAGGCCATTCAATCAACAGTGAAACCTTACAGCGTGTTACACTTACGACACACTACCGGGTTCACACAGGAGAGAAAGTTTCAATAAGCTGCATGCTGGATATTTGTCCATCACCGTTGCTGAATGCAATTTTGAGAGTGACTGTAGGTGTTGAACTCTGCAGTAATTGCTGCTGCTCCCGAGGCATGGGAGGAGTTTCTTCTGCTGCATATTCACCTTTAATGGGACTAGATCTGTGACAAATGAATCAGTTCTATCTTAAACACTGTCTCCGGTACTTAGTGAATTTATAACACACCTAGTGTACAGTAGAGAGTCAACTCAGGCCAGCTGAACCCTGCCAGTGATTCTGTTCCATAACAGATCTTTCAAATCCTCCCATGTTGTTCACCTCTCACTCTCCCTGGGATGAGGTCCAAACAGTCACCACTCTGTGGGCGAAGAGGTTTCCCTTGAATTTTCTGCAGACTGAAGAAGTGGAGCTGACTGCACATTGTCTGAGATGTTCTTTGCCCCTCTAATCTCTGGGCTGAGGAAGAATGACATTGGGAGTTAACCTCCTCAATCATGACTCATGTCCACATTATGGGTCACTTTCCCCACTTCTAAAGTGTTGTTAGCGAACATCACTGTCCTCTAAAGACTGAAAGCAGAGTGGGAAACCATCAATTGGATTTTCAACGAAGCTGGGTCAGAAACCAGAGGCGAGTCTGCACAGAGCAGAGTTTGGGGCTCTAAACGATGGTCGAGGTAAGAACGTATGATGAGGAGAAGGGATTCAGCAGCGGGGCATGGCAACGAATGACATTTGGAAGCAGATTAACAGAGAAAATAATTAGGTTATCTGACTGATGACACAAACACTACCTGTGGTGAGGTGCTCCATTGGTTGAGGAACACGTGTGTTGGGAATGGTTTTATCTATTGGGGGAGTTGTTCCTGCTTGTTTATCCTGTAATATAACCAGATGGATTGACCTATCTGAAATAATGTATTGATGATCATATAATTTGTAAGATTTTGACTCTAAAACTGGGTCAGGCTTGAATTTATGGTGCCTTCATGAGGTGATGGAGGGCATTCGTGAGTTTGTGTTTTAAAGCAAGATTTTGGTGAATGATATTTGCCAGTTGATTGTACCTTTGTAAGTGATCAGATTGAGTTAAACTGCTGCAGGATCCTGGAAAGTGTTGGACTGTGTCTGGTTTCACTTGGCCTTTTCTGCACTTACTGCCTTGTTTGTTTATATTTCAAGTATTCTGCATTTTTTTTCTTTTGTTAACTACTCTGTCCTGTATTTGGACGCTAATTGGCAGACGAAATAATTTGGTTATCTGGCTGACGAACAATGCCTGTGGTGGAGGCACATGTGTGTGTTGAGAATGGTTATACCTATTGAGGGAGTTATTCCTGCTTGTTTATCCTGTAATATTATATCCAAATGGTTATTTGAGATGATCCTATCTGAAATAATGTATTGATTATCATATAAATTGGTGGATTATATCCTTAACTGAATCAGGCTTGAATTTAGGGTGCCTTAATGAAGTTACCATGGTCATTCATCCATTTGTATTTTAAAGCAAGATTTTGGTGAATGATATTTGCCACTTGATTGTACCTTTGTAAGTAATCAGATTGAGTTAAACTGCTGCAGGATCCTGGAATGTGTTGGATTGTGTCTGGTTTCTCTTGGCTTTTTCTGCACTTACTGCCTTGTTTGTTTGTATTTCATGAAGTTTTGATTTGTTTTACTTTTGTTACCCACCTCGTCCTGTATTTCCGCAAGGAACTCCTCTGTTTTTGGGAAGAGGTCTCCAACACTCAGTTAGGTGCTTGATGCTTCCTTGTCACCATCTTATCTGCTCAGATCATTGGGATGTCTCCCATGGAGGGTCATACTCATTTCACTGGTTAATGTTTTCTTCCAGAGTGATGATTTATTTTTCTGAGCCAGCTTCTCATTTAAGTTTTCTGGTCTGTATTTCTTATCATAATTGCATATACACACATGGAGTCTGTTCAGTTCCTCCGCCATATCCTTATCTCTATTTACAATTTCTCCTGCATCATTTTCTTTTGGTCCTATATCTACTCTCACCTGTCTTTTACTCTTTATATACTTGAAAAAGCTTTTAGTATCCTTTTTGATATTATTTGCTATCTTTCTTTCATAGTTCTTCTTTTCTCTATTAATGACCTTCATACTTTCCTTTCATAAGTTTTTAAAAAAACTTCCCAATCCTCTGTCTTCACACTAAGTTTTGCTTCCTTGTATGCCCTCTGCTTTGCTTTTACTTTGGCTTTGACTTCTCTTGTCAGCCACGGTTACATCCTTTATCCATTCGAAAACTTCTTTTTCTTTGGAATATATCTGTCTTGCACTTTCCTCACTTCTCGCATAAACTCCAGCCACTGTTGCTCTGCCGTCCTTCCTGCTAGTGTCCCTTTCCAGTCAACCTTGGCCAGTTCCTCTCTCATGCCACTGTAATTTCCTTTACTCCACTGAAATACCGACACATCTGATTTCGGCTTCTCGTTCTCAAATTTCACAGTGAACTCAATCATGTTGTCATCACTAAGGGTTCCTTCACTTCCATCTCTCTAATTACCTCTGGTTCATTACACAATACCAAATCCAGTACAGACGATCCCCTAGTGGGCTCAACAACAAGCTGTTCTAAAAAGCCGTCTCGTAGACATTCTAGAAATTCTCTCTCTTGAGATCCATTGCCGACCTGATTTTCCCAATCCACTCTTCCAGTAGCGATCTGATTTTCCCAATGATTTTCCTTGATTTTGACCCCTTGTCAAAATTTCTGCTACTGTCAATAGATCAGCGAGTAAAAGACGACCTGATTTCCAAAAGACATAAAGTTAGAGATGACACATTTCTTTAATATTTAAGGAAGATTACATTTTTATTTCAATCTATTACAGTTTGAAAATAACAACAAAAGGAAAAGGGCCAGAAGCAAATGGTTGGGCGCCCTACATGTTCAGTAGCACCCCCTTTGGCAAGTATCACAGCTTGTAGACACTTTTTGTAGCCAGCTAAGAGTCTTTCAATTCCTGTTTGGGCAAATTTCTGGGTTCAGATATTAGTAGCAATGTACTTACTGTGGAAATTACAAATCACAATATTATTAGAATCACAGAGCCAAGCAGCAATGAAACAGGCCTATCAGCCCTTCTAGTCAATGCCGACCAGTTTTTGTTGTTACTGCCCATTTCCAGCTACCTGCACCAGAGCCCCCATACACCTCCCATCCACGTCCTCACCCAAATTCCTCTTTAGTGTCTAAATCAAACCCACATCCTCCAGTTCCACTGGCAGCTCATTCCACCCTCTCACCAACCTCCCAGTGAAGAATTCCCCTTCAGATTCCCTGAAAATAATTCACTTTCACCCTGAACTTTTGTCCAATGTTAGGGTGAGAAGGAGGACGGGGCAGAGAGGGAAGAAAGTAAAGGGAGGGGTGGTCGAGTGTGGAGAGGGAAACAGAGCAGAGAGATTATACATAATATTTTTGAGAAAAACTAATTGTTTGAACTTGCTGCAAACCTACTCTCCATATCCTGTATATTCTTAACCAGATTATTGATCGAGATGTCAAGTAGCAATGGCTGATGTTCAAAGTAAATTTTATTATCAGAGTACATAAATTTTATATAGTCACATACCACATAAAACCCTGACATAGTTTTTCCTACAGGAACACTTAGCAAATCTTTCGAATAATAACAGGATCAATGAAAGATCAAGTAGAGCACAGAATTCAACCAACTGTGCAAATGCAAATATAATTAAATATCAATGAATAATGAGAGCAATGGGGTGTAACCCTGGGGAACCTCACTAGGCCCGGGCCTCAAGTCCAATAAACAGCCTCCCACCATCACTCTCTGCTTCCTACCATCAAGACAACTGTGCATCCAGTGAGCCAGCTCTCTCTGGATCCCGTGTGATCTGACTTTCCACAGCAACTTACCATGTGAACCTTATCAAAGGCCTCACTGATGCCCATATCGGCCCCGATCCTGGGACAGAGGTGTCACCGATCAGAGGGCATGGATTTAAGCAGAGGATGAAGAGGTTTAGAGGGATCTGAGGAAGAGATTTCTCACTCAGAGCGTAGCTGAAAACTGGAACACACTGCCCGAGGTGGTGGTGGAGGCAGGTCCCTTCACAACATTTACGAAGAGGATGAGCATTGAAACTGCCGAGATACAGTCGGCTGTGAACCAAGTTCTGATAAATGGGACCAGTGTAGACAGTGAGTGGATGGTCAAAACAGGTATGGCTGGCCAAAGGCCTGTTTCCGTGCTGTGTGATCCTCCACTCCGGACATGCTATCAAAACTCCACACCCCTCTCCAACCTGAAATAAACCAGACTGTACCCCTTTGTCACCACTGTGAGTATCAGTTTCTGTCAAGGTAACATAGAGATTGGTCACTTCTGCTAAACAACTGGCAATTGATGAAGTTCCTGTGTCTTCTTCCATTAATGTTGCTGCCTTACAGCAAAACTAACCCTCTCACTATGTCAGAATCAGTGATTAAATCAGACCCCAAACACTGTGATTTCATCCCTGCACGTTATAACTGGAACCATCTCACTGAGGGTCTGATGGAGACATGGGATCACATCTCCCCTGCTTCTGACATTTCAAATACTCTCAGAATGGTTTTTTGATTCAGTCTGAAGGTTATGGTACTTTCAGCTCGTCGTCAGACCTGACAAACCATGTCCTCCCACAGCTGGTTCCACCTGTTGGTGTGTCCTCTTTCCTCCACCTCCAGGGAAGCTGCATTTCCACACAAACTCCTCACTTGAGACGACTGTCTGTACCTGTGACACGGAAATCACATCTCTGTCACTCTCCTGATACCGTGTCTGACCTGCTCACCCCCGGGTCTCCTCCCTCAACAAGCCTCTTCCTTAGTCACCGTCTGTGAGAGTATATAAAAATACAATCACTGTAAAACGATCTGTCAGACAGCTCCGGTACCCCTCCACCCCGGACGATGGTTTTCTGGTTAAAACTCTCTCTCCTCAGCCCCTTCCCAATTCCCTTTCCCTCTGCAAACTCCAGCTATGCCAGCTGATCCGAATCCACTGTGAGGACATTTATATCTCACAGGAGGATGTGGAAACCCGTGACACCCCACCGCCATCACAATCTGCACCAACAGCCCATGACGGTGACAGCTCTTCCAGACACTGGGGCTTTGTAACAAACACAATGTTAACAGCAAGATTAAACAGTAATTCATTTGAAGAGAGAATTGCTGCTCCCTGAAAGGACACGCGAGCGTCCGATACAACGGAGCAGATCCTTCCCTGTTCACAACTTTATTTTACCCGGGTCACGGAACATTCGATCATCCCACTTCCTCACAACAGCAACCCCAACCCCATCCCCCATCCCCCCCCCCCGACTACAGTCCACCCATAACCTCTACCCACACACACACAGACAGATCCCCCTCACCCCAAACCCCTCCCAGCCTGGGAACCACAACTAACTGATCCCACAGCCCGGGTTCGGGCACAAAGCTAAAACCGGGGCTGCGGGACCGGAGAGCCCGGAGCCTCCAGCCGTCCGGCAGAGCTCGTTCCCGTCACTTTTCATAGAAACATAGAAAACCTACAGCACGATACAGGCCCTTCGGCCCACAAAGTTGTGATTCCACGGCAGCCGGAGGTTCTGGGCTGCACCAGCCGTGGCCGGAGGTCCCTACAGAGGGACCAGTGGACGGAGGCGGGAGGGACAACGGAGAGGTAAATCACAAACACGACAAAGTCGGCAGATGCTGGAAATTCAGAGCACCACAAACAAAATGCTGGCGGGACTCAGCCGGCCGGGCAGCATCTATTAGAGAGAAAAATCACACTCCCACCCCACCCCCCGCATAAAACAATGCAATCAGAGGGTTATGATAATTTTCAACATCAATAGATTCCCCAGAGGAAGGAGAAATATATATTTATGCCATCAAGTTTTTGGTGGGGGTTACGCAGACGGAATATAAGTTGCTGGACACTCAGGGTGGACTCATCTTGGCACAAGATGGGCTGACACGTCGGAACGAGAAAGGGAATCGGAATGAAAATGTTTGGACACCAGGAAGTCCCGCTTGGAGCGGATAGTCCAAAGGTTAATTTATTATCAAAGCAGGTGTCCGTAAACAATTCTTGAGCTTTTTTTCTTCTCCAGAAAACCACGAAACAAAGAAAGAGCATGAAAGTCGTTCACACAGAAAAATCAAACTCCCACCTCAACCCCCGCATCAAAAAGACAGCATCCCGATCATCAAACCCCCAAAACCCACCCCTCCCGCACAAAGGGAACAATATCATCGACAGCCCCCCCCCCCAAAAAAAAACCCTACCCCGCACAACTGCGGAGGAGCCGGTGTCACCAGTGTGGAGGCGGCCGCATCGGGAGCAGCGGACACAACAGGCGACCCCGGAAGATTCACAGGTGAAGTGTCGCCTCACCTGGAAGGATGTTTGGACAACGGAGAGAGTTCGGCCCTCCGGCCCTTTCACTGTGACACCCCGAACTCCACATCAAATCCGTCCAAACGAATCTGGGTGAACTTTAATGACCAATAAATATAATTCCTCTCAGCGATCAGCTGTCTGAATGATTCCCTGATTCTGAGAGGAAGGGGTATCTATGGTCCACACTGTCAGGGTGTTGAGTTTACCAGGAGACAAAGACTGCAGGGACGAGAGGTTTTCTGTTGACTAATACACTGTGTGTGGACCCCGCTGGCAATTCTGGTGTTGTGACCCGAATCGAGACAAACACCACGCTGCCCACTCCACCAACAACACGGCACAGCCGGACACATAACAGGGGACTTTACATCCCACAACACTGGATTCAGTGATGAAACCCGTGATTAATGTTGTTGTCCCACCGAAAAGTCCATTAAGGTGCTTTTCAATGCCAGCCTCTCCCACAGGTGACGTCACACAGCTCCCCCTCCACGCGCCTGACGTCACACCTGCCCTCACGTGCGCGGTGTCTTACGTCACCCACGCGCTGCTGTGCTCGAGCTTTATCGGTTTAACGGCTGGGCTAATAATCACGTGACCAGCCCCTCCCCCACCGCTGTCAACAGGGGATTCAGGAGCTGCGCTATTCTCATTGGTGCGAAGCGATGTCAATCACTGGTTACAACCAGTCGCGGAGGCGGACAAGCCGAGTGGGCGTTACCCCGCTGAGTCCGTCTCCCGCTCGAGCGCCGACCGCCTCATCAGAGCGGAGAAAACCTCAAAGTAAATGTCCGCTTTCTGATTTATTTCCATTTCCCTCCGAGGGAAGTTGGGGCGTTTGTGAAGCGTCTCCTGCGGCCGGAGTCTGATGTATCGCTGAGAGGTAGGAGGAGACCGCTCGGCCCGCCGGTTTGATGCCGGCTCCCCGGGGAGGGAGGGAGAGGGGGGATTTTATTGAAAGGATGAAGATGGTGAGAGAGGGGGCGGACAGGATGTTTGTCCCGGTGGGGACAGGAGGGGCTCATCTGTGGAAATGTCTGAGCCCACGGTGGTGTCGAGCAGAGGGATTCACCACATTGGGGGCAAACACCGGCAGACTGTTGCCCTGCAAGCGGGGTCAATGGTCCGGGAAGAGTGACAATTACTTGTGGTTTGTTGAGATTGTACCCGGAATATGGTGTAAAATCCCGCTCCCCATACTAACACGGGTTATACAGACCAAAGGACAAACTGCCGGAGGAACTCAGTGGGTCGGGCAGCATCTGTGGACGGAAATGGACCGTCAACATTTCGGGCCGAGACCCACCCTCTGGACTGAGAGTGGACGGGAAATAGTCAGAGAACAGAGGTGAGGGGTGGGGATGGGGCAAGAGCTGGGGAGTGAGAGGTGGATCCAGGTGTGGGGGGAGGTGGAAGGTGGAAATAGTGACAGGGGTGGGAGGTGAGTGGTTGGGGCAACACGGGACTGCAGAAGATGGAAATTAATTCCATAGAGGATAAACAAAGAGGTTAGAGTGTATTTGTTACAGAGAGTGCAATGAAGATTCACCTGACTGATCCCTAGGGTGGTGGGGTCATCATATGGAGAAAGATCAAATGCGATAACCCTTTCATTTGGAGAATCGAGGACTGAGAGGTGAACACATTGAAATGCACAACATCATTACCGGTTGAACCAGGGATCCCAGTCTCTGAAAAAGGGGGGTGGACTGTCCGGGACTGAGATGAGGGGAAATGTCTCCACTCCGAGGGTGGTGAATGTTTGTAAATCCCCACCACAGAGGGCAGTGAAGACTCGGTGATCGTCCTCACATAAAACTGAGGCCGGCAGATGTGTGGAGACCAAAGGGGTCGAGGAAATAAGGATCGGGCAGAAAAAGCCGCTGAGATGGAAGAGCAGCTGTCATCTTGTTGATGGTTAGAGGGGCTGAATGGCCTGCTCCTGCTGTTTCTCACCGGAAGTTTCAGTGTTCCTGTCCAGTGAAGCCAGAGGAATGTGAATGGAAATTGGAAACATAGAAAAACTACAGCAGTATAATGGCCCTTCGGCCCACAATGCTGTGCTGAGTATGTCTTCACTTTACAAATTACCTTGGGTTACACATAGCTCTCTATTTTTCTAAGCTCTATGTCCATGTCCAGGAGTCTCTTAAAAGACCCCATCGTCCCCGCCTCTTCCACTGTCGCCGGCATCCCATTCCACACACTCACCACTCTCTGCTTAAAAATCTTACCTCTGACATCTCCTCTGTACCTACTTCCAAACACCTTCAAACTGTGGGAGAAAGCCTCTGTCAGTCCACACGATCAATGCATCTTCAAACTGTGGGAGAGCCTCTGTCAGTCCACACGATCAATGCATCTTCAAACTGTGGGAGAAAACCTCTGTCAGTCCACAAGATCAATGCCTCTTCAAACTGTGGGAGAAAGCCTCTGTCAGTCCACACGATCAATGCATCTTCAAACTGTGGGAGAAAGCCTCTGTCAGTCCACACGATCAATGCCTCACATCACATGATACACCTCTATCAGGTCACCTCTCATCCTCCATCACTCCTAGAAGAAAAGGCAGAGTTCACTCTACCAACTCTCATAAGACATGCTCCCCAATCCAGACAACATCTTTGAAAATCTCTTCTGCACCCTTTCTATGGCTTCCACATCCTTTCTGTAGTGAGGCGACCAGAGGTGAGCACAGCACTCCAAGCTTGGTCTGACCAGGGTCCTATATAGTTGCAACATTACCCCTCGGCTCCTAAATTCAATTCCTCAATTGATGAATGCCAATACACCGTACGCCTTCTTATCTACAGCATCAACCTGAGCAGCTGCTTTGAGGGTCCTATGTTCCCGGACCCCAAGATCCCTCTGATCCTCCACGCTGCCAAGAGTCTTACCATTAATACTATATTCCGCCATCATATTTAACCTACTTCACACTTATCTGGGTTGAACTCCATCTGCTACTTCTCAGCCCAGTTTTGCATTCTATCAATTTCCCACTGTAGCCTCTGACAGCCCTCCACACTATCCACAACACCCCCAACCTTTGTGTCATCAGCAAACTTTCTAGCCCATCCCTCCAACTCCTCATCAAGGTCATTTATAAAAATCACGAATGGTAATGTCCTAGAACAGATCCCTGAGGCACTCCACGGGTCACCGGCCTCCATGTAGAATAAGACCCGTCTACAACCACTCTTTGCCTTCTGTTGGGCAAGCCAGTTCTTGGATCCCATGCCTCCTTACTTTCTCAATAAGCCTTGCAATTACAGATTGTAACACAATCATCTTCACCCAGAACAGAACACACTCGTGCTCCTGTGGAACCCACTGATTATGCCCCGGTTCTCACTGACATCCTGCCGTCACCCTGCACGGTCTTCACGAAATAAAATTTTCTGCCCTATTTCCATTTAAGCTCGTTTATTGCAACATCATAGAACTGTTGCCTACTCCCCTCGCTCTGAACATTGAGCCACCAGCAGGGGTATTTACAACTTTTTCAAACATTGGTTGAGATTCACATTTTTAAGAATTATATCTATTTATTTGTGATTTGTTTTTATGCTTTGACATCCTGATGAAACAGAGATCTGACACCCATCAGTCCTGTAATGTGTGAACATTTAAACACATTCTCCCTCCCACTCACCCGCTGTTCCTCTCCGGTGAACTGACGGTCATTTATAAAAATCACGAAGAGTAGGAGTCCCAGAACAGATCCCTGAAGCACACCACTGGTGACCGAATTAGTGTTTATGAACATAAAATGATTTAAATGAACCCTGCACAATTCCTATTTGTGCCTGCGTTCTCTGTCAGACCGGGTTGGGAATTCAACCCGTAACTCTTTGACCCGGGGGGGGGGGCATGGAGGAATTGGACGGGAAAAGTACGGAGGGAAAATTGAAAATGTTGCTGGTGTAAGTATGAAATAATGTGGGGGAAACGGCGGTCGGTCGGCAGGGGCGAGGAACTGTCACCGGGTCACGTGGGAGACCATCCACCGTCACGTGATCCCATTTTGCCGCAGAGCTGCAGCATTTGCAGTTTCGTTTCCGAGGCCCCGCCCACCGCCCTGATGACGCGAAATTCACATCGCGCATGCTCAGTCCCGGATTGCCTGTGTTGTTTCCAGTTCTTTGTTGAAGATTTCTGCGGTGGGATCGGGATCGAGAGCAGGTCCTCGCCCCCCGGGTCGAAGAGCTGGGAAAGGATTATCCTTTCGGTGAGTATTGAAGCCGATCCGGAGCGGAGAGGTCTGATGTTGGGCAGTGAGTCCCTTTAACTTTCCCGAACTCAAACAAGAGAAAATCTGCAGATGTTGGAAATGCGAGCAACGAGCACAAAATGCTGGAGGGACTCAGCAGACCGGGCAGAATCCAGGAAAAGAGTACAGTCTACATTAGCGGCCGAAACCCTTCGGCAGGACTGGAGAATAAAAGGTGGGGGTGGGGAGGGAGAGAGAAACACAAGGTGATCGGTGAAACCTGAAGGGGGAGGGGATGAACTTTCCCGAACTGACGGCCTCGCCTCGCTTCCTTCACAGAATCTGCCGGGGTCGGTCCGGGTTGTGAGACCTTCACACCGAACCGTCTGAGATGAGCCGCTGCTCAGTCCCTGTTGTTCTGGTCCTATTAGCAGGATGAAGTAAAACATGTTTCTATCTTGTTACTGACAGAGAATGGTATAATTTGTGTTCCGTGTGTTATCTGAATGTACTTGCCTGTGATGTTGCCACAAGTCAGTGTTTCTCTATCCCTGTACCTTCCCGTACTTGTCCACTTAGCAATAAATTCAACAGGACCTGAGAAATCTCAGTGAGATTTGATTAGTGATGATTATCTTGGCAGCTCGGTAGGTCGAATGTATGAGACAGTACACTGTTAAATGCAAAACCCTGAACAGTGTTGCTGATCAGAGGGATACGCTTCACTAAACTCAGAGAAATTTCTTTAACCAGAGTGTGGTGAATTTGTGGAATTAGCAGAGGCATCTGTGGAGGCCAGGTTTGGGGTATGTAAGACGGAGATTGATAGGTTGTTTTTGCATTCCCCCCTCCCCCCACTACTTTCAAATCTCTTACTATCTTTCCTTTCAGTTAGTCCTGACGAAGGGTCTCGGCCTGAAACGTCGACAGTGCTTCTCCTTCTAGATGCCGCCTGGCCTGCTGTGTTCTACCAACATTTTGTGTGTGTTGTTGTTTGAATTTCCAGCATCTGCAGATTTCCTCGTGTTTGATAGGTTGTTGATTGGTTACGGTGAGAAGGCCGGGGAGTGGGGCTCAGGAGTGAAAAAGGGTCAGGCATGATTGAATGCCGGAGCAGACTCGATGGGCCAAACGGCCTAATTAGGCTCGTATGTCTGAATCGGTTTATTGTCGGGGAGACCCACCCACGGTTACGTGATCCCGTTCTCCACTCTCACTTTGCCGCAGAGCTACTGCAGTGCGGTTTTTCCGAGACCCCACCCCCCGGGTCTGGTGACGTGAGAATCACATTGCGCATGCTCACCGTCTGCAGTGATTTTTAGCCCGCTGAGTTCATTCACCAGTTTGCGTCGATATTGATTTGCAGCAGCGGCATATTCTCTCTTGTTGGGGAAATCGGTTGTTGGCCAGTGAGTCCCGTTAACTTCCCGAACTGGTGGCTTTGCCTCGCTTCCTGGAAATCCTCCAAAGTTTGTTTACTTCAGACAAGCCGTTTCTGAGCCTGGTGATACGTGCTTAATGACCGTTGTATCTTCGCCCTAATTGGGGTGGGTGAGAAAGGAGAATGTCTCGGGTTGTGGGGATCTTCGATTTCACCGAGGGAGCGGGAAGTCCAGAAAGTGTTCATGTAGGGGAGACTGGTTTCTGTGATGAGCGGATCTGTGTCCGTAACTCTGCAGTTCCTTGCAGTCACGGGTAAAGCAGTGACCATACCAAGGCGTGAAGTATCCGGATGGGAAACTTTTTATGGTGCATTGATAACATTTGGTGAATGGCAAAGTTATGGTTTGTTCTAGCTTTGTCATTTCGAGATCTTTTACATAGTGGTATGGTGGCGAGCATTTGGTCCATAATGATAGACAAAGGAGCTCGTTAAACTCAACGGTTTTACTGTGATAAACATAAACATACTGGGCACCGTGACCCGGAGAGTGAACCCAACCAGTCTCGTACAGACAGGGGGAGGTGACCATCACACACCCCGGTTACAGTTAGTGTGACCCAAAAATACACAATCAGATAATTGTGTAGCCCGAGCTAAAATGTAACAATAAATGACTGGAATTTCCCATCATAAACCCACAAAAGCATTTTAACACAAGAACAATGAACAGTGCTAGTCAAAGGAATGCAGAGCCAAGCTGTCCACCACAATCACCGTGCCCCCTGGAGCAGCACAGTATGTATCTTTAATTCAGTATCTTGTATTGCTGGAGGACCATCAGTGATTGTCCTTGATCCCTTCTCCCACCTGGTTCCATCTGTTCATTCCCAGCTCATCTGGGTCGGCCTCTGTCCAGCCTGCATCCCATCACCTCAATGATATATATCAACCATCTTGTTCAACCTCTGTCCAGGCTGTATCCCACTCCCTCAATGATATATATCAACCATCTTGTTCAACCTCTGTCCAGTCTGTATCCCATCACCTCAATGATATATATCAACCATCTTGTTCCACCTCTGTCCAGTCTGTATCCCACCACCTCAATGATATATATCAACCATCTTGTCCAACCTCTGTCCAGCCTGTATCCCATCACCTCAATGATATATATCAACCACCTTGTTCAACCTCTGTCCAGTCTGTATCCCACCACCTCAATGATATATATCAACCATCTTGTTGAATCTCTGTCCAGGCTGTATCCCACTCCCTCAATGATATATATCAACCATCTTGTTGAATCTCTGTCCAGGCTGTATCCCACTCCCTCAATGATATATATCAACCATCTTGTTCAACCTCTGTCCAGTCTGTATCACACCACCTCAATGATATATATCAACCATCTTGTTCAATGTCTGTCCAGTCTGTATCCCACCACCTCAATGATATATATCAACCATCTTGTTGAATCTCTGTCCTGCCAGTATCCATATATATCAACCATCTTGTTCAACCTCTGTCCAGCCTGTATCCCACTACCTCAATGATATATATCAACCATCTTGTTCAGCCTGTCCAGTCTGTATCCCAATACCTCAATGATATATTTCAACCATCTTGTTCAACCTCTGTCCAGTCTGTATCCCACCACCTCAATGATATATATCAACCATCTTGTTCAACCTCTGTCCAGACTCTATACCGCCAACTCAATGATATGTATCAGCCATCTTGATAAACTTCCGCCCAGCCTGTATCCCATTGCTGCAATGATATATTTCAACAATCTCTCCTACAAACTTTGTCTTCATTGTGAAATTTTGTTTTGCATCTTTTCCAGAATTGTTTTTTTTTAATAGCTAGGGCTGCCAGAGGTTTAATTGAACACAGCATGTGGCAGGGTAAAATCAGCCATTTCAATCTTAGTTTCACCGTTACAAAATGGCTGCAGTGTTAATTGTCATCATAATGGAACTCATAGCATCTGATGTTAAGTTTGTTATTTCCTTTTTCGGTTATTTTTGGTGAGCCTCTTGTTTCCAGGGTAACAACCCACCAGGAAGAGTTGCAGATTTTTATCGCTCTGTGGTCACTGCCTCTCAACGAAAAGACCGCAGCCTCGGGCAAATGTAACAGAAAGATAGTGGGAGGAAAAGATGCTGTGTACATTGACTGTATGGGATGTATTACAACAGGGTGAGAATGAACTCAGATCTAACAGAGTGGTTGGGGTGGGATGGTATTTACAGTTTAGGGTGGCAATCAGTTACTATCTGTGCATTAAAATGAAGAGGGAGAAAATACTACAGCTGCAGGAAATTTAAAGTAAGGAGGAGAAAATACTGGAAACGCTCAGCAGATTGGCCACATCTTTGACAATCTCAGTTCTGGAACTGGGTCTTCCACCATTTGTCCTTTCAGAGATGTAATCTGATGTACTGGGTTCCCAGCATTTTCTACTTTATAGTTTTACATTTTGTTCCTGCTGCACTGCAGGAGACATGGCAGCCAGCTGTGCTGGGCAAGATCCCACACAGCAGGAAGATTTTGATCAACTGTGCTCGGTTTAGCAGCTGGAGTCAGGCTGAAGTGTATCCGCATCCTCTATACAGACCGGGAAACCAGCCTGAGCACTGGCCCCGGCAGAGGGTCATTAGGTTCCAGTTCCACCTTAGTCTGTGAATCGGAAATGGCAGGAACACCACGGCAAATTGCCGGCACCAAAGCGTCTTTGTATGGGTGATGATATTGGGCTGGTGACTCTGAGGATATGGAACTGGCTTATAAGGCAACAGGTGTCAATGAATTTCAAAGACATCTTGGTCAGTTTTGGAGAGGGGCTGAGGAATGGCAAATGGTTTTCTACTTGGACAAGTGAGAGATGGTGCATTTTGGACAGTCAAACTAGGTGGGGTGGGACTGGTATAGTGAAGGGGAGGGCACCGATTGTTGCGGAACAGAGCAACCTGGGAGTACAAGAGTACAGTCACTGAAAGTGGATGTGCAAATATAGAGGGTGAAGAAGAAGGCTTTAATCATGCTAGCCTTCATCAGACTGGGCATTGAGTTCTGGATTATGGGCATTATATTGTCGGTGTGGCTACACAGTATTATGTACAGTTGTGTTCAACCTACTGTAGAAAATATATTATCAAGCCGGAGAGGGCGCAGAAGAGATTGCTGAAGATGTTGCCTGGGCTAGAGGGCCGAGTCTAAGGAAGCGTTTGGCTAAGCTGGATCTTTAATCCAGAGGAGAATTAGGGTGACATTGTAGGAGTTCGTGAAATCAAGAAGGACTTTAGATATGTGGTTGGTCGTGGTTTTTACCCAGGATTCAAGATTCAGAATTGTTTGATGTCATTCCAGTAACAAGTGTAAAGGAGAACAAGATGTTAGAGACCACAATAATAAACCAAACACAATACATAAAGTATGATAGTTTAAAAACATTGATCGTACAGACAGAGGGAGGTGACCATCACACACCCCAGTTACAGTTAGTGTGACCCAAAAATACACAAGCAGATAATTGTGTAGCCCGAGCTAAAATGTAACAATAAATGACTGGAATTTCCCATCATAAACCCACAAAAACATTACACAAAAACAATGATCAGTGCTAGTCAAAGGAATACAGGTCCAGGCTGGAGGAGCAACACCTCATATACCGTCTGGGTAGTCTCCAGCCCCTTGGCATGAACATTGAATTCTCCAACTTCTGGTAATTCCCTCACTCTTCCTTCCCCCATCCCAGTTTCACTCTGCCTCCTCCTCCAGCTGCCTATCACCTCTCTCATGATTCCGCCGCCTTCTACTACCCAAAGTGATTTCCCCCTACACATTCCTCCTTCACCTTTCCTGGCTATCCCCTCCCTGCTTCCCCTCCCCCACCCCTTGATCTTTCCTCTTACTGGTTTTTCAGCTGGCACCTACCAGCCTCCTCCATCCCACCCTCCCCCCATGTTCTTTATAGGGCCCCTGTCCGCTCCCTCTTCTGTCCTGATGAACGGTCTCGGCCCAAAACATTGACTGCTCGTTTCCAAAGATATTTCAGCTTTTCAAGCTTCCCGGTGAGCAGTCTGGCTGAATTTCCCCAAGTATTGACTTGTTGGATCTTCTTGCTGTCCAATGAACTCTTAACACTTTCTTCCAGCATCCAAGTTTAAAGACATTGATTCTTCTATATTCAGCCTTACTAATAATCCAGCTCCCACAGCCGTACATCACAACTGGAAATACTATAGACTGGACTGTACTGTTCTTGGTAGACAACGCTATATCTCTGCATTTCAGTATTTTATCTAAATTCCCATTGCTGCCTTCCCCAGAAGTAAGCGCTGTTTAATATTGTGGCTGCATTTACCATCTATAGAAATCTTTGAATTGAAGAAGACAAAATCCGCCACTGCTTCCACTTCCTTTCCATTTATTACCACAGAGTTAACAGGATTGGCTAGTTTTCTTAATATTGAGCAGGAAGCCAGCTTTCCACTTCCTTCTTTCACTTTGATTAGAAGCTTCCTCAGATCCTCCTCACTTTCAGCGATTAGAATAGTATCACCTGCATATCTGAAGTTAATATTGTGTCTGGTAATTTTGACTGCAGCATTTTGAGTTCTCTGGACCAGCATTCCTCATGATGTGTTCAGCATATAGATTAAATAAGCAGGGTGACAGTACTCCTTTCCCAATCTTGAACCAGTTTGTTCTTCCGTGGTCAGTTCTAACTGTTGCTTCCTGATCTTTGTACAAGTTTCTCATAAGGCAGAGCAGATGTCCAAGTACCCCAATTTCTTTAAGGATTTGCCATAGTTTATTGTGGTCCACACTGTTGAAGGCTTTAGAGTCATCATTAAAACATAGATACATACTTTTCTGGAATTCTCTTGATTTCTCTATTGTCCAGCAATTTTGTGTCTGCTGCCTCTGTCTCTTCTAATATCAGCCTGTACATCCAGCTTTTCTCGTTCCATATATTGCTGGAGTCCTACTTGTGTGATCTGTAGTATTACCTTGCTACCATGTGAAATTGTTTGGTAATTTGACCATTCCTTTACATTTCCCTTCTTGGAGATTGGGATATAAACTGTTTTCTTTCCAGTCTAAAGGCCATTGTTAGGTTTACCAGATCTGCTGTCAAACTGCATGCAACACTTTTCCATCATCACCTTTAAAAGTTTTAAACAATCCAACTGGAATCCTGTCACATTCTGCAGCCTTATTATTGGCAATATTTTCTATCGTCCATTTGACTTCACTTTCCAGAATGCCCGGCTCGAGATCGACGAGGGAGTCAGTGCAGCTGTCTTCGCTGTTAAGATATTTCCTGTACAATTCTTCTGTGTATTCCTGCCATCTCTTTTTGATGTCTTTGCTTCTGTAATGGCCGCCCCTTCTTTGTCTTTTACTATACTTATTTTTGCATGAAATGTTCCTTTGGTTTCTCTAATCTTCTTGAATAGATCTCTTGTTTTTCAATTTGGTTGTTCTCTTCAGCTTCATTGCATCGCTCCTTTAAGTAAGTTTCCTTGTCTCTCCTTTCTATCTTAATGAATGTTGTGTTCATTTGGAGGTATTTGTTCCAGTTTCCATTGGCCTTCACTTCTCTTCTCTGTGCAGCTCCTGCAGAAATCCATTTTGCTTTCCTGGTCTTCTTTCTGTTTGCAATACTTTTGTTGGCTCCTCTTGTATAATGCTCCTTACTTCTATTGATAGCTCTTGTGGCTTCCTCTCCACCAGCTTTAATCCATCAATCTATTCTTCACCTCCACTTCATAGAGTGACATGCAAAAGTTTGGGCACCCCTGGTCAAAATTTCTGTTACTGTCAATAGTTAACTGAGTAGAAGATGAACTGATCTCCAAAAGTCATCAAGTTAAAGATGAAACATTCTTTTCAACATTTTAAGCAAGATTGGTGTATTATTTCTGTTTTGTACAATTTTAGAGTGAGAAAAGGAAAGGAGCACCAAGCAAACATTTGGGCATCCCAAGAGATTTGAGCTGACAGATAACTTTTACCAAGGTCTCAGCCCTTAATTAGCTTGTTAGGGCTATGGCTTGTTCACAGTCATCATTAAGTAAGACCAAGAGATGCAACTATCAAAGCTTTATAAATACCCTGACTCCTCAAACCTTGTCCCAACAATCAGCAGCCATGGGTTCCTCTAAGCGGCTGCCTAGCACTCTGAAAATCAAAATAAAGCAGGAGAAGGCTGTAGGAATATAGCAAAGTGTTTTCTGGTAGCTATTTCCTCAGTTCGTGATATAATTAAGAAATGGCAGATAACAGGAACAGTGGAGGTCAAGTTGAGGTCTGGAAGACAAAAAAAACTTTCTGAGAGAACTGCTCATAGGATTTCTAGAAAAGCAAATGTAAAACACTGTTTTACTGCCGAAGATGTTCAGGAAGATTTAGCAGACTCTGGAGTGATGGTGCACTGTTCTACTGTGCAGTGACACCTGCACAAATATGACTTTCATGGAAGAGTCATCAGAAGAAAACCTTTCCTGCATCCTGACCATAAAATTCAGCATCAGAGGTTTGCAAAGGAAAATCTAAA
Source organism: Hemitrygon akajei (assembly GCF_048418815.1). Lineage (NCBI taxonomy): Eukaryota > Metazoa > Chordata > Chondrichthyes > Myliobatiformes > Dasyatidae > Hemitrygon > Hemitrygon akajei. Next base: position 951,595 of record NW_027331997.1, on the reverse strand, counting down.
CAAGCCTGATACATTTTGGAAACAAGTCCTGTGCGCTGATGAAGTTAAAATAGAACTTCTTGACTGCAATGAGCAAAGGTATGTTTGGAGAAAAACAGGTGCAGAATTCCATGAATAGAACACCTCTCCAACTGTTAAGCACGGGGGTGGATCAATCATGCTTTGGGCTTGTGTTGCAGCCACTGGCACGGGGAACATTTCACTGGTAGAGGGAAAAACGAATTCAATTAAATACCAGCAAATTCTGGAAGCAAACATCACACCATCTGTAAAAATGCTGAAGATGAAAAGAGGATGTCTTCTACAACAGGATAATGATCCTAAACATTCCTGAAAATCCACAATGGTCTACCTCAAGAGGCACAAGCTGAAGATTTTGCCATGGCCCTCACAGTCCCCTGACCTAAACATCATCCAAAATCTGTTGATAGACTTCAAAAGAACAGTGCATGCAAGGCAGCCCAAGAATCTCACAGAACTAGAAGCCTTTTGCAAGGAAGAATGCGGGAAGATACCCCAAACAAGAATTGAAAGACTCTTAGCTGGCTACAGAAAGCGTTTACAAGCTGTAATACTTGCCAAAGGGGGTGTTACTAAGTTCTGACCATGCAGGGTGCCCAAACTTGTGCTTCGGGCCCTATTTCTTTTTTGTTATTTTGAAACTGTATAACGATGGAAATAAAAAAATTATCTTGCTTAAAATATTAAAGAAATGTGTCATCTTTAACTTTATGCCTTTTGGAAATCAGGTCATCTTTTACTCGTTTAGATATTCACAGTAACAGAAATTTTGACCAGGGGTGCCCAAACGTATGCATGCCACTGTATTCCTGAGTGATGCTGTCAACATGAAACTTTGCTTGGTTTTCCTGGTGCACTTCAGTTTCATTCAGAATATTGCCACAAGTAGCTCCTGGTCTGAGATTGTCAGAGACAAGAGGGATTGATGAGTTTAAGTGCACACTTCGCTCAGTGCGGTGACAAGTGGTGGTGAAGAGGTGTTTACTACACTGTCCTTTAACAGTCAGGGCACTGAGTGCAGGAGTTGCGATATGATTTAATTTATTTTTTATGGAGATACAGCAAGCTACACTGCCCATTGAGTCTCCCAGTTTGATCCTAGTCTTGTCACAGGGCAATTTGCAATGACCAACTAACCACCCTACCGGTGCTTCTTGGGACTGGGGGTGGGGGGGGGGTGTGCGGGTGGCAGCTGGATCACCTGGAGGAAAGCCGGTGAGAGCCTGCAAACTCTTACTGAGAGCAGCGGGAATTGCAACCCGGTCGTTTGAACTGTAAAGAGTTGTGTTAACCACTATGGTGCCATTGGTGAGTTGTTGGTGAGACTGTCTTTGCAGTGCAAAGTATCGTTCTAGCCGCTATATGTTTGAAAATGCATGGTTAAAGTGGAAAGAGTGGAGAGATTTGCGAGTAGGTTGTCAGGGCCAGAGGCTTCAGTTCTGGGGAGAGGATGGCCACTTTATGTCTTTACTCCCTGGAATGTAGGAGTTTGAGCAGCGACCTTACAGAAGTATTTTAAATGTGAAAGGCAGAGTAACGGACTCATACTTTTTTATTAGTAGAACACAGCAGGCTAGGCAGCATCTATAGCATCCCTATAGATGCTGCCTAGCCTGCTGTGTTCTACCAGCATTTTGTGTGTTGTTGTTTGAATTTCCAGCATCTGCAGATTTCCTCATGTTTGCATACTTTTTTATTGGTGTGATGCAGATAATCGCCAGCAGGTGGTGCTTTCTTCCACCCGGACGGCAGACAAGAAGAGGAAAATTAACCAACGTCAGTCAGAGTCAAAATGGACACAGGTATGTTCACTGGGCTCTTTCTCATTAAAACTGTTGTCATGGTACACTTGTAGTCAAATCATCAGTAGTTCAGAGGAATAAACTTGGGAGCTAAAGGGACACAGCAAAACTGCCATCATTGATCCTACTGGTAAAGCAACCTTGAACAATGGAACAATTCACCCAGTCCAGCGCAGGGACATAACAAGGGGAATGGTCGAATCACACCGCTCACCGTGCAAATCTTCACCTGAGTGAAAGGAGAGGAAGCTCCTGAAAGTACAGTGGGTATGGGTGAAACTCAGACAGGAATACAACAGCGGGCAATGTAACAGTCCAGGGAACAGACAGAGTTTCCATCAGTATTTGGTACGCCCTGATGTGGGAAATGCCTCCTACAGCCAGTGAGAGAAACAGATAGTGTTTTCGCTTTTGGAAGGGCAGTGTGAATTCTCCCCGGATTTCCAGGTTGTTGCTCAATGGAGGTGAGGGGAGTTTCCCGGTGTTTTGTTTTCCATGGCAGAGTTAAGGAACGGTCTATTGTGGGAGAACGGGCTGGGTGTGGGAGACAGTGAACACGAGAAATTTTACACAGGGAATTTGGCGGGGCTACCGAGGCAATGAATGTCCTTGGAAAATAAGGTTAAAATAAAACAAGAGGGTAAGTAGAGAGGGCAACGCACAAAATGGTGGAGGAGCTCAGCAGGTCAGGCAGCATCTATAGAGGGAAATCAACAATCGACGATGCGGGTTGAGGAATCTTCAGCGGAAGCTTTGTACATTGATTTCAATGTTGTCTTGGTCACATAAAATAGAGTCAGGACAGGAGGATCACTCTTCTGGGTGAAGGTCTGTGACCAGTAGTCTCTGCAAGGATCACTGGCTCGTTATGTGTCGTGTGTATGTAAATAACTTAATAATAGACTATGTATTACTCAAAATAATTATACACACACACACACACACACACACACACACATAGAATCACATAGGTGGAGTGATTCGTCGATTTACAGAGTCGGCGGAGTTGTGTAAGTTTGGGACTGTTGTCAAAATGTTCAGCATCCAATTAGAAATATGAATAGAGAGTCACCAAGTACAGTTAATTCGGGCAAATGTGAGGAGTTGCACCTTGGGAGGTCAAGTTCGTGAGCAATGTGTGCAGTGAATGCTGGGACTGTTAGGAAGGCTGATGTACGGACGGGCCCTATGATGGATGTGCATAGCTCCATGAAAGTGGCAACACAATTGGTAGCATGCTAACGACAAGCTGATGTGTGAGTCTGTATTTTTAAAGTTGTGCTGTAACTGGATGAATGCTGGTTAAGAGACAATCTCAGCTTTGTGCACAAATCTGGTAACCACATCACAATAATGATGCGGAGGCTCGGGCGAGGGTGCAGACGAGTTTCACCATGATTACAGAATATTGGCTTCCGGGAGAGGTCGATCAAGCTTGGATTGCTTTATCTGGAGTGACGGAGACTGAGGCCTCAATCTCAGAGAATTCATACATTTATCAGGGGCATAGCAAAGTTTGATAGTCTGTGACTCGGTGCAAATATCAGCACTGGAATTAATAGGTTTAAGATTAGAGAGTAAAGTTTAAAGGGGATTTAGGATGCATGTTTCCCACAGAGAGTGATTGGTGTCTGGAATGAGCTGCCGAGGGATGGACTGGAAACAGATACTCAGCAGCATCTGAGAAGTGTTTGAACTCATGAGTAGGCCGGGAACGGAGGGATATTCACCATGTTCCTGAAGATGGGATTGGTTTAAATTGGCATTGTGTCTGCATCCGCATGGTACACTCTACTATTTTATGTTCTCTGACCAACTACAGATCTGAACTCCGCAATCTCTGCCTTCCTGTCAAATTGTGATGATCACCAACTGTTCCGGTTGACGAGATTCTACATGGAGCGACTGGAGCAGGCGATTGAGGAGGGTGTGGAGGGAGTCAGCTTCATGTTAACACATGGTCATCATTTCAATGACCGGGAGTATCACGTAAGTGGAAGAACATAGACTGACGGTAGATTCTACTGAATCAATCACAGACCAACAGAACCGGTGTACCGGTACCTCTGGGCTATGAAAATCCTGTAATGCTTGTGGTCAACATCATGAAAAGAGTTTTCGTTTGCAGAAACTGTGAACTTTTATTAACCAATACAAGCCTCTGTCCATATTTCTGAACACATTCACTTTTAGACAGGGTAGGATACAGACAATGATTAAGAGGTGAATTTAGTGATGTGACTCTTGCCGGACATTGCAAGTGGACAGGGAACCACTTTACACCACTCAGTCTGACATCTCATCATGTTCCCAATGCTCGACCTTAATGGCCATTCATCAGACTCTCTTGATTACCCCTGGGTTTCCCACAAGTTAAATATATAGTGACTTAATTCTCAGCTCATTTCCGGAGTCTACCATCAACCCCATCATCAACTGAACAGGCAGTACTGAATAATGTCTCTCTTTTCAAGTACTGACCGGCTTGCATTTGATCAAATATTGCAACATGCCTCACAGTTCAGTTACCTTCTATTCCTGTGACTGTTCCATTTGGAGTTTGGAATTACCACAGCATATACTGTTAACACTGGGACCTGCAAAATAATACAATTGAAAATAGTCCAAGCATCTGCAGCTAACACGGAATTACCAAGAACCGTCTTTCTAATTTCTAATGTGTTACTGGGACACATTCACCTATTGCTTACCAGACTGAATTTTAGTGAAGATCCACGCATTATCCCTAACCCTAACATTCCACACAAGACAGCTAACAATTTTAATTCAAACTTCCTTCTCTGCATTACTACCATTTGACTTTGGTCTGTCGCACATGCACAAAAGTCCTGCAATTGCTGTCTGCTCCTTACTGCCAGTTCCCAGCTGTAGGCTGACACTGGACCCTCATGGAGCCTGGCAGTTAATTGTGTACCTGCTGCGATTCACCAGAGTTTATCCCCGTGACCCTGTCATAGTTTGACTTGGCCACAGTCATCGAACTCTACAGTACAGCAACAGGCTCTTCGGCCCATTAACTCCACACTGACCTATTATAAGCCTAGTCGCATTGATCTGCACACCGACTAGAGATATCTATACCCCTCCCACTCACGTACTTACCCGAATTGTTTTTAAATGGTTCAAATCCAATGCACATATACCACTAACAGTGGCAGCTCGATCCACACTCTCACCAGCCTCTGAATGAAGATGTTCTCCTTCAAGTTGTCAAAGGCCTTGCTGAAGTCCATGTAGACAACATCCACTCACTTGCCTTCATTACTCGCTTGGTAACGTCCTCGAGAAACCATAAGATTGGTCAGACAGGATATGCCAGGTACAAATCAGTGTTGATAATCCCTAAAGAATTCTTGCCTATCCAAATGCTCATATCCAGTCCCTCAGAATACCTGCCAATAACTTTACCACTGCTGCTGTTAGGCTCAACAACCTGTAATTTCTTGGCTTATTCTTACAGCCTTTTCAAACAGCAGAACAATATTAGCTATTCTCCAATACTTCCCCATCGGACTTTTTAAATTTCTATACCAGATCCGAACTGTTCCTCTGCACACACCTCTGTCGCTTGCCCTGTCTTGCCCAGAATGTGCTCTCTCCAGTTGTGACCTGAATATATTGGTTACAGAAACTTCCCTGGACACATTTGACCTGCACTATCCCATCCAGCCCTTTAACTCGGTGTGTCAGTCACTAAATGGAAAGTTAATTGTCTACCATCAGAATCTTGTGTTTCTTGTTTCTGTGATCTCCCTGCGTATTTGTTGCTCTAAATCCCGTTGACTATTGGGTGCTCTATAATATAATCTCACTAACGTGGTCATCCCTTTCTTGTTCCGTAGTTTCACCTATGTAGTCTCATTGGACCAGCGATCCAGTTTGTCCTGTCTGAGCAATCCAGTGACATTTTCTCTGACTAGTTATGCCACCCCTCCATCTGTTATCCCTCCCGCTCTATCGAACCGTGACTAACACAACGGAACCCTGGAATGCTGAGCTGCCAGTCCTGCACCTCCTCCAACAAAATCACATTAATGCTGTAACTCAAAGTGCTGATCCACGCGCTAGGCTGATCTGTCTTTCCTACAGTACTCCTTTCATTGAAATAATACACATTTTGGAAAAAAAAGTTTCACGATACTCATCCTTTAGTTTCCTGACTTTGTATGTCGGCTTAACAACATCTTTCCCATATAGCCACTTCACTATCCACTCTTGTTCTTTTTTGCCCCCTTTAATTCAACACCTCCTCCTCCCCATGCAGCGCTAACAACTCTTCCTGCAAGGGTATCAATCCGCCTCCAGTGCAAAACGATCACGTGTGACCAAGTCCCAGCTTCCTTGGAAGAGAGCCCTAACATCCAAACATCTGAAGCTTCGGTCATGCACCATCTCATCAGCCACACGTTAAACTGTATTATCGTCCTATTTCAGGCCTCACTAGCACATGTGTTACATACCAGTCACAATAGATTATACAGTGAGTTGGGTTTTACTGTTAAAACCACTCTCTTTATTAATAACAAATTATAGTAACTTAAGCAAATTAAACATAAGTTAACTGTGTGTTGGTTCTCTCTCTCCCCCCCCCTCCCACTCCCCATGGGTTTAAGTCTGCAGCAGGTCGCTGCAACTTGTGACTGACGTCATAGTCCCGACTCACTCAGGTGCTCTTAAAGTAAAACTCACAGTATGAGCCCGCTTCTCTCGTAACCCGTGGTAAGGGTAGCAATCCTGAGAACACAACCCTGGAGATCCTGCGCTTCAGCTTATCATCTAACTCCATGAACTCACTTTGCAGGACCTCGTCACACTTCCTACTCTTGTCATTGGTACCAGCGTGGACCACGACCACCGGCTGCTCACCGTGTCCTTAAGAAAGCTTCAGAGTCGACGCGAGGTATCACTGGCCGTGACAACACACCATCCAGAAATATTGTTCTCGTCAAAAGAACCTCCTGTCTGTTCTAACCATTGAATTCCCCTGTTAGTGCAGTTCACTCTTCTCACTCCTTCTGAGTCACAAAACCAAACTCATTGCCAGAGGCATAATCGCCATGGCTTTCCTCTGCTAGGTCATACCCCGCAACTGTAAGCCGCATACTTGTTATAGAGGGGTTTCCTGCAGTGGCTGTCTATATCCCCTTCCTTCACATTCCCCTCCCCTCCCGCTGACGGTGACTTAGTTACCTGTGTCCTGTGCCTTGGGTATAGTTCCCTCCCTGTAAAGCCTGTCAGTCAACCTCTCAGCCTCATGAATTATCCTGGGTTCATCCAGCTCCAGCTCCAATTCCTGAGCACAGTCTGTAAGAAGCTGCAGCTGGATGCAATTCCTGAAGGTCAGGGACACTGCAGGTCTCCCTGCCTTGCCACACCCCGTATGAAGAGCATTCCACTATCCTGCCTGGTATTCTCACTGTTCTAACCATTAAAATGACGGGAAAATACTATCTAAAATCTACCCAAGCCTCCGCCTCTCCTCACTGAAACCTCTCTGACACAAAGCCTCAACTCCCCACTCTATCTCTGACTCACTCACGCTAGGGTGTGCTCTGCTTAAAACTTGCCAAGTGGATGATTCCCTGCAATCTCTGGCATTCAGAAGGTAATGACTGACCTTACTCACTTCTTTTAAAATCTTTCTCCCGCTATGAACACTTCAATGTCTCTTAGTGATCTGTGGCGAGCAGAATGTGCTGGGTCAGTCCATGCTCAGGGTAGATTTGTGCCCATCCCTCCGCTCCTCAATATATTCCCCATTGTTCATTACAGAGAGTGACTGAGCTCGCGGAGAAGGGAAACCGAGCGGGCGCTTCCAAACTCCTCCTGGATCTGGTGATGGAGAAGGGCTCTGGGGCTGGGAGGATGATGTGGGAATCCTTTGTGAAACTACATCACCATTTACCGAAGCTGAGCAGAATATTGAATGAAATACGGGAACGTGGTACGGTGAACAATACACTGTGTGTTACAGATGTCAATGCTGATGAATTTACAGTATTACACGGAACAGACTTAATGCAGGTTAATCTGTTTGAACAGGTGACGGCCAGATCGCCTACATGGACACTGAGCGGGGTTTATCTGAAGTGCCCATGCATCTGAAAGGTAAACGATGGAACAGAAATGTCAATGTTTTTATTTCACTCTGAGAGTCTGAATACTTGTCTTTGGCCGACTGTTTAGAGACTGTCAGAGTCTGGGAGACAGGTTCTTGTTGCTGTGGTTGCAGGACAGGTAACCAAATGCATTTGTCACAACACCTGGCACCTTTTGGCGTCTCAGGCTGTGCATCCAGAGGCCTCGATGAGACTTATGAACAGACATACCCGTCAATCCGAGATGAAACCTCGATGTTTCCCTTCCCCTAGAACCGAATATCTGGAGATTTGACAAAAGTGATGCCAAACCATTCCAATTGGAACATCCAACTCCAGCAAAGGAAATCTCACACCTCCGATCCAAAGTGGAGCCGAGATTTGTTGTTATTCCTCGATAAGACCACAAGACATAGGAGCAACATTCGGCCATTCAGCCCATCGGGTCTGGTCTGCCATTCCATCATTGCTGATCCCTGATCTCACTCAGCCCCAAACACCTGCCATCTCGCCATATCCTTTGATGCCCTAACCGAATAGGATCTTCCGCCTCAAATATACCCATGGACTTGGCCTCCATGGCAATCTCTGACAGAGCATTCCAGAGATTCACTACTCTCTAGCTTAAAAAAAGGTCTTCCTTACCTGTTCTAAAGGATCACCCTCAATTATGTGGCTGTGCCCTCTAGTTCTGGATACCGCCACCACAGAAAACATTCTATACACATCCACCCTACCTGAGTCTTTCAACATTCAGTTTGTTTCAAAGAGATCCCCCCGCATTCTTCTATATTCCAGTGAGTACAGCCCAAAGTTGTCAAAGTGCCCCGCTTATGGTAACCCCTTCATTCCTGGAATCGTCCTCGTGAATCGCCTCTGGAGTCTCTCCAATTATAACACATCTGTTCTGCGATATGGGTCCCAAGACTGTTGACAATACTCCAGGAGCGGCCTGACTAGTGTCTTATAATTGCTCAGCATTATCTCCTTGCTTTCATATTCGATTCCCCTTGAAATAAGTGCCAACATTGCAGCTGCCTTCTTTAGAACAGACTCGACCTGTAAATTAACCATCTGGGAAACTTGCTGGATGAATCCTAAGTTCCTCTGCACCTCTGATGTTTGGACCTTCCTCCCATTTAGATAATGCTCTACACTATTGTTCATTTCATCAATATGCATTATCATACATTTCCCAACCCTGTATTCAATCTGCCACTTTTTTTCCTATTCTTCCAATTTGTCTACATTTTCTGCTTCCTCAGTGCTACCTACCCCTCCACCTATCTTTGTATCGTCTGCAATATATGCCACAAAGCCACAAATTCCATTATTTAAATCATGGCAAACAATGTGAGAAGTAGCGGACCCAATACTGACCCTCAGGAAAACTTCTAGTCACAGACAGCCAACCAGAAAAAAGACCCCTTTTATTCCCACTCGCTCCCTGCTGCCTGACGGCCATTCCGCAATATCATTCCTGTAACACCGTATGGCTTTATCTTGTTCAGCAGTCTCATATGTGGCACCTTACCAAATGGCTTCTGAAAATCCAAGTCAATCGCATCCACTGACTCCTTTGTCCACCCTGCTTGTCACTTCCTCGAAGAACAGATTTGTCAGGCATAATTTCCCTTTACAGAAGCTATGCTAACTTTGACTTATTTTGTCATTAGTCTCCAGGTATCTCGAAAACTCAACCTTAATAAGAAACTCCAACACCTTCCCAACCACTGAGATTTGGCCAACTGGACTACAATTTCCCTTCTTATGCCTTCCTCCCTTCTGAAAGAGTGGAGTGACATTTGCAATCCTCCAGTGATTCTTGAAAGATCATGACCAATGCACCTGCATCTCTCAGGCAACCTTTCTCAAGACTCTGGGATGGAGTCATTCTGGCCCAGGTGACTTATTTACCTGTAACCCCTGGGTCGCCTCAGGCATCACTCAAACTCATTCTACAACAGTGTCCGGACACATCAGCATTAACAATTCACGAACCTCAGTCACCTCCACATTTGCCTCTAAGAACTCCATTTTCACTGACCAACAACCGTCGTCTTTATAATCACCGGCGCTGGTACCCTAAATGTCCAGTGCCATCAATGTCGTCAAGGGTAAAGGCTTCCAAAAACGGTTATAAAACAAACTGTACAGCAACTTAACCGGTGCCCCGGTGCCGAGGATGGCTTTAACTTGACTTCCATCCATCCGTAACAACACCTGAGTGCATGGTCCCTCTAAGCCTTCAGGAATAGGGTCTGTTCCTTGCGGGAGTTCCTTGGTACATTGCTGGGAATGTGCTCCCCCAGAGACCCCAAGCCATTCCCCCACTGGGCCTCCTCTAAGTTTCCCAACACCTCTCGAATCAACGGAACAACTGATCCCCTTGACAGATCCCCCTGGCTCCGCAAGCAATTTATCTGCCTTCCTAACCAAAAGGGATACCCTAAAAACTTCCCACCAATCTCCTGCCACGATATGATAAGCCCCCCAGCTGCGGCATTTGACTTCCAGTCGAACCACACGCATTTTCCCACACTTTCCCAGAACTGGCACCTGTCACTTCGAGATAATTGCGCCCGACAGTTCTAACAATGCTACCAGCCCACCTACTCAAACTTTCAACCAATCCCGGTCGCTTTCCATCAGCCAAGCACTGCCACTCACCCAACAACTGAGAGGTCTGCTCTGCCCCTTTAGGGCTGGACATTATTCCAACAACCGGGCGGAGCCCACCACTGCTGAAACATTCCAACCAGACCTTCCTTGCTCTCTTAACAGCATGGACAGCCCATGGCCCCACCACCTTTTCGTCAGCGCTAGTCGGAACTCGAACAATGACCTCCGGGCTACCAACAGCAGCCACCCCACCCAACACACATGCAGAGATAACCGGCAATCGCACACCCACAAAGGCACACCAGCTCTTCGCCGCAGACATAATTTAAAGAGGGCGATCACACAGATTCCACAGTAATCAATCCCGGACCAGCACCCCACAATGTAACCCCTGGGTCGCCTCAGGCATCGCTCAGCTCGTTTTCGTCTGGGGGAGCAGCCTTCGGCCCCGCCAAACTGGGTAATCAGCTGGTGTGGATGCTGTGTGATGTCCCCGCCTCGCCCAAAAAACAGACAGTACACCTTATGCGATTAAATGAGTACAATTTATAAAGATTACTATAACTAAGCGATTACTAACGATACAGTATATATGAAGAAGAAAAAAAAAGAAAAGGCGCCAAACTTATCAAAGTCCAAACCACTTCGTGCACAACCGTTGGAGCTCAATTACTGGTCTTCTGGCATTTGATCCCCTCCGAACTCCTCAACCCGCCTCCTGGGACCACCCACGGTGGCCGACCAGACGCTCCACACTCCTCTATCTCTGTCTCCTCTCCTCACCGAAAACCTTGGGCCGGGGACCCCCGCTCGGGGTCCGTTCCGTCGCCCAGCTTCCAGCATCCCGTCCTCTCTCTCTCACTCCATCGCGCCGACTCCCCAAAATCCCCGCCAACAATCAGTTTACAGTCCCAAACAAGCTTCCAGCACTTATCATAACAAAGACGCCAGCATTCCTACTTTTCACAAAGGCGCCAGAATTCCTACTTTTAACAAAACAAAGACGCCATTTTGATTACATACACAGTAACAAAGAAAAAGAAGAAACCCCCTTTACACTTAAGACATTTCAGTATGCCTAACACTTTTTGTTTTGTAATAGCAATGGCACTCACTCCTACTGCCCGTCACGCGCGGACCACTGCACACCGCTAGCATCTTCCACAGTGAAGACATATGCGAAGAACCAATTGCGTTTATCTATGTCCCCTATTACTATCTCACCAACATCATTTTCCAGTTGTCCAATATCAACTGTCACCTCCCTTTTACTCTTTATATTACTGGAAAAAGTGTTTATGATCCTGCTTTATACTATTGTCTGGGCTGCCCTCATATTTCATCGTTTCCCTCTTATAGCTTGTTTTGTTGTCTTGTGATGGATTTTAAAAGTTTTCCATTCATCCAATTTTCCACTCACTTTTGCTAACTTATATGCCCCCTCCTTGGCTTTTATGCCATCCTTAACGTCTTTTGTCAACCATGGTTGCCTGCACCTGCCATTTGAGAACTTGTTCCTCTGTAGGCCACATCTACACTGCGCCTTGTGAACTATTCCCAGAAACTTCAGTCATCTCTGCTCTGCCGTCATTCCCACTGGTCTCCCTATGTTCTGTTTTCCAGACATCCTCCTTTTCTTTTCCCTATGTCATTGGTAACAATATGTGTCACGATTTCTGACTGCGCACCCTCCCTTTTCAGGATATTGTGAATGTGGTGCGGGTGTATTGCCTGTGTTCACGTACCAGATCAGAGAATAAGAAACACTGGGGAATCTGCAAACTATGAATAGAGGGGAGAGCTGTGCCATCATCCATTTTTAGACACTCTGTCTCTGAGCTCTTAATTTCACCCAAACAATGTCTTTAACAAGTTGTTTTTTATTAGCAGAAATACGTGAGCGTTCCGTGTTCATCAGATCTGGCATTGACAACCAATTTCTGTCCATCCTGTCCATTCTTGGGTACTGAAATACTGAGTTCTGAGTTGAGACATCTAACAGTTTGTCTACTGTCTGTTCCCATGGAAGATGTTCAACAGAAACACAGGGAGACTCTGCGGGCACAAACTGCAACACTGAGAGTGAACACGATCCTGATGAGGGAGAAGGTGAAGGTTTTCCAACTGGTTGATCGATACGCTGAGCTCACAGTCATTTATCCTGTTCGAGATCGGACACTGGTGGAACACGAGCTGCTAGTAAGAGGCAGAGACCACGAGGAGTGGAGAGAGAACCATCTCCATGCAAAGCTGGAAAAAATCCAGATTGCTCATCTGTTTCATAATAGTTACTCACATAGTTTTTGGGACAAAATGAAAAGATTCTTCGCACAATCCAAATCTGGGAGTTCGGCAGCAGTGGCCGGAGTCCCAGGAATTGGCAAAACAACAATGGTACAAAAGATTGTTTATGACTGGGCCACAGGGAAAATATACCAACAGTTCCAGTTTGTCTTCAGTTTCAAATTCCGAGATTTAAACTCCATTAACTGTAGAATAAACCTGAAGGAACTGATTCTGGATCAGTATCCTTACTTTGGGAATATTCTGAGAGAGGTCTGGAAGAACCCAGAGGGATTGCTGTTTATATTCGATGGTTTGGATGAATTCAAACACAGAATCGATTTTGCTGATAGTCGGAGAGATACAGAACCCAAGCACCAGTGCCCAGATCCCGAGTGGTGGTGTGAAGTGTCTGACATTGTGTACAGTTTAATCCAGGGCAAGCTTCTCCCAGGGTGTTCAGTGCTGGTGACCACCCGTCCTACTGCGTTACATTTATTGGAAAAGGCAAAGATCGGTGTCTGGGCTGAAATCCTGGGATTTTCTGGTGAGAAACGGAAGGAGTATTTCATCAGGTATTTTGAAGATCAGACGGTGGCAGCAGCTGTTTTCAAACACGTGAAGGAGAACGAGATCCTGTACACCATGAGCTACAACCCCTCCTACTGCTGGATCCTCGCTCTGGCACTGGGCCCCTTCTTCACACAAAGAGTCAGGGACCCGCAGCGAGTTCCCAAGACCATCACCCAACTGTACTCCTACTATATTTACAACATCCTGAAAAACCACGGCCGTGAGATTGAGAACCCCCGTGATGTGTTACTCAGTGTTGGTCAGATGGCCTTCAGAGGAGTGTCCGAGAAGAGAATTGTGTTTACAGATGGAGATTTGATCAAGTTCAGTCTGCAGCCTTCCCAGTTCCTGTCCGGGTTCCTGATGGAGCTTTTGGAGAGAGAAGATTCTGCCCGGAGCGTGGTGTACACATTCCCACACCTCACCGTCCAAGAGTTTGTAGCTGCTGTTGGGGTTAATTTGTGTCGGGGTTAATTTGTGTCGGGGTTAATTAGTGTTGGGGTTAATTCGAGACTGCCATTACAGGTCAGGAGTGGCTCACGTAACACACATAATGTTAGGAGGCTGGAATGCGAGGGAGGGGGAGCGAAACTGGGGACCCCGCTACATCGAAACTACTAGTGTCACGCGATTCAGTAAACAAAAGAAACAGGTAACTCGTGAGCATATGGCTGCAGGCCAATAAGATGGACACAAGTGCCCGATATTACCTAATATGTAACGGGGGGTTGTGCTGGGGGAAAAAGGGGTATAAATAAGAGCAGATTGTAAGGGGAAGTCAGAACGCCTTCTCCAGCGACTCCGTCGATTCGCTGTACCAGTTACGAATTCTGCAATAAAGCCACGTTTTGTAATATTCCGGTGTAAGTTGTCTCTCTTCCTAAACGAACACAGGGCAGAATTTCAAGCCCAACATTTGGTGACCCCGACGTGGGGAGGGAGAGACAACACAGGCTGGCGGGTCCGACGGCAGACAACTTGCGGCCGCAAGCTCGACTAAGGTCAGGAAGTGCCTGTTATATCAAAGACTTCCACTAGGTAGTTAAATCACTGAGTTAGATCTTGTCTGCTGACGGATCCTCACCAACCCCAAATTACCCTGGGAGAGATCATTCCCGGTGCAGAATCGTGACTGGTAAGTACTAATTCTTAATCTGTTTTTAGGAAGATTCTCCGCCCGTGGAAAAGTCTTCTGAGTGAGGGTACCCGCCGCCCACGATGGGCATAAAAGTCTCAGGAGTGAGGAGAATTAAGTTGCGGACACCGTAGTACACAGGGATAATGACGGCGCCTACCTTAGACTGGTTGTTAAGAGGAGAAATCTCCCACGCGAAGGTCAGGTTTTGAAAGGCGACCGTCCCACATTTGATCCTCTCTGTGTACTAGGGAGCCATGGAGCACTTCAATTTCGAGTTACCAAAACTCAGACATTGGTGTGTTGAGTAACAGAGTATATGAGAGTTTTTAGAAATATGGTAAAATTGATAACTGTGCGAGTTCAATAAACTAACAGTGAGCAGCCGCAGGGGTCGGACACCATCAAGGTAGGAGTGGAAGTGTTCCTCCGAGGCCCGGGGAAGCTCACCTGGAACGGAAAACGGTGGCATGGTCCATACCCTGTCGCCGAGGTCTCCAACAGGGCATTAAAAGGTAAGAAGTGAGGAGGAGAAAGTGTTCCGTGGTACACCTTAGTGCACGGGGATTTTGACTGCGCCTACCTTAGACCGGTTGTTAAGAGGAGAAATCTCCCACGCGAAGGTCAGGTTTTGAAAGGCGACTGTCCCACATTTTGATCCTCTCTGTGCACTGGGGAGCCATGGAACACTTCAACTTTAAGTTACCAAAACTCAGACACCTGCGTGTTGAACAACCTGGTGTCCCGTGGTGGCGACTGAGCCTAAACCACGGCACTAATCTTACATCGCAGCTATTGTTTGATAATGCCATTATGGACCCCAACAATGTACTTAAGGTACTAGACCAGGCACCCCATCAGAAAGACCACCTTCTAAGTGAGGTTCGACGCACCCTTGTAGACCCCGTTCACATGGCTAAAATTTTGGATAACCTGGCAGTGAATCCCCGAGCATTTGCCAGAACAGTGATAAAATTAGGTAATCCGCCCCCTGCCTGGGAGGGAATAAAGCAGGCCCCGCCACACAAATGGAAGACGGAGCTCACAATGAGTCTGACCCCAAAGTGGGAGTCACGGGATTGGCCTGAGAAGGGATCAATGCAATCAAACTTTCCGCGTGGCATTGGACCTTTAACAACCGTGCCCCTATCGGGCACCGCCCATCCGGCAAGTACAACCGCGGAACTGGGGTTTGTGGCAGTCCATCTCACGTATCCCCCTGATTCAGACTTCACCCAAAAGGAGTCCGCGACTGTGGCCCCCGCCACTGTCGCTGCAAATAGACCACGCACTGGAGAGGTGCTCCAGAGCGTCAGGCACTCGATCTCCCATAACAATACAGTAAAGGAAGGTGAAAAGAAATTACACATGTTAGAAAAAAGCCTTCAGGCGTGGAGAGACAAAGGATGGTTCCCAGCCGATGACCAACCATTTCTGATCCTCTCCTTGCTGGCTGAATTTCAACTTCGTGTCCTCAATGATATGGAAAACAGACGAGGGGAGGCAAAACGAAAGTTTTTTGGGAAATCCAAGTCCGTAGCCAAATTAGAGGATGAGGATGTATATCTCAAGGAATTCCTGTCCCGGTTCCAGGCGCATGCGGACAAACCGCCGGGGAACTCCGTGCTCCCGCGCCCCACACCAAGGGAGTCAGCCACGTGTCCAGACCCCGAGACTGACCCCGCAGACCCAGAGTGGATCATAGACCACCAGCCTCTTTACCCACCATTTCCCTCCGGATGGTCTAACGCCGCTCATGCCCCGCATCACAATATCCCAGTAACGGCCCCTCCACCATATGCAGAGCCCCCCAGCCACCCAAAGCAGATCTAGCACCATCAGTCCCGTCAGCCCCACAGGAGAATGTCCAAGCTCCTATGATGGAAATAAAAGGTGATATTATTGACGTAGAGGACCCCATCCGAGAACATATGCTCACCCTGCTAACGCAGCACAGCCAGCAACTAAACGAACTCACTGCCCTGACAGAGGAGGAGGCGAGGGCACACAAAGCCCATGCCGCCCTCCCGAAGGTAGGGGAGGACTGGCCGGACTGGTGCCTGCCCTCCGAACCTCCCCACTCAGTCATTCCAGCATGCCGCCCTCACGATTCTAGGTGGCAGGAGAGACCCTGAGCTGCGGCGACAGACCGAGCCTCCTGAGGAGGACTCGGTAGTAATCACAGGGTCTGGACTGCGAGCCACACTGGTAAAAGGCAGCCCGTCCATAGGTCAGGCTAACGAACCCGACCCCTTGGAGGACGGGGATAGCACGCCGGGGGATGGTGTCTCCTGGCGGGGTCTACAGGGTCCCCTATTGGCCACACAGGGAGGGGGGGGGGTAAAGTATGTCCCCTGGGCCCGTACTGATCTGGACACGTTAATAAAAAAGCTGCCGCCACTAGCATTTGGTGACCGAGATCCCACAACCAGCCTCAGCCCAGCTGGCCGAGGTCTACGGCCTCCTGCGCGCCTTAGAGCTTAGTGAGGGTTTGCGAGTCAATATTTACACCGACTCTAACTACGCGTGGGGGGCTGTGCATATAGAGGGAGCAGCTTGGATCCGGCGGGGTTTCAGGACCGCGGCTGGTACCCCGGTGAAGCATGAGAGACCTCTCCGCAGGTTGTTAAGGGCAGTCCGCTTGCCGACTCAGGTCGCAGTGATAAAGGTGGCAGGCCACAGCTCCTCAAACACCCCCGAGGCTAGAGGTAATGATGCAGCCGACAGGGCGGCGAAAGCCGCAATTCAAATGCCCACCCTGAGGTCAGGGAGGGACACCTCAGACTGTGAACCTCCTGGCTCACCCCGCCCGCTGGCCCAGCCGGAATCCCGAGGTTTACAGGTCGCTCCGTTGCTCCAAGCGGATGCTCTGCTCCACCTTGCTGAGTTACAGGGGGCAGCATCGGAAGCAGAGCGTCAGGGGTGGATTAACAAGGGAGCTGCTCGACAACACTTCACTATGGGAGATACGGACCACCATATATGGCGGTCCGAGGGAGGGGAGTAGCACCCAGGGCATTACTACCGTCACTATTTAAGGAGATCCATGGGCCCACCCACATAGGGATAGCCAAGGTAATAAAACTTATAAAGAATCACTGGTGGGCTCAAAAATTGAAGGAGCACATGGAAAATTTGAGAGCTGAATGTAAAATCTGTAATGAACACAATGCCCGGAAACCACTGCCCCATCCGATGCTCAAATTCCCCAACCCCACGGGACCATGGCAGGAAATTTGTATGGATTTCACGGACATGGGAGCAAGATTAAGGACCCCCAAGAACGACCGATACCTGTTAGTTGTAGTGGACCGATTCTCGAGATGGGTAGAAGCTTTCCCCACGAGGGCGGAGGATGGTGAGACGGTGGTCAACATCCTTACCCAGGAACTGATTCCCCGATACGGTGTCCCCACTAAAGTCTGTACAGACAATGGCACCCACTTTAAAAACGAACACTTGGCCAGAGTAGAGGGTGTTCCAGGGATAACCCATCGGTTCGGCAGTGTCTACCACCCAGAAAGCCAGGGCCTAGTGGAAAGAGCAAATCGAACCATAAAAGACAAAATTGCAAAGGTAATGGCAGGCACCCAGCTCACTTGGGTGGAGTCTCTCCCCCTGGCTCTGATGTCCATGCGGCAAGAAAAGAATGGGGAAACCTTTCTAACACCACACGAGATACTGACAGGGCGCTCCATGCCCGGACCGCGCACATCACCACGGTGGGAGGAAAACTGGGAGACAATGAATCAGGACATGACCCAATACATGAGAGTCCTGGGCCAGATGGTGAGGCTCATAGCTAAGCAAGTCAGGAATGCCCACCCTGAGGACGCACCCCCCGAGCTGCCGCTAAAAATAGGAGATGAGGTCTACCTGCGGCAGCCAGGGCGCTCCTCCTGGAGCGAGCAGCGATGGCATGGCCCGTACCCTGTTACAGAAATTTCAAACAATACACTCAAGGTAGGAAGGGAGGGGGACAATAACTGGCACCATTTCTCGCACTGCTCTAGGACAAAGAAAGGAAGACCGATTGATCCCGATTCCGACATAGAGGAGGAGGAAGCCGAGGAAGATGACGCCATGGAAAACCCTGATATGGGTAGGAGTAATGCTCCTAGGTAAGGCGCCGATGGCCGAAGCGGGAAGGGGAGGAGATGCGTGCGGAGCGAATATCATCCTTAATGCGGACCCTCATACAGGTAGGACATTCCAGTTCGACCTGTGCGATGTGATCAACTGTTGGGGCGACAAGAAAGCCTGGACTGGGTATAATGTCTACATGTGTCCATTCACCTTGGGATACCCGAACCCAGGGGTAAAGGAGTGTAGCGCATGGATAAATGTATGGTGGTGGACAGGCCCAGACCAGTCCTGGCTGGATAAGAGGCCAAACAATCGAGGGTCCTCCAAACCCTACTATGAGTTTAAGAGGAAGGTGAGCCTTTACAGGGGCTCTGTTTGGGGAAGAAAGCAGGGAGTTAATCCTGACACTCAAGGAAGAAATACACAACCCTTTTAGTATGAAGGGATGGTCGTCACAGACCTGCTCCACTCATCGCGGGTCAAAGAACAGGGGGCAGGGGGCGTGCTCTACCTGATCATAAGGGCGGACGTGACAGGCCGAGACCCATGGGGAATTATCCGGATCAATCTGGGAACCCACACAGACCCAGGATT